>NW_019394181.1:0-592407 GCF_000648675.2 Cimex lectularius | reverse complement strand
CATACACGACTTAAGCGCACAGACTGTAATATACGATTTTTCATGCTTAAACGACTACTCGACCGACGATCAAAACTCTCACTAACAAACAAAAGGAAACTTTACATTGCCCTCCTGGCCCCCATTTGGACGTACGGGCTTGAAATGTACGGTACTTCTAAGCGTTCCAACCTCAATCGAATCCAATCCCTTCAATCTAAAATCCTCAGAAGAATAGTACAACAGTAGTAGTAGTAACAATAGTACCCTTTCTATGTATCCAATCCCACCATCCATACCGACCTAAATGTCTCATTTGTTACCGAGGTAGCCCAATCCCGCTACAAAACGATCCATTCCAAACTACTCCACCATCGGAACCTTTTCGTCAAAAACCTGTCATCAACCACATTACCTAATAATCTCAACAGAAGACTGAAGCGTTAACAATTGACATCGGTCTCCTACGATGTAGTACATCTCGCTCTTCGTATTGATTAACTAACGGCTACCATCTGGATGGTATTGGGTGTTCCAAAATTCCGCATTCTAAACCAAACAAGTCAAGGTCAAAAGGGCCAACTTTTGGTATGTCCAGATTCAACAAATGCCGTCAAGGAAATAAGAGAAGGCCTTCAACTCTAAAAAATCGTAACACAAAAACAATAAATAATTAAAGATGGGTCGGATTGAACGACTAACCCGGATCAAAGGTCTCTTTTAATCCGCCAGACCCATATTTCATAACCTCGACACAGATTTATATTTAATGTCATTATTTTGAAAAGCCATTAATAATAATTTTTATCAGAAGTGTATTCTGTTGTAAAGGGTCGAAAACTGGTCTGACAATTTACTCATGTAGAAAGAGTAATTTTTACTCCCGTTAAATCACTCTTTTCTTCAAGATCTTGAATTTATGGGCCATGATAAACTTTGGTGTCAAGGAGTTCATCAAAAACTATCTGTGTTTAAAACTGGCTATGGCTTTTAGCATGACTTTAAAGTAATAACTCTAGGATAAAATATCATAAAACATAAATTTCGTCTGTAGTGGACGAATGTATTTCTACATATTTACGATGTTACGATGATGTAAAATGTGATTATTTAGTTAGAAAATTAATAGATAATTAAGTGGGAATTAGTAGATACCAAATTATTACTAACTTTTATTATGTTTACGCCTGCCATTGCCTGGATAAACTTCTTTTAGACAGTTCATATACAGCATATAGAAATTGTGTTGATCAGTGGTTTTATTTTAAGTTTGTTTAAAATGTTATCTAACATACATATACTATAATTATTTTAATGATATTCAGAAATCGTGCGTGAGATGGGGTCTGGCGTGATCTATTTGTAAATTCAAACAATGTTTATAAATCCCAGGCCCAGAAGATGATCTCAATAAAGATCAAAACGTTGACATGATAAAGAAAATGTTTTTTTAAAACCTAGATCACATCAGAACGCACATCACAATCTCCAAATAATCAAATTATGTTAATCAATAAATTGAATTTTTTCTGGTCATATTTTAATTTTTCTCCTATTTTTCTATAAAATATTAATAACATCACATGGTTATTTTGAATAAAAGTTTAATTAATAACACACTTCGGAAATACTCAGAAGTCGTGCGGGTTTAGCATTTTCTGCCAATGAAAATCGGAGGGTTTTGTTTAAAACAAAACATGGCAACCACAAACTATGCCACATGCTCTCTTTCCATACTCATGTATACACACACGCACACAGCTACGAGACGTATGTGGTGCATACAACTTTGTTTTGTTACATAAGAAAGTTGTAACATATTACTAATACTCTGTGATTTATTTAGGCATTATTATTTTAATAATGATTTACTAAAATTTTATTTTTGTTTTATTATGTATATATAATGCCGCTGGATTTAGATAAGGACAAAATCAATGTATTCAAATCTTTATTGAAATCATCTTCAGGACTCAAAAAGTTTGTTTTCTGCGTAATTGTGGCATTCTATTGTAGTGAAAGTGCCCACTTTCAACACGACACACAAGAAGACGATCTCAATAAAGATCGAAACGTTGGCACGAAAAAGAAAATGTTTTTCTAAAGCCTACGTCACACCAGACCGCATCTCACGATCTCCGAATAATCGTTAATTTTATTTTTAATAACTAACATTTGGTTATCGCAGTCAAAATAATTAAAAGGGTAGATCATTACAGACACTTGCCAAATTCAACCACTTTTTATACCACGGCAGTTCCTTCTCTACACTTGTTTGGCGATTATTATCGTAACTTACTATGCTTACACTTAGAAATTTATTAGAAATAGCGAAAGTTAAGTTATTTAATTTTATAAAACATTAAGTTCCGGTAAGCATCTATTTAAATTTGTTTAAACTTTGTTACACTCTTAAAGCGAAATCCTCAGCTTAAAGAAGTCATCTTAGCTGTATTAAATATTTTATACTCATATTTGACAGAATTTGGTACAGCATTCCTTTTATTGATTTCTTTGTTCTTTTGTAATAATGATCAAATAGGTTTTTAATTTTTGAAATTATTTCACCATTATGCCCAAATATTGTAATATATAGGATATAAATTGAACTTAACCGTTAAACGAAATGCTGAAATATAATTAAACCATGGTGTGTTTTTAACACTTTGTTGATGATTATTGGAAATGTATTTCAGAATCATTGATATTAGAGAGAACGAGCCGAATCAGCAGTCAGCCACAATCGACTTACTTCCGGGCCGTTTAATTATTTAACCAATAAGGGTTGCATATTTTTCCAAAAAATCCCCCGCTGGAAATAATGGCCCCTGGCAAGGACGTTAGTGATGCAATAAATCTTTGCCCCCCCTTCAAAAACAAATATTTGATACTACCTCATCAAACGGAAATGCCGGCAAAAGCTTCCAAAACATAAAAAAAGCTACACTGTCCACAGAATGCTATATATGTGCCTACAACTCCAAATGGTTCATATGTCGGTTCTTCGTAATAAAATATGTTTTTAAAGAATAAGTAGTACTCCTGTAAAGTCAAAATCAAAAGCTAATCTTTTTTTGGTTGTCTTGTGTTCAGAGATATATTATTTTTTAGTTGTCTTTAAGGTAGATTAGACTAATCAAGAAAAATATATTTGTACTTTTTATTAAATAATTTGACCATATTAAAACCACAACATTTTGTTGAAATGAAAGACAACATATTCTTACTCTAAACGACATTAATAACTCAAGAAGAACTCGATAGGATAAATATTAAAAGAAAAATAAACAATAATTAAGTTTAATTTTCTCTATGCCCGTTAAAGAAGGTGCCGTCTATACAGAAATTTTTTTCTCCATTCTAGTGAGTATAATGTGTTCATTTACTATAAAATGCTTTTCGACTACTAATCATAAATTTAACTTTTTATTCACTTCACAGAGATTCATTCATATTTATAAAAAATATTATACATCTAGAATAGGCAGAATTCCATGATCGGCGAATAATGTTGTAGCACGCTACGGATTCTACAATATCTCAAGATTTTGTTGGGAGAAAACAACTCTGGTTTTGATTTACTATGGCAATTTGCTTTCTTGTTATTATTATTATTTTCTTAACGGGAGTTCGCAACAGCAGTGATCATAAAAAAGCCTATTTGAAAGTACTTTTGGTTCGAATTCAGGACGTTCATATTTGAATCCGGGACCCTTTCAGTCATGAAATAGTTATTGCTTATTCAATTTGGTATTATTTTGAATTTATTTGACTGACGGAAAACACTTTATAGTGATGTATTAGTTAGGGAGTGGATCGAAGCCCCGATAGCTCAAGTGGTCAGAGGAGCGGCGTATAGAGCCGAAGTTCGTGAGTTCGAATCCCGCTCGTGACGCTAACTTTTGCATTTCAACCAAAATCTTATATAAAATGGCCAAGAATCGAATCCTGATTACACGAAATTTGAAAAATGGCAAAAAGGAGGGAAATTCGAAAGGTTGTAGGTTGAGATGGGGAGTTGGTGTCCGAGTGGATCGAAGTCCCGATAGCTCAAGTGGTTAGAGTAGCTGCGTATTGAGCAGAAGATCATGAGTTCGAATCCCGCTCGTGACGCTAACTTTTTCATCTCAACCAAAACCTTACAAAAAGAGAATAATTAATTGAAAGAAGTAATTTTGTCAATAGACCACTAAATATAACGGATTTAGTAATGTATTACTGCAATTAATATGGTCAATTATGACCACTAAGCAAATGTATGTAGTGATGTATTACCTTTCAAGCCCAGTAAATCTTTCTTTGTTCGTCCTTTATTGGACGTGAGGGAGGTTAGTTTGGATTTGCGAGCTGCGTTGTTACACGCAATCAATTTTCCTAGAATGGATCAGTTTCTTGGTGCCTTGGAAGCCAATATCGAGACGGGCGAACCTTTCTTTGCGTTAATGGAATTGATTTCTCTCGTGCTTTTCTATTGTAAACTAAATCTTTCAATTGTTGTCGTCGACCATCTTGTTCGTACTTTGTCTTATACAGAATATCAACTTAAACCATATCTTATACACCTCGCATGTTTTTTTCTTTATTTTACGAAGATAAACGTAAATGAAAAAACTGAAAATCATACCTTATGAAAGATCAAAAATATTAACCAAACGTGTTAATAACAACAGGGTTGAGATGGGAAGTTGGTGTCCGAGTGAATCGGAATCACGATAGCTCAAGTAGTAGAGCAGCGGTGTATTTAGCCGAAGGTCGTGGGTTCGCATCCTGCTCGTGACACTGACTTTTTTAACTCAACCATTACCTTACATAAAGTTTAATTAATTGAAAGAAGTTATTTGGCCAATCGGACCACGAACTCTAATGGAGTTAATAATAACGTTCAACTGTTGGAATGTCATATTTTTAAACATATAAGTAAAATAGACATTACAAAGTAACAGATTGTTAATTGGAAAGTATATAAGGACTAAAATAGATGTTCGGTATGGTTTGTTTGTTGAGTAAATCAAATAGTTTTTCTTTCTTTTATTTGTCTTTCTATTTTTTATTTATTTATTTACTGTTTTATTCTGTTTTTTGTGGCTTGATACCAGGTACTGGAAAAGTTCCTCCTGAGCACTGCAGCTCCATACATACACCTTTCTATACTCCTGCTCCTGGCTTCATTTAGCTCCATGAGGAGCTTGCAACACAATTGAACAGTGTGCTGGAGTTCTTCCATTGAAGAAACACTTTTCGATGAGGGTCTGGGAGCAAATTCAGAGTCGCTGAGATCTGATCCTGATCCCAGCACCTTCCATTGATTAGAATGCTGTGTCAATTTTTCACTTCGGTTACCGGTCGCCTTACGCATCAGAAATAAAGTCTAAAGAGAACGGTAGGAATCGAACCATCGTCCGGATCTATTGTACTAGGTGAGAGTCTGACACCTTAAAGGTACTACCGCGGTCCCCGTTTTTCGACTTAATTGATATTAAATTATCTAACAGTATCCATTCTTCGAGTGGATTAGAACAAATAGAACTTGTTTTTTGAACTAACAAAATGATAATATTTTCATTAAATCTTGTATTGAAATTTTATAATAAAATAGTAATAAAATCGTACTCACAAATAATCACCATCACAGTATTTGGACGTTGCCTGAAACATAGAAGAAAAAATTTGTTATTGCAATTTTTAAAATTTTTAAACCCTTCCAATTCTTGTTGGTAGTTTCTGAGGATCTCGTGATACCGGAGAGGATTTTACAATTAATAAGAGCCACTAGAGAAGCCGTATAACAACGCATTCGTTTTATAGAAATATTTGTTTGAAAATTGAACCAGCAATAAAAAACGTTTTATCCCTTACACCTCCAAGGCGGCGATCGAAAATCGACAATCTTTTTTCATTTATTAACGTCCAGTTCCTTGGGAATACGCTCGGAAATTATTTATTAAGTGGTATTGTGCCTGGATATTCGTTACCTTGCAGATTGTATGGCTTGGAAATCACAGTTCTACTCCAAAATGGCCCCAGTAAAGTCTTTAATAAGGTTAGTACTTGAGTCATGACGGTCAAGACGGATTTTGGTCCTAGTAGTCTTCGTAGTTGTCCAAATTTTCTGTTAAGTTATCTTTTAAGTCTTGTGAGTGATTCCACGTCAGTGTGCTGTCCAGGTATAGTACTAGCTATTTGACTTGAGTGGAATTCGGTAATTCTTGTTGTTGATGCCGTCTAGAGGACAAGACTGTATTTTAATGTGAACGTCCACTGGGTACATTTTCCTTCATTCTGCTTTGTCTTCATTTTTTTCACCAGTTGTAAATCAGCTCAAAGTGTTCTTGGGTATTGGAGCTTGGGAAGGATTCGAGTTAGAGGACAGAATTGCGGTATCGTCCGCGTAGGTAATGATGATGGTATGGGGGTGTGCAGGTACGTCAGCAGTATAGATGACCGAAGACATGGGACGCGGGTGTGTATCGGTCTTATCACCGATAACTCGCTGCCGCACCTCACTTCGAAGCCGCGGTCGGTTTGTTAAGATTTCAGGACAAGATAATAAGGAGTGGGTAGGAAGCTTTATAAAAAGTTTATAAAGCATGCTCGGGTGTCAGACCCTATCAAAAGCTTGTCCTACAACCCACTCAAGCAATATCCTTTGTTCTCTAGAGCAGAGGAGATAGTATTGACAACTCTGAAACTTAATTGCACCATAGAATGATGTACAGGGAAGCCGAATTGGTCAGAGGGAATTATTTTCTGGTAGGTACGATGGGGTTTTATCGCTATAAAAGGAGTTTTTCGAGGTTTTTGGGCAAGAAGAAGGCAGATGGATCTGTAGAAGGATATGTGATTGGGAGGTTTGTGAACTTCAAGTATGAGAATAACAACATAGTACTTCCATAAAAGAGGATAATGAATAGTTAGGATGGCATTGTGTACTGTGGCAAAGAAAACTATGACATTTTATGTTATGTTTCAAAGTATGGTGGAGGTAAAACCGTCATGTCCAGGAGAATTTCTACATGGAAATTTGTTAATGTGATACTTTTCTTCAGATGGATGAAAAGGTGTGAGAGGGTGATGAAGAGGAAGTGTATTAAGGGTATGCATTACCTCATGCTCTTCAAGGGTATCGTTTATGTCTTGATGAGAAGAAACATGGATTCTAAATGGGTTGCAAATAGATTTGATTTATCTTTTTCACTCCTGACCCACAATCCATTAGATGAACGAATAAGAGAATTAACGTTTCAATATTTCAATATGTTTTTGGTAGCGAACCTGGGGGAGTTGTCGTATGTGGAAAGAGTTTCAAGGTTTTTGTTTTACAAGTAAAATTGATAAGAGGAGAGTTAAGTTCGAAGAATTACGGTTAACCGGTTGAGCTTTCTTCTATAGGAAGAATAACGGAATTGTTGCCAATGCCTTCTAAGTTGACGTTTTGCGTTTAAATGGGAGCGGATGCGATTGGAAGATCGACTCTAGAGAGATAACAGTATGTTGTGGAAGAGGATGAGGATTGTGCAATGGAATGATGATTAGTGTTGGTGAGGTTTCAAACAGCATCGTCTACATCGTCGGCTGATTTCATGGTAATATTTAAGTTTAAAGAGGAATTAAGCTTCTCTTGGAATAGATATTTGGCGCGAACAGGTACTATTTATTTTATCGGTCTAAACTATGTGGTACAGTATTAGTACGGTCATTGAGAAACGTAATTATACGTAACTGAAGTCATTGGATGGTCGACTGGATAAATAAAACCAATAATCTCATATTAATCTATGATTGAAAAATTTTAATTGCTAAAAAAAATTGCTTGCTAAATTTTAATTGTTAGAGGAAACAAGGACGCAAATCTTATCAAATTATTGTTACTGGACAACATCCCATGTTTAGACAATAATCAGTCTAATATTATTGAACTTTTAACAATGCAAAACATTATTTTATTATTTTTATTTATTATTATTTTTATTATTTATTTTATTATTTTTTTTTTGCCTTATGATCTTTGCATATTAGCCATGACGAATTTCTTATATATGTTGTTCAAATTGGGGGTTATCGGGAAAAAAGGGCCAGAGGCGACGGTGGGAATCGAACCCACGACCGCGGCGTGAGAGTCTTTCATGATAACCACTCGGCTACCGCGGTCCCCAATGCTAAACATTTCAACTGGAAATAAAGATCAAAGAGTCATGTAATCTCTGGATTGTTAATGGATACTGCGTTGTCAAAAAAACGAAAATGTATGTTAGACTTTTACATTAATTACCTGAATATTTATGCATCTGGTATACTGAAAGAAGTATATATAACAAGCACTCGTTTTGATGATCAGTACGCGTGAGACGCGCGATTGTAGTGGCCTCCAAATCGTGGAGGCAGCGTCAGACAATGACTTGAAATACGAATATTATCAGAAAGATTTACTAATATTAAATAGTGAACGAGTGTAAATAAAAGAATTATAAAATCGATTCACCTTCAGGTGGATTGTGTATGTAAGCAATACAAGCATAATCTTGTATGTTGTAAAACTAATTATGTAAATAAATTAAACGTTGTCAGGAAAACATTGACTGTCCTTATCTAAACCCATCGGTCGCTAAGAGGACAAGGGAAATAGCCCTGCACGGTTTAACAAAACAAACAGAAAAAATGATTGACCAAAACACAAAATACCCAGCGGCTGGTGTTGGCGATACTGTGAGAGTTCGGGTACCAGATGTCGATAGGGCAAGGAGTAATGGAAGAAATATTTTAGCTACAGTGGTGGCTGTTGTGGGAAACAAATTGGGAACAAAACATGGAAGATTATTGCAACTATACGCCAGGAATGAGTTGACAATTTGTAAAGAAAAATTTATTTCTCCTCAAGAAGTGCCTGGAAATTTCATAGAGAGAATGTGTAAGGTGGTCAGGGGAACAACCGTGGGCATTGCAAAAGCGGGTTCAAAAGTAAAAAGTGTAACTGCCTTAAAGCAAAAAAAAAAAAAAATTGCAATTAAAATGCGCTTGCGCCAATTGCTTCAATAAAAATAGTATTGATTAGGTTTTGTAATATAATTTTTATTTTAACATCCTTCAATACTTACTCGTACTTCTTGAATAAAAACTCTACATAACTATTGTTCGTTTTTTTTTTATCAATATTTTACTAGGTGTATGATTTTTTATTTCATTAGCTAGCTAATAACATTAAGTACTTATTTTACATAAAAATAAATAGCGTTTTATGATGATAATTTGTTATTCAATTTATACACTAATTATATTGCTGAACAGTATTGGAATACGTATATTTTATGAACATATCGTATAATGACTGGTCAGTATGATAAATGCAACATGCTGACTTATTCTTTATTCATACCATCCAAATAGGTTTGGACATTATGCACAATAGCCAGTCTGTATGATAACATTAAGTTTATTTGTCACTTTGTCTAGTAGTTTTGGTCATTATTCATATTGCCTGGTCATTGAACATAATGACCAATTATTCACTCTGCCCTTTATACACAATAAAACAAAAATAAACTTTTAATAGATGGTTATTAAAATAATAACGCCCAAAAATAAATCATGGAGTTTTAGTAATGTGTTACAACTTTTTTATGTAACAAAACAAAGTTGTATGTACCACATACGTCTCGTGGCTGTGTGCGTGGGTGTATACATGAGTATGGAAAGAGAGCATGTGGCATAGTTTGTGGTTGCCATGTTTTGTTTTAAACAAGACCCGCCAATTCTCTTTGGTAGAAAAGGCTAAACCCGCACGACTTCTGAGTGTTTCCGAAGTGTGTTGCGTTGTTGCTCGATTGTTTTGATTTGTTGTTGTTTTGATCGCGTTTGTTTACTTTATCGCCATAAGTGGTACCTCTTCGATAGTGAGGATCTGTGTTGTTCTTTCGGTAGCCTATGTAGTTATATTCATGTTTGTTTGTGTTCGTTTTACTAGTATTGTAATCAAAATGTTTTGTCCAATTCGGGTTATTTCTTTTATAGTTATAATTTCTTTTATTGGTTCCACGAAAGTGGTTTTTGTTTGTGTTTTTTTCTAGCATAATAGTATTTTTTTTTTCATTCTTTCCGTAATTAAATTTATTATAAGACGATCTGTTTTAGTGTTTTACGCCCCCCTTTTGTCGTCATTTTGATATTCACCATATCGATAAGGATTCCTACTATCAGGTGTGTATTGATTTCTATCCCAAGAATTTCTCCAATCTTGGTCCGATCGAGAAAAGGTTTAGCTTATTGAGCCAGTTCTTATTATTCAACTTGGTCCACTAAATCCTCTGGATAAAATTTAGAGCAATTTACCCCAGAAAATATTATTTCTATTAATTCTTCATTCGAATGGGTTTCTCAAATTAATGCAAACTGCCACTTGAGCTATCGCGAAAAATGGCAAAAAGGAGGGAAAATTCAAAAGGTGGGGTTGTGATGGGAAGTTGATGTCCGAGTGGATCGAGGTCACGATAGCTCAAGTGGTAGAGCAGCGGCGTATCGAGCCGAAGGTCGTGGGTTCGAATCCCACTCGTGCCATTGACTTTTTTATCTCAGCCAATACCTTACTTAAAGAATAATGTATTGAAAAGAATTTATTTGGTCAATCGGACCACGGAACCTAATTCATTTAATAATAATTAATATCATACAATTTTTCTAAAAAATAGAGCAAATTATTAGAATTCAAAAAGTTCTAAGCCGGTATTTCCCATGTATTAAATTTTCAATATATTGTAGGATTTTGAAAGTTTTAAGCCGGCCGATTAAACACTTAATTATTCGTTCCCTGAAACGCCATAGTTTTGTTTTTCTATAAAATTTTGGTGATCCGCTGGACATTGGGATAATCTTTTAGTTATGCTTATTATAACATATCGTTTCGATCGAAAATACGGAAAATTGGTTTTAATTTCTTGGGTCTTACTCCTAATCGTTTCAAAATTCTGTTCTGTTTTCACGACTTTCGTCTCTAAACTTTCAATCTATCCAATATCTTATTTGTCATTCACTTTTATCTTTTTACAACATTCATTTAACCAACCACAATTTGTTTAACTACAATTAAAAATATAAAGTAATAGTTCAATATCTGTTGTCTGGAATGTTTATGTATATTTTATTTTGTTGTAGACTTATGAGTATTTTTAATTTTTTTCGTTTATATCTATATGTTCGGAATTCTTTCGTCATTTACCCACAATCAATTACAGTCATGTTCATGTTTTTGTGAAACAGACTCAGTGTAAGTTGTTGTATTAATTAAACTATTATCAAGAAAGTTGCTAGAAGGTGGAAAAGCGTGAACAAATCTAGGTCGCATTAATTAAACGTGAGGTCACGCCTTTAATTTGTCCTCGGATATAATATATAGCGCGTGCTTCTATCTCGTTGATCATCCAATGGCATTGGTCTGTTGGTCGATTATCTCCGTTTATCCGCTATACACTTTTTTTGCAAATTACCAGAAAAAACACGCATGTCGAATATAAGAACAAAATTACACTATTTACCGCAGGCTGCATTTTAAAATTTTAAGCTGATAGAATACATGGGTTCCTCTTTAAAAGGCCAATGTTAAAAGTGTTGGTTTCTTTGACGTTGTTTTTATGTTTATATTCTTTTTTAATAGTTCATATGGTAATGATTGTTTTGTTGTGTTGCTTGACCGTCCCAGCTTGGGTACCTGTTTTGACTGTAAATAAATAAAATAAAATTATGACAACACCAGTTTATTTGTTTTATTTAGAGATCGTGAGATGCGATCTCGTGTGACGTAGGTTTTAGAAAAATATTTTCTTTATCGTGCCAAGGTTTCGATCTTTATTGTACTCATCTTCAAGGCTTGGGATTTATAAACATTGTTTAAATTTCACAAATCCATGTAGGAGGTGAAATATATATAAATTTATACATGCTAGAATTTTTTTAGATTCAAAGAAATGAATTTATACTATGTTTGGAAATTTTAGATTGTCAAAATGAATTTATACAATGCTAGAAAAATTTCAATTCCATCAAAGTCTATCGGCTCCGTTCACCTCAAAGAAGCCGACTCCTCATATAAAAATGTCTTTCTATTCCCGGCTTCCCTCCTCACCCTTCAAAATCCAACGTATATAAACATAAAACATCAATATCTCACTGGCATTCTCAACACGTCAGACAAGAATGACACATCAACACGAAAACAAACACTTTGAGTGACTACAAATACTTTGACTGAAAGAAAGCCAAATTGTTGAAGAATTAGACTATGTAGAAATGTTTGATGTGTGGAATGTGATGATTGTTTTATATATTATATTATATGTTTTGTGTAATGTGATGATGATATCCACACATGTATTTGTATCAATCCTACATATATTTGTATAATTTAAACAATGTTTATAAATCTCAGGCTCTGATGATGATCTCAATAAAGATCGAAACGTTGGGACGATAAAGAAAAAGTTTTTTTAAAACCTACGTCACACCAGACCGCATCTCACGATCTCCAAATAATCATCAACTAACGGTCACTAAACACCACTCATAATATTGTATTTTGTAAAACTAATTTCAGGAATACATTGATTTTGTCCTTATCTAAATCCAGCGGCATTATATATACATAATAAAACAAAAATAAAATTTTAATAAATGATTATTAAAATAATAATGCTTAAATAAATCACAGAGTATTAGTAATATGTTACAACTTTCTTATGTAACAAAACAAAGTTGTATGCACCACATACGTCTCGTAGCTGTGTGCGTGTGTGTATACATGAGTATGGAAAGAGAGCATGTGGCATAGTTTGTGGTTGCCATGTTTTGTTTTAAACAAAACCCTCCGATTTTCATTGGCAGAAAATGCTAAACCCGCACGACTTCTGAGTATTTCCGAAGTGTGTTGCCTTATGATAGTATCGGTTAGATTTTAATTTATTAATTAAACTTTTATTCAAAATAACCATGTGATGTTATTAATTTTTTATAGAAAAATGGGAGAAAAATTAAAATATGACCACAAAAATTCAATTTATTGATTAACATAAAATTTGATTATTTGGAGATTGTGAGGTGCGTTCTGGTGTGATCTAGGTTTTAGAAAACCATATTCGTTATCATGTCAACGTTTCGATCTTTATTGAGTTCATCCTCAGGGCCTGGGATTTATAAATATTGTTTAAATTATACAAATACATGTAGGATTGATACAAATACATGTGTGGATAGATATCATCATCACACCACACACAACCTATAATATAACATATAATCACATTCCACACATCAAACATTTCCACAAAGTCTAATTCTTCAACACTTTGACTTTCCTTTCCTTAATTTAGCCCGTCTATGTAACTTGAGTGATTTTTCTAGCATTGTATAAATTCATTTTTTTCAATCTAAAGTTTTTTAGCATTGTATGAATTCATTTCTTTGAATCTAAACAAATCTAGCATGTATAAATTTATGTTTTTCACCGCCTACTTGTATTTGTAATAGGCCCTGAAGATGATCTCAATAACGATTGAAACGTTGGCACGATAAAGAAAATGTTTTTCTAAAACGTACGTCAAACCAGACTGCATCTCACGCATGATCTCTTAATAATCATTAAAAAAATTAAAGTATATCTATGTTATATAACATTTTAAACAAACTTAAAATAATACCACTGAACAACACAATTTCTATATGCAGAAGTTTATCCAGACAATGGCAGGAGTTTCTACACATTTATTTGTTTTGTTGAAACTGTGGTAGCATTACAGATTACAGTTTCAGGTTTTGCGATAATATTTAAAAATTTATTCAGTGAAAAAAGTATTGAAAGTAATTCGTAGACAATGCAATTTAAAATAGTTTTAGTAGATAATATTGTTTTAGAAAATTACATTTACACTGATAATTAATTATGAAACGACTATATATACACATTATTTTCTTTTGAAATATTCCACCTATAAAATGAATGATTTATATTTTTATTGTTGCATATAAAATTACATGTATATTTTTTTAGTCACTTTAAGAACGATTTTACTGGGATCAATATTCCTAAAATAGCACACAAAAAAGAGAAAAAGTAATTACCAATTCCAATTACTCCAGGGAATCCATTAGTAGCGAGTTACGAATTTGAGTAAAGGGTTAAAGTGATAATACCCTTCATCCGTCTTGACGTTCGGGCGATTTGAATATTATTTTCGCCCTAAAGGTTTTTCGGGATAATAATAATTGGGAGGTTCTTCTAAAAAATAAACGTCTCCGTTTTTCTTCCTTTCGTTATTTTAATATATTTATCTAATATATATCTATATATGTCATAATTAATATATATCTAAATAAATACATAGATTAATTATATTAAATATATATTTAAATAAATAGATATAATATATTTCTAATAAATACATGTCTAACATATATCTAATAAATAAAGGGGCCACAATAACTGTTTCATTTATTGCCTATCAAATACTGACGTTGTAGTATGTACATAAATTTAGACAGTCAGGCAAAACAAAAAGAGGACAGAGAGAGAGAGAGAGAGAGAGAGAGAGAGAGAGAGAGAGAGAGAGAGTGAGAGAGAGAGAGTGAGTGAGGGAGAGGGAATCCATAGAAATTTCCAGCAGATTGATTGATAGATACGCATTTTTCACAGTTTGCCGTGTGAATTAATGGCTTTGGGAACAAGTGAGACATCAAATCAGAAATCAAGTAGTAAAGATTTTTTGAGTGATAAATTATTTTCGTTTTAAAATATTTGAGTGAAATTTATTAGTTTTTAAATTTTGAAAGGAAATCGTATGTGCCTATATTACCGAAATACTTTGAAAATTTGATGAAGAAACGAAAGTTTTTTTTATTGGAAAGAAAAACCCTTCAACATAAACAATTTTGCCTGATTGTCTGTTAACATAAAATTGTAATTTGAAGGCTGATCACTAACTATAGAAGAGCTAATACATTTTATTATATATTCATCTTGATTTATTGTTATTTCGTATAAGAGATAATTGTATTGTTTTCTGGTTCAAATTTTCAAGAACCGTAATGAATATGACGGTTTGAGTTTTATCACGGTTTTTCTCTAAATGTCTAAAACTACAGTCAAGAATAAAGTTTTGGCAATTTTAGACTTAAAGCAGTCTTCGTGTTTGAAAGGAGACCGGGTCTGAACAGAATGGGGTCACCGGCTATAAGAAATTCTATACAGGTCAGCCCTTCCAACCTTTTCAAAAGCTTTTATTAGATTAAAGGCCCAGTGTCAAATTTCAAAACGGTCCAACAGTCCCTGTAAATAACTTGATGCTTTATCCTCCTTGGATTAGAAAGAGCCGGTGGTCGATTTGCAAATTATCCTGACCCTGTCGGCCCTGTACTAACTGACAGTTACATGAATAAATTTATGAGCCCTGCCGATATTGGCATGTATTAGCATAATGACGTTTGTCCATCTGCCCTCGGCGTTAAATGCAAAGAAATCACGACAAAGTCGCTAAATCAACGAGGCCATCGTTAGACCAGCTTTATTCACAATAATGGGAAAACAGGTTTAACTAAAGCGGGTTTTTATCGATTATTATATTCTTTCTTTTTGAACGAAATACTTAAGTTCACTTGTTTAAAATTCGTTCTAACAGTCAGTATCTCAAGTTTCCTTCATCAACGTATTTGCTGAATAATTAACTTTGGATTGTTTCAGATCGTATATCACTAGTAAATTTATTACAAGATCGAAATTTTGTTCTTAACTTAACTGCCTCAACCAACATTATTTATTCTGTGTGGTGTTTAGTGACCGTTATTTGATGATTATTTGGAGGTCGTGAGATGCTGTCTGGAGTGACGTAGGATTTAGAAAAACATTTTCTTTTTCGTGCAACTTTTCGATCTTTATTGAAATCATCTTCTGGGCTCACAGTGTTTGTTTTCCGTGTAGATGTGTCATTCTTGTGTGTCTGGTTGAGAGTGAATATCTCAGTGGCACTTTCAAGTCGAAACCCAAGAATGACACATCTAAATAAAAAACAAACACTTTGAGCCCTGAAGATGATCTCAATAAAAATCGAAACGTTCCACGAAAAAGAAAATGCTTTTCTAAAACCTACGTCACACCAGCCCTCATCTCACGATCTCCGAATGATCGTTTCAATCTTGATTAAGATCATCTACAGTGCCTGGGATTTAAAAACATAGTTGATTTTTTTTTCATACCCTACATGTATTTGGAAAATTTAAACAATCTCAATCAGGACCTTACATAGAAAGAATAATTAATTGAATGAAAGAAGTATCTTGGTCAATTGACCACGAAAACGTAAATGATTTTAAAGAATGTTTATAAATCCCAGGCCCTGAAGATGATTTCAATAAAGATCGAAACGGTGGCATGATAAAGAAAATGTTTTTCTAAAACCTACGTCACACCATACCGTATCTCACGACCTCCGAATAATTATTTACAGCCAAATTATTCTTTTACAGCCAATATTAAAATTTAAGTCAATGAATTAGATACCAATAATTTAATTTGAAGTTAAACAATTATTGTAATCTTGTTCTCTGTTATGCTATTTTTATGATGTTTATACCACTGTTGTGAAAAAATTAACGATCATTAAAACCTCAATTATATAATGAAGTTTATCAATTGTTGTTGCGAATGTGAAACTAACTTCTGTTATCAATGTCCTTCGGGTAATAAGTCATGCGTTTATGTTAGATGATTGAACAAAAAAAGGGCAAATTGTTCCGCAGAAGCCGGAGATATTAGAGCAACTATCCCGGCAAAAATTGAAGTCAAGTTTGTCTAACGCACCTCCCCTTGCATAAATATGGGATGGGGGACAACTTGGATCAGGTGCTACAAAGCAGCACATCCTTTTCCTAGCATCGCCCGGTGACAAATAATTAAAAAGTGGGACAAAAGACAAAGCTCCACTCGTTTCAAAAATCAATTCACTCTATGATGTATTAAACAGGCACAAAGACAACCGGAAGATATTTCCTTTGCTAATTGAATTCGACTGGGAGTTACGATCCGATTTTTTTGACTAATAAAATAAAGTTTGATGCAATTTATTGGAAAAAAACTTCTTTTTTTTAATTGATAAACCGTACTCTTGTTTTAAAGAAGACGAAGCCATTAATACGCACGGCAGGCTGTAAACTGCGTCTCTATCAATCTACGGGAACTTTCTATTGATTCCCTCTCCCTCACTCGGGCTCTGTCTGACTTCTGTTTGTTTTGTCTGACTGTACAAATTTATGTACATACTGCAACGTCAGTATTCGTTAGGCAATAAATAAAGCAGTTATTGTTGCCCCTTTATCTAATCTGAATATGTTAATTCAATTTAAATAAAAATGCAACAAACCTACTTTAATTCAATAACATACATAATAGTGAAAATGTTTACATAGTTACTTTCAAGTCAAATAACATTTTTTAGCCGATTGAATGATTAGGATATTATATATCCACATACACACACACACACACACACACATATATATATATATATATATATATATATATATAAATTACATCTGTATATATAGTTATTATTTGGAGGTCGTGAGATGCGGTCTGGGGTGACGTAGGTTTTAGACAAACATTTTCATTATCGTGCCAACGTTTCGATCTTTATTGAAATCATCTTCAGGGCCTGGGATTTATAACCATTGTTTAAATTTTACAAATACAAGTACGATATGAAAAAAAAAACATCCTACAAGTATTTGTAAAACTGAAACAATGTTTATAAATTCCCGGCCCTGAAGATGTCAATAAAGATCGAAACGTTGGCTTGATAAAGAAAATGTTTTTCTAAAACCTACGTCACACCAGACCGCATGTCACGACCTCGAAATAATCGTTATGTAACGGTCACTAAAACCATATATGTATATATAGTGCACTTGTGCATTCGTACATCAAACGTAAAGTCATATTTTTTATAAAACTTGTGAACGTAAAGAAGTGGGACATTTATTTCTAATGCTTATGTGAATTGTTTAAAAGCTGATATGCCAGTTCATCCTGGAGTAAAATGCTTCCTCAAGGGAACTGTAAATGGGAAATACATTTCTCCACCCTGAAAATCGGGAAGCGGAAGAGATCGCAGGAAAACTTGGCAACGTTGTCCTGTTTTCCCGCAGCCAAGATATTTCCTTCCCCCAACCTGATCGGCTGAGCCAACTTTACGGACACAAATTGACCGTTAAAAGCCAATCGAACATGAAGTGGTTGATGTTCTTTTATAAATCTCTGCTACTTAACGATTTCGACTGGGTCGGGCAATTTTCAGGCATTTTCATTCAACATTTTTATACTGTTAAAAAAAATTCGACAAATTTATTCACAAACCTATCTTTGTCTCAAGAGATTGCAACTTGACAAATTTCTCTGGACCGACATTTTCTGAATTCATATCATAAACGGAGGTCTTTTCGGAAAAGAACCCCTTTTTTGAAAGGACGCGAATCACAAGAAGTCATGTGACGAAAGGGAGAGTATTGATTTCGAGAGAAAGAGAGCACTTTTTAAAATAATTTGCTTTTCGACTCTTCCTAGAATTGAATCGCAACCCCGAGTCTCTTTATCCAATTAAATACATGTTTTTAAATTAATTAATCTTTTTATGTAAGGTTTTGATTGAAATAAAAAAGCTAGTGCCACGAGCGGGATTCGAACCTACGACCTTCGGCTAAATATGCCGCTGCTCTACCACTTATCATGAGCTATCATGACTTCGATCTGATTACATAAATCGACGTTACTGCACAATGTTACTTGTTTAGTTTCTCATTGAATGCGAAAACTTTGAGTGATTCAACAAGCCCGCCAGTGTAGTGTCACAATAACACAATGCAGTGTCATCATGACATATGTATATGTTAAATCCACATTTGAGACTTTTAAAAATACGTTTGTGTTTTAAATTAGACAAATGTTATGGTTGTCGTATTAATTTATTTTTATGAAAAAGTTCCAAGGATTCAACTCAAAAAATTAGGCTAACCGTAGATGATAATTAAGCATGAAAACTGTTGTCAGAAGTTTGATCATTACTCAACTTGTGCCGGTCTGTTGTCCGTGCTTGGCCTTGATCACCTTGGCCTTTAAATTTTGCTGTTATTGATTATACAAAAAACCTCGATTGGAAAACAGTCGATAATTTAGGAAATACTGATTTCAGTTTCTTAAGGAATTTTTCTTTACCAAATCACGATTTTTGAGTAAATCCTTGATATATGTAGAAGTAAAAAACTCATGTACAATATTTCTTAATAAATTAATTTTAAACACGACAGTAGTTATCTTTTTGTTGTAGGAAGTACATTTTATTTAAAGAAAGGAGATAAAGGCCGTTATTCTGAAGTCATAAAATAGGGAACACAGAATGCTGTAAATTTGTGACTACCTTCTTAGAAAATTATATTATAAAGTCAAAGTAAACGCTCTCCGCTTTCAATTGATCAAACTTCGAAGTTAAACAAATTTAGATTATTTCCTCCACGTGAGGCCAAATCGACTTGCAAATCATTCTATACAAATCAGAGCTTTGCCAGGGGGTAAATATCATTTAAGAGAAAATCAAGTCAATCTCAAGAAAATACCGTCAGATTTACACAAACGGTGGCTTAGCATTAATTAACTCTGATCTTGATTAACTAGAACCGGCTTTTCTTTTTTCACTTCTTTTAACGAAGAACTTTTGTTCACTGACTTAACCAGGGTTGGGCTAATTAAGCTAAATTTCTTGAAGGTGTTAAGAAAGCCGAGAACCTCTGGTGAAAGGTTGTGTCGATCGATAACAGCAAACCATAAAATAAGGCAAGAAAATTTAAAAGTTAAACGTTCCTCGTTACAGAGTTTTCTCTACAATCTACAATCTGTTGATGAAGCACTGTGCAATGATAAATTCAATAATAAACTGCATACAAAGCAAAATTTAGTTGATACATTTTACATTCATTTTTTAATGTAAAACGAAATTACATTACTCATATTAAACAAAGAAAACAAAATAAACATAAATTAATTATTTTTGGTTTTAGAAGGAGAAATTGTGGTCGAGTAGTTAGGGCGTCGAACTCGTATTTGCCACGCTAGCGGTCCCGAGTTCAATCCTCCCCAGGCCATGGTTTTGTAATTGAAAATAATAAAATATTTTAATGTGGTTTGGTCCCTCATCCGCGACATCCAACGAGAAGTTGGACGTAAACCCCTCCTTTATCACAGGAATTAAAAAAAGTTTTTTAAACAATATTTGAAAAATGGCAAAAAGGAGGGTAAATTCAAAAGGTGGGGGTTGAGATAGGAAGTTAGTGTCCGAGTGGATCGAAGTCACGATAGCTCAAGTGGTAGAGCAGCGGCGTATTTAGCCGAAGTTCGTGGGTTCGTATCCCGCCTGTGACACTGACTTTTTTATCTGAACCAACACCATAATTAAAGATTAATTAATTGAAAAGAAGTTATTTAAAAAGAAGACCTAATCCAATTTTTTTGAGTTTTCTGTCCCCTTATAAACATGGTAATTTCGTATTAAAAAAAGAAATGTTGTCAAACTTAAAAAAAATTACTAGGCTGTTTGTTAAATCTCCTCAAACGTGACAATAGGGGTATTCACGATCGTTGTGTTAACCCTGTTAACTCTGTTAGGTCCTGTTAGATCGAGAAAAATGATGACGTAGACTTGTAAGAATCGGCTAGTTAACATTGCTCGATCTAACAGACCAGGGCCAATGTTAGATGTTAGGCTGAAAATGTAGTCACTTTGCTATCCGTTAGGGCATAAGTAACCATCATGGCTGCCATGAATTTAACATCTGTTTTTTGTTTACAAGTATTTTAATTCTTAAATATGCATTAATTAAATCAGACAAATACATTTTTTTTGTTAATTTCTGACATGTCCTTATACTCTCATTCTTAATAGATACAACCCCTAACCTATAAAGTTGTAGGCTGTTAGACGTTAGGCTACAAGTTAGGTATGTCGGCACGAATTGAAGCGTGTCATTTGTTAGTACTTTTTGAGCATAGATAGCATTTTGAATGAAACAGATGATTAATTTTTCCTTTTTATTAACTTCTGGCAACAATTTAACACAAAAGAAAACTAAAACAAACAACAACAATCCTTCAAGGACTGTTATAGCTTTATTTTTGGTTCTACCAATTGCCACGCGCAGCATTGCGGAAAAATTAACGTTTAACAAGCTAAGAAAAGAAGGGGGCATTCGCAATCATACTGGACATTTCTCTATTCGAGTTAACACGAGTTAACATCTTACAAACATCGTGAAAACCCCTAGTGTATGGCCTTGCTTGATTCGGTTTAAAATATCAAACGAAAATTTATAAGGATTTACTATACAGTCTAGCTTTTATGTATATTTAACTTAACAATATTCAATTCTACCTAACGCCGTGAGTGGATAAACTACAAGAAAAAAACGGTATATTTTCCATGAAAACCGACAGCCTGAAAGTTTTAACTGCAAACGCAAATCAAATAATTAGTTAGATAAGTGTTAAATTATTATTGAAAAGTCAATACTTTTGTTGCTTTTGATAATGTTGAAAATATAAAAATAACCGGTCAGTAGGGCAGAAACGAGAGGAAATACGAAAGGAATTTTATCAAATTTAACTTCAGGGAATAAAATCCCGCACGGACGAAATCGTCCGACATTCGACGTCGCTAAAATGAGAAAACCCTTGGACTATAAACGGAGAAACCTTGTGGACGAAAAACCAGCGCCAACCTACCCCCGCCAGACCATAGGGTTGGATGAAAACACGAGGGGGCGGGTTACCGAGGTGGGATGGTAGTATTGATCGACCCCGACTCCGATGGAACTGGGTTACAAAGGACGCTCGGGATCGCTCGCTCGACACGCGTTACAACTTACATCTTTGTGTAAGGGTCGGCTATGTTTATTGACCGTGAACCACTAAATTGACCACTTACCGGTCAATGATGTACTCATTTCCATGGCGTTCTTTGTTCTTCATAAATATAGTTTTCCTTTTTTGACAATTTTACTATTAAACTGGGTCTATTACAACGTAGAAATTTCTATTTCTATGAAAGCTAGAAATTTATTTATGTTATAATTATATCATTATTTTATAACTCGTGATTAATTATTTTCTTCTATTTTTTCGTCAAAACAAGTCCAGCCAAAATAGTATATTATAATTATTTGGAGGTCGTGAGATGCGGTCTGATGTGACGTAAGTTTTATAAAAACATTTTTTTTATCGTGCCAACGTTTCGAACTTTATAGAGATCATCTAGGGCTCAAAGTGTTTGTTTTCTGCGTAATTGTGTCATTCTTGTGTGTCGTGTTTAGAGTGCCCTATTATTAATCCTATAAACAAAATGGCACTCTCATCACGACACACAAGCTCTGAAGATGATCTAAATAAAGATCGAAACGTTGGCACGATAAAGAAAATGTTTTTCTAAAACCTACGCCACACCAGTCCGTATCTCACGACCTCCAAATAATCATTAAGTAACGATCACTAAACACCACACACGTATATTGTACTATTAATCTATTTATATTTTAGTGGTCAATTGACCAAGTTGTTTCTTTCACTTAATTATTCTTTTTATGTAAGGTCTTGGCTGAGATAAAGAAGTCAGTGTCACGAGCGGGATTCGAACCCACGACCTTCGGCTAAAAACGCCTTTGCTATACTACTTGAGCTATCGTGACTTCGATCCTCTAAGACACCAACTCTCCATCTCCATCTGATTACACGGCATTTGAAAATGGCAAAAAGAGGGAAAATTCGAACGGTTGTACGTTGAGATGGAGAGGCCTCTTTGGACATAAGGAGTGGAACTGTGGGGTTCTGCCAAGTAATCCATATCCAACGCATCCAATCCTTCCAATAAAAATCCTCAGACGTATCGTCAAAACTCTTTACCATGTCACCAACCTCACTATCAACCAACTAATCCGTTCCCGATGGCAAAAGTATCACACCAACCTCTCAATCCATCCTAACTCTGCCCTCTCTACACATTTCCACTAACCTCTCAGAAACTCAGGGCCTAGTCAAATGTGAATAAAAGAACATACATAACAAGAACATTAATAAAAACATGCACACTACACCAGACTTTTCAATATTCCTAATATTCCTCGGAATAATCGGAGATATGCCCTTCCTTTCAATCTAATAAATTACATTCACACTACCCAAGGTAATCGATATTCCTCGAGGTAATTGGGGCTTAGCTCGTCCATTCACGCTAATAAATTTTATTCATACATTCATTCTAACTACTCCAGAGTTCTCAATTCCTCGTGGTAATTTGGGATAAGCCCCTTCATCCACGCATATAAAAACATTCGTTCTAATAAATAACACGTATCATATACATGAAGGTACAAAGAGAAAAAAAATTAAAAATTTTCTGCCTTTGAGATATTCGATCAGCCATCTGTGCCTGCTGCATTGTATTAACGTAACTGAATGTATTAATAAACAAGAATTTAAGGGGGTTTATTGATAATAGTAAATACCGCATTGATTTAAATTTAGATTTTTTATATAATTTTTGGTTTAATACAAATATTAGATGTATTATTAGTTATTTTTGTTTTTGAAAAAAAAGCCCATTTGTAAGTGAAATACATTTCTTTACAAAAACTTGGTATTGAGTTATCAGTTGGCATATTTTAACATATATATTTTTAAAGAATATTGAAAGACCTTAAACAATAGTCAGAATATGAATTCTTATTTTCACACTTCTAGCATTTTTTCTGTATTGCACTACATATCTAGTTTATAGATTATAATATATACTTTAAATTTTTATCTTTTATAAAAAACGTTTTAGTTTATATTGAATTTTTTCAGAGTGCATACCTGCGAAATTATATACGTCCAAGGTAGATTTTCGTTAAATTTATTTGTACGAATTTAAACTTGGTCGAAGTGCGACTGCGCGTGGTTCAATTAGGGGTGAGGAAAGCATTAGAGAATGCACTGTGCAGAGATGGTTTTAGAGATTTCGTCTTGGAGATTTCGATGATCGTGACAGGGTGGGTTGCAGTAGGTAGTACGGAGAACATAATTAAGCAGGTATGTAATGAGCATGATGGTCTCTTTTGGGAAGCTATTGGAGAATTTTCGGGGTAATAAGATCAAAACCTGGAGCTTTCTTTGACTTTTAAGTGTTGTATGTTAGAATGAACGTCAGAAGGTGAAAAAGCTATACGAGGGAGAAATAATGGAATCGGTGAATGTAAATATTCGTCCATTAGTTGTGAATAAGTATTGAGGTGATGACTCGTGACCTCCACAGGCAATACCCGTGAGATGGTCAATCCTGTAAGTCCTGAAATTTCTATTGTAAAAATTAGATCGCGGTGTAAATTGTGTCTCCGTAACCAGTACTACGTCTATTATGGTTTTCTTGTAGAAGTATTACTAATTCATGCAAGCGGCTAAGTTCAGTATTTCCCCCCGAAATATAATGGATTTAATAAGTAAACGAAGTATATCTTCACTAAAGCTCTCCGTGGCCAATTCATTTGTCGCCGAGAATCGAATCCTGATTTCACGACATTTGAAAAATTGTAAAGGTAGGGAAAATTCGAAAGGTAGGTTGAGATGGGGTGTTGGGGTCCGAGTGGATCGAAGTCTCGATAAGTGGTAGAGCAGCGGCGTATTTAGCCGAAGGTCGTGGGTTCGAATCTCGCTCGTGACACTGGCTGTTTTCATTTCAACCAACAGCTTATATAAAGATCAATTAATTGAAAGAAATTATTTGGTCAATCGGACAACGAAGTATAATGGATTTAATATACAGGATGTTTTCTATAAACGGAAATAATTATTATCACTTTTTATTAGAACAACAGGTGTTTTCGTTTTAAAAACAAACACAAAAATAAATAATTTAAGAACGAGCAAGGTGTTGTTCGAAATGAATTTACCAGTAAATTGATTTTCACATACTGAAAAGTTTAATTACTCAATATAAACAATTTTTCCATTAATTATTTAATTAATTAAAACCTTAATTTAACCGAAATTTTAATTTTGGTTTAGTACAACACGATTAGTACAATTTAATTATTCTTTATATTTTTTTATTCAGTTTAGTTTATTCACATTTCCTTACGTTGTTTTGTATTTGTCGTCTTTCGTCTAAGAAAACGTAAGTTGGAAATTGTTACCTTACCATATGTTCGTTTTTGATTTTTAATCAAACAAACTTATTCTTATTAAGTAAACTTACATATATAATCATTAGGTGTATTACTTGGCTGGCAAATAGTTGAGTAAGAAATTATGGCTGGCCATATTATTCAGCAAGTGAAACAGTGGTTATACCTCGGGTTGTCGAGAATGTACATCAAACTATCGAACTACTGGAAGCTCTACGGATGCAATATAAGTTTCTTGCTAATCTCTACGTTCTGTGAAGAATAATTTGACTACACAGGCCTTAGACCTATCAGGGGAACTTGATGAAGAAAATCTCAAGTAAGTGATAAAAGGTTTTACTAAGAAGTACAGAGCTCAATCTGACATAAATTAGTAAATAATATATCAAACAATCTAAGGATAATATTGTGGAGGTACGTTTAATATAAGAAGCCTTATCTCGATTAAATATTAGAATATAGCAGCCTATGCATTGAAAAAGCTCTCGAGAGAAAATGAAGAGCGATACCAAAAGAATTTATTCCTTGATTATCATCACATTATATTTTATAATATATTGCTAAAAAATAAATTGCTGGGTTTAGTTACACAAAAACCATCATTCTAGATTTAAAATATTTTTGCCACCAAATGATGCTAAAATTAATTTTAAAAAATAAATAAAACTGATTCTTCTTTTTTGTATTTCTTTTTGTCTTAAAAGATTAAGGGGAAATTCAGTTAATTATTCTTTTTATCTAAGGTCTTGGAGGAGATAAAAAAGTCAGTGTCACGAGCGGGATTCGAGCCTATGACCTTCGGCTAAAAACGCCGCTGTTCTACCACTTGAGCTATCGTGTCTTCGATCCTCTCATACACCAACACTCCATCTCCATTTGATTACAAGGCATTTGAAAATGGCAAAAAGAGAGAAAATTCGAACGGTTTCTCGGACACCAACTCTCCATCTCAACCTACAACTGTTCGAATTGTCCGAGAGGATCGAAGTCACGATAGTTCAAGTGCTAGAGCAGCGGCGTAGTTAGCCGAAGGTCGTGGGTTCGAATCCCGTTCGTGACAGACTTTTTTATCTCAACCAAGACCTTACATAAAAAGAATAATTAATTGAAAGAAATATCTTGGTCAATTGACCACTAAAACGTAAATGGATTTAAGGGAATCTTTTTCACCTTGGAATTCCATTATTGGAAACATTGTACTTGCTTAAAATTGGAGGTAAAATAAGATATTCTTCAAGAACCGTATTTTTTATGCTGCAAATATATTCTGCCTTGTTTTTATTCAAATATAAATTAATCCGAGCCAAACCAATTTAGAAACAAAAAAGAAAACTCTTTAAATAACAATTAACCAATAGATTTTTTTAGAGTGACACAACTATATATAGAAATTAACGGTTTAATGAAACAAACTTAAGTTATCAATTTGTTTTCACGCTTGTATGAATTTTATTTTGTAGATATTTTCTTAGAAAAGGAGAAAGATAAATAAAGAGATAATGATAGACAGATGCAGCTGTACAAATATAATGATATATAGCTAGATATAGAGATGAACTCTTATAAAAAATAAGAGGACAGATAAATAGATAGATATACATTAAGATAGAAAGGTTGATAGATAGGTCGATAGATAGATCGATAAAGAGATAAAATGGAAAAAAGATAGGTAGGCATAGAGATAGAAGTTACATAGCGATAAAGATAGATAGAGAGCTGAGAAAAAAATTTTTAAAATTAACAAAGCGAAACATTAATACATATAAACATATAGGTAGATCGGTAAACAGACAGTGGATAGTGATAGAGATTGATAGATAGTCTAGTATGAAGGGGTACAGGGAACATTGCTATATATGGATCATGCTACTTATCCCTATGTGACTTTATCAAACACAAAGGCGAGTGGTTTGCTACTGGCTCTGGCTTAGGCCCGCGCTATATTCATTATGTTTTAGGAATATTAAAAGCTTATCCGTGTTGGTGGCGGCCCTTTGACAATTGGGTTCCCGATTACTCATCGTCAACAAGACAAGAGAATCTTTAACGTCCGCACCTAGCCTATGCGGCCTTATCGGACGTTTTGATTCTCAAGATGAGAGCTGACGCACCTACGCATACGACGGAAAAGTGTTACCGCCGCAGCATTGGTGTAGTGGTGTCCCGGCCTCTAAGGGTCAGTAGCCACGCTCTCCGCTTGTCCACTCCGAATGGTCGGGCCCGCATTGTGCGTCGGGTCGTACGCCGCACGCGAGGGGCTAACGGGCCNCAATCACAAACACTCACTCTTCACAATCAGTGCGCTCGCGGTGGGCGACCGGTTCCTCAGGCTTTCACAGTTTCCGTTCAGGCTCCCTGCTACTCCCCGAAGGCTGAATGTCGCTCACACCTGGGCTTGAGAGACTCTTCCTCAGCGATTAAAGTAAGTAAATTAAAATTAAATTAAATTAAATTAAAGTATTAAGATAAAATGCCGTATAGGCTAGGTGCCGACGTTAAAGATCCTCTTGTCTTGTTGACGATGAGTAATCGGCCCTTTGACAATATATTGAGAGACGTTGGCGTCGACACGGCGGTCTGGGGCAGCTTCATTCGAACCCAACTTACTTACAATTTGATTTCCAGCACCGCTGGCAACCTTGTTGAAATAATCTCGCAAATAATATATATATAGATATAGACATAGAAAGAAAGATTACACACAAAACGACATACGCTTACACAAATTGGTGTACAGAAAGCAGGTTTGAGTGTGCGAGAGAGAGAGAGAGAGAGAGAGAGAGAGAGAGAGAGAGAGAGAGAGAAAGAGCGAATGAGATAAATAGAGAGAGTGAAAGAGAGAGAGAGAAAGAGAGAATGAGATAAATAGAGAGAGTGAAAGAGAGAGAGAAAGAGAGAGAGAGAGAGTACGAGATATATAGAGAGAGATAGAGTGAGAAAGAAAGAAAGAGACAGAGCGAAATAAATAGAGAGAGAGGGAGAGGGAGAGAGTGAGAGAGAGGGAGAGGGAAAGAGAGAGAGAGAAAGAGAGAGAGAGAGAGAGACGTGCGATGTTTGAACGAAACTTTAAACATTGGCAATTGTAACTCGATTGACATCATCGTTAATGATACGTAGTGCTAGAATATTGAAAACAGTTTAGTCCGGCCGCCTCAACCTTGCCTTTACAGGGATAATAATCAGCAAAGAATTTCTGGAATCTCAGCTCGCAACCCCATCAGCGCGACCCTAAAGAAAGAGGCAATTTACGCCTTAGAAATGTAAGATAAGGTCGACTTTTAAATTTTTTGCCGTCGTCGTTGTTAAACTCAACGATTATTTTTATGCAAGTACGGTTTTACACTGGCCCGAATGCTGTACAATGCGGATCGTTCAATTATTCAAATGTAGTCTGCAAACAACACCTCAGTTTGAGTGTATAATGGGAATTACAGCAAGTTGTAACCATTTAAAAACGAACTGTCGTTTTAAGGAATATCTAATTTCTGGAACTGTCGATATAATAAATTATTAAATCATGCACTTAATATATATTGTAACATTTATTTTTGTTTCAAACACGGAGGGTATAAAATATTTATGTTCATTAAAGTGTAACCTTTTTCTGAAAGATGGTTTGTTTTCCGGCTGAGGTAGTGGGTTTTATTTTATTAGGATCTTATTATCCTTTTCTGTTTGTGAGGGGATAATTATACATTTTTTTGTAAACAGTACAAAAGGGCATATCTTACATACAGATTAATTGATAAGACCAAGAAACTGTTGATATAGGTTTACCTCGAATTCTGTGGAACGCATTTTCTTCCAGGCTCAATTGTCGGCATTTCTTTGTTTCCTGGTCGAGTATGAGATTTCCTTTAAAACGATTTCCAACGTTAAAAATAAAATCGTTGACATTTTGTTTCACAAAGTGTTTCGAAACCTTTCCTCCTTTCGTGTTTATAAGTTAATTTCCTTGATAAAAAATGAATTTTGGGACCTTCGGAGTCATTAAAAAGCTTTTAATTTTGATTTGAAAAACAAGGAGTCATTATTCAAAATCTATTTACAACTATTGTATCCAATATATGTAATTATTGTTAATTACTGCAAATAAATAAATACAACTTTAACCATCCTCCATCTTCTAAATTCATCTTATACTGTTCCATTCGTCTGTTTTAAATAAAAAGCTACTTTTTTGTGTTTGTTAAGAAAAACAGATGGTTTATCTTTCTATTTGTTATTCTACATAAGATCCCTTAATTCTTCCTTGATTTTTACTGTTTTTATAGCCGTTTTTATTTCGTGTAAGGAGTAAGGTTTTGAAGCACATATATGTTATTTCCTGTCTATCTACAACATCAAAAGAGAAATTTAAAATGAATTATTTAAAAAAAAAGACTTGTTTGCGTGAATAGTAAAGAGAAATAATTGAAAATGTAAGCAGTATATATACATTCCGTAATTACTAAAAATATCATTATGCCGCATACCATGCTGATAAAAATTTAATTGTACGCATAAATCTTTTCAGGATTGCGTGGTGTTTAGAGACCGTTAGTTGATGATTATTTGGAGATCGTGAGATGCGGTCTGGTGTGATGTAGGTTTTAGAAAAAATTTTCTTTATCGTCCCAACGTTTCGATCTTTATTGAGATCTTCAGGGCCTGGGATTTATAAACATTGTTTAAATTTTACAAATACACATCATACACACACCTACATGTTTTTGTAAAATTTAAACAATGTTTATAAATCCCAGGCTGTGAAGATGATGTCAATAAAGACCGAAACGTTGGAAAGATAAAGAAAAATGTTTTTCGAAAACCTATATCACACCAGACCGCATCTCACGATCTCCGAATAATCTTTTCAGGATTACTTATTTTAAAGGTAACATAAAACTACAAGTTTATTTTTATTAATATATTTGCATTGTAGAGTAATATATTTACATCATCACAACTATGTATGTTAGTAATATCCTTATCTTTGTAGTATGATAATAAAAGCTTCTTAAGTTATATTTTGTAGTATTTATCTTAAAATTGGATGATTACCTGAAGAGGAATCGTGGCATGATTCGAATCATTGTTATAAATAAATTCTTTTCAATTAATTAAGGTTTTGGTTGCGGTAAAAAATTCAGTGTCACAAGCGGGATTAGAACCCACGACCTTCGTCCAAATACGCCGCTGCTCTACCACTTGAGATGTCGTGACCTCGATCCACTCGGACTCTGACTTCCCATCTCAATCCCCCTTTTGAATTTTTCCCTCTTTTTTGCCATTTTTCAATAGGGGAGTGGGTTCGAACCCCGCTTGTGACACTGACTTTTTATCTCAACCAAAATCTTAATTAATTGTAAAGAATTTATTTGGTCAAGCGAACCACGAAACCTAATAAATGTTATAAATAAAAATACTGTACAAAAAGAAAACCAAACACGTCCAATATTAGTTATTAAGAATATTGCAGTTTTCTAACAAATCTAGACAACAGCTTATTCAAAAACAACTTTGTTGTTTGTAATCGTCCTTGTGATATTATTTTTTATGTTGTTAACAAAAGCTTCTTATGTTACATTTTGTATTATTTAACTAAGCATTGGATGTTTACCCTGAAAAGTAATGTGGCATGATTCGAATCATTGTTATAAATAAAAATACTGTTGTGTACTGCAAAAAGAAAACCAAACACTTCTAATGTTAGTTATTAAGAAATATAAGTATTTTTTAATAAATCTAGACAACACCTTATTTTTTTATTATTTTTTTATTTATTTTTTACGAGCGTTCGCAATAGCAGAGGTCATATAAGGGTGCCGGTGTGTTTGAAAAAAAGTCCATTTGTAAGTATGTCGGGTTGGAATGCAGGGCCGCTGGATTCGAACACGGGACCTTTACCTTACAGTGATGAGCGCCGTGTCAACGCCTAAACCGTTGCGGCCACCGACGCCCCCAAACACTTTATTAAAAAATAACTTTGTTATTTGTAATCGTCTCTGCTATATTATTATTTATGTTTCTCTAATTTAAGTACTTTTTCAGTAAGACATTAATCGGAATGTGTTGTAATTTAGCTCGAGTACATATTCAAATATTTGCTTTGATTTTCAAGCTATATATATTATGCAGGGTGGGCGACCAAGACCCGAGGGGTTAAATGCCTGGGTAGACACGTACCCCAGATTTTCGAAGTTAGAACGCTAGAAGAATGTTCAATTTCTTTCATTTTTTCTCCTTTTCTTATATAAAAATAAAGGCCATTTTTCATTCAAATTAAGCAAGTCGTCAAAGTTTCCGTTGTGTATATAATTCGGCCGTTTCTGTCTGTAAACCGCGGTTTATAAATAGATCCAGCCGTTTCAATTTGCATATTTGTCATCAAACTAGCAAGCTCCCCTTGATTTCCATTGGGGGGGAAGGGTTGAAGGAAATACTCAACGCCATAAGGCACAAATTGAAGATAATGATTACGAAAGCTGGAATTCGGCCATGCATTGCCTCAAATTATTCGCCCGGGGGATCGATAGTGCTAAATTTGGGAAAATGTACGACACATCACGAGGGCAACGAGGCGAGGAAACCGACAAATTAACATTATAAGGATATTAAAATATGCTCTTACTATTTGAGTCCTCTCCTCAACCTCTCCCTTCGTCATTTTTCCTACCGTTCTGATTTCACTGTCTCCCAGTACGAATCTATTGTGAACAAAAAAACTCGGCTCACCCTTTTTACGAAACCTTTCCTGTGAGCACCTCTCATTTTCCCCCTCAATTTTCCTTTAACATTTCCCATCCAATTCTTAACTTCCTGAATTGTAGGTACGACCTAGAACGTCATCGGCATTGAAACTGGGCCCCGTCCTCGCTACAAGCTTCAGTGAGTGATCTTTTTTTTTTTATAGAGTACACACGAAATACTAAGTTTTTCCCCTTTATTTCCTTCAATTTAAATTTTATTTTAGTATCCAGCCTAAACAGCCACCAAAGAACTCGTGACTCCCGTAGTCTAGAAAACCGAAAAAAGGTCGATTGAGTTACCACTTTACGAGAAAGTGGCCTTATTTAATCCTCCAATTTTTTAAAAGTTAATTTTCTAATGCACTGCATAAAAGGATTACGTATTTATTTTCATATACTATGCGATATGAAATTTAATGATTAATTATAAAGGAAGTGACGATTTTTAATCATCCACCTAAAAGCTAATTTCCTAATGCACTGTACAAATCTCTTATGTACACTACTTAATATGAAATTTAATAATTATAATTTAATAATAGATTAATTATAAATGCAAATAGGTCTAACACATTTTATAACCTACTAGTTCATTAAAGATAAATTGATTAGGTAAAACGAGAATGTTTTAAAGATGATAATCCCATTTCACTTGTACTAATGATAAAAATATAACTTGAAATACATTGCATTTGTTTAATTTCCTTTAATCATGAGCGAGAATCCACATCTAATTTGTGATGATCGATCCTGTACTCATCTGATTGATTCATCACCTTTCCAATATTAACAATAACAAATTAATAAATACTATATATTGTTGTAATTGCAATTAATTACAAGAAGCTTGTAATAAATGCATTTCAATTTAGTTTAATTTATTATTTTACGAGCGTGAGAATATTGTATGTTCCTTTCAAAGAATTTAACGTGTTTACTTGATCCTAAGATCAAAAAAGAAGCAAACAAATTATTGTAGCTTATAATAAAAATGTTGAACTTTTTCAACACCCAATCAAAAAAGATATTTTTAAAAGATTTATTTTCCTTTTTGCGATTTTCACCGCTGTGACCTAAAAACAAAAATGCCGATCGAAGGATTACTTCCATAGACCTTTTTTTGCCGGTGTCACCTTGGGCCACTACGGCCCTGTTGTCTACTCACTACGAAAAAGATGTGTAATGTATATATATATATATATATATATATATATATATATATATATTTAATGTGTGGTGATTAGTGACCGTTAATCGATAATTATTCAGAAATCGTGAGATGCGGTCTGGTGTGAAGTAGGTTTCAGAAAAACATTTTCTTTATCGTGCCAACGTTTCGATCTTTATTGAGATCATCTTCAGGGCTCAAAGTGTTTGTCTTCTGTGTAATTGTGAAATTCTTGCTTGTCGTGTTGAGAGTGTGAAGATGATCGTTGGCACGATAAAGAAAATGTTTTTCTGAAACCTACTTCACACCAGACCGCATCTCACGATTTCTGAATAATTATATATATAATGTTTCCAATGGATACTTTTATTGTAGAACCCTCTTGATTACCAGTTCATAATATGTATCCTTTAATTCTATACCTCTTGAACAATGATACATACAAATTATCATAAAAAAAATGTTTGGTATATTTCAAGTAATACAATCGACATGTTGGATAAAACAACTGTATGAAATGGAAATTGTGAAACTGTTACAAAAACTTCTTAACATGTTTTTCACTTGCTTTATTATTTAACAACCTCTGAATATTATTATTATTATTACATTATCATGAATATATAGATTGCCTGGTAAATAATAAAGCAAGTAAAAAACATGTAGAAGATATGTTTGTATCTCCCGATTTGCATTTCTTACAGTTGTTATATCCAACATATCGATTATATCGCTTGAAATATAAACAACTTTTTTTAATGATAATTCGTTTTTATCGTTGCCCAAGAGATATAGAATTAAAGGACACAACATCATTAATTGTTAGTCAAGGTGGTTGCTGCAATATAAAATATCCATCAGAAATCCAGATGTCGATTTCTTTGAAGACAGCAAATAATAATAATAATAATAAGTTAACGATTTCGATGGAAACTTGGAAATGAAATCAAAGAACAGTTCCTTTTGTATGTCATCCCAAATTACGATTTTATTTATATGTAGAGTTAAAAGGCTTCTAAAAATCTACACAAAAGGACGGCTGTAGGATTCTGATTTGGTTCGAAGCCTTTTCAACAGGGAGGAAAACAAGGGACAATGCGGTAATCAACTTTGATTATCCGTTGACAGAACCTTCCTCAAATGGCTGTCCCTACGATGGAATAATTGTTTCTCAGATTATATTATAGAATGTATAATTGGATAAATTGTTTGATTTCTTTACAAAAAAAACCCATCAATGTTTGTTCAAACTGATGAGGTTTCTTTCAATTTACCATAAAAGCAATTAAGCTGTGGTAGCAATCTTTTATCAGATGTGACACACTGATCAATTCCTATGCTTGTTCTAAATTTGTCAGGTAGTTGGTTGTTTAGAACAATAATCGTACTTGAAAGCATGAATTTGCAATCTCCACTACCTGATTTTTAATATTTTGACTTTCTTGACGTTGTTAGCACTATTAACTACAATTTTGTGTGTTGTAGATATGTTTTAAAAAAGTACGAATTTTGGATATTAAAAAAGAAGACTTGCAGCAGAGTTTATAAAAAAAGGCATTATCGTAACACTTAATAACTAAAAAGGATTAGTTACATCAATATGAAACATCAATACAATATTCTTCTCCAAATAGAAAATTTATTGAATGTAAATTACAAAATCCAATATTAAAATTAAATGAAACTTTTAAAAATTTATTTTAACAATTATAAAATCTATAATTTTTTGAATTTTTTAGCCTTTCTACGTTGATTTATTTGATTTCCATTAGGGTATTATAAATTGTTCTTTTGCACTTTAACATTCCTCTATTATGTGCGAGCTCTGTTTTTCTAGAAGATATTCTGATGATGATGCTATGCATGTAAATTTATTTTGATCCGAAGCACCTAAACACCTCCCGAATCATCGTCAATCTGCACCCAAAAATTATTATGGTTACTGTTTGGTGATGTACTGCTTGTGTTGTTCAATGTAATTTCCTGAATTATGGTGAAACTATTGGCATAGAAATATGACCAAGAAATTGACCAAATGCACGGGAAACTGTAACGTCTTTGTTCAGAATTGGTAAACCGTAAGGGGCCGATTCTTCTTCACGATAACGCTAACAACCCTGCAGAAACTTACTGAATTAGGACATGAAACCTTATGACACCCTCCATATTCACCCGAACACTCCACTTCCACTTTTATAGGCATTGATCACTTCTTAGAGTACGCAGTGAAGCCGAAAACGCCTTGTAAGGCTTTGTTGTCAATCGAAATTAAGATTTATGTTAACGGAATAAAAGCCTGATTACACGTTGGCAAATATATATATAGATTGCGGTGGAAAAAAATTTCTAATAAATTTATGAGGTTTCATGGACCGATTAACCATATAAATTCTTTTCAATTAATTAATCTTTAATTAAGGTATGGGTTGAGGTAAAAAAGTCAGTGTCACGAGCGGGATTCGAACCCACGACCATCGGCTTAATACGCCGGTGCTCTACCATTTGAGCTATCGTGACCACGATCCACTCGGACACTAACATCCCGACTCACCCAACCTTTTGAATTTTCCCTCCTTTTTGCCATTTTTCAAAAGTCGTGTAATCGGATTGGATTCTCGACGACAAAATGAAATGAGTATACTTCATTTTGCTTATTACGTCTATGAGGTTTCGTGGTACGATTGACCAAATAAATTCTTTTCAATTAATTAATCTTTAATTAAGGTTTCGGTTGAGATAAAAAAAGTCAGTGTTACGAGAGCGATTCGAACCCACGAGTGGATCGAAGTCACGATAGCTCAAGCGGTCGAACGGCGGCGTATTTAGCCGAAGGTCGTGGGTTCGAATCCAGCTCGTGACACTGACTTTTTTATCTCAACCAAAACCTTAATTAAAGATTAATTAATTTCGAATAAATTTTCTTTGTTTTATGAAAATTAAAAATAGCTTTGACTGCCTTCTCCAAACCTGCATTATTTTTGCATCCGCCCTATATAAAATAATTGTCATTAGAGGGAAGTCATGTGGAATTTTGTTCATCGCTATGCTAAATTAAATTTTGCTAATTATCGGTGATTTCAACATCACATTTCATGATAATTACATTGTTATTTATTATTACATTATCCATAATAAATGCAATTAGAAACACATTTGCGTAAAAAGCTAATCAAATATATTTTAACCTAAATCATTCATAGTGGAATTAAAACTATATCAAAAGGTAAATTATTGTTTACCTACTCAAAAGCCTATCGGCTGTACGGCTTCGTTAGTAGAAATATTGCTCGAATTACCTTATGCAAACACTTCATTATTCATGAATATCAGTAGATTTCAGTAAACATACTTTACTGTTGAATATGTATTATTGAAATTATTAAGGAAGGACGCGTTTATGTAGAATGTTTGTCCTAATTTTCTAGATGTTTTACGTTGTACAAATTTCATAAATTTATATTTTTATAGATCGATTTTCTTTGTTAGATGGATGATAATGTTACATAGAGATAACCGTGATATTAATTTAATACTCAAATGGCAGCACGGATCCGGAGTATGCAGCACGGGAGTAAACTTAGCCGGAAATGAGATTTAGGTGAAAATTAAGTCGTTGGCTTTAATATCTAGTCTGAACAGAAAGCCGTGTTATTTACCGACGGTGAACTTCGAGAAAGTTGGATTATTTGCCAATATGTGCTCACGGTTAATTAAATATGAAGGAGGCAATTTCTCAGGCTCCTGGTGAATCTCAGCCGTAAACTCTGTTTAAAATCAGTTTCATTGATTGTCTCAATTTAATACTAAAAACAGTAAATATGAATTTTTATAATAGAATTATAAATAATTACAATAGAAACTCAGAAAAACAAATATTTTAAATAATATCTGAATATAAAAATTTCAAATCTCATCTTTGAAGTATTTGATGATGTAGAATGTAATCAAATAGTTCATTCCGTTTTCGTTTGCCTTTACACGATTTGTGAAATGGTGAAAGTAAAAACAAAAACAAAAAAGAAAATATTAAAAAAAAACACTACCGCTTTCGAATATATTATTTATTTAAAATTAAAACAACGGTCCATGACTAAAACTTTCAACAATATAGGCCAATTTGGTGGGCGGTCGTCAAAACCGATGCCCTCTGTAGAATGACTGGCGATAGTACGTCACCTACGAGTAGAGTGTGTCTTAGTTTAGCTATATCCCTTCTGAGTGCTATAAAGCTCTGACTCCAAACATTCACTCGTAAACTAATTTATCCTTTTAAAATTCTTAATTTGGAAGGCCAAATGTATGCAAAAAACCCATTTTAAATTACATATAATTTTTTTTTTTTTTTTTTTAATTAGAATTCTGAACTTTGTTACAAAATTTAAACATTTCCCGTAGGTTTGTATGGCTAATAATAATAATAATGGGGTCAGACTAGCAAGTCTCAGCATGAATATAGTCTCATCCTTATCCTTTTAATCTTCCATTCAAATATGATAAATAAACTAATTCTACATAACAATAATAAGAAATAAAACACAATAACATTTTTTTTTTAATTAGAATTCTGAATTTTTGTTCCATAATTTAAACATTTCCCGTAGGCTTGTATGGCTAATAATAATAATAATAATAATAATGGAGTCAGACTAGCAAGAGTCTCAGCATGAATATAGGCTCATCCTTATCCCTTTATTCTTCCATTCAAATATGATAAATAAACTAATTCTACATAACGATTATATATGTTATATATTTGTAGTATGATGTGAGGGACGGGTCATTGGCATTTCGTTGGTACTGTACTTCCGAAGTGTAGTGGCTTGTCCAGAATGAATGTATTTATTAGCGTGAGAGGTGATGCGTGAAAGGACGTGGCTGTCGAGGAATATCGAGTACTCCACAGGCCCGTCAAACAATTTAGATTAGGATAGGTTAGTGTGTGAGTGGAACTTGTAAATACAGTTTGAACGAATTTATTACTGTGAAAGACACGGGGCCGCAAGATCACGATAATCTACGGACCTCCAATTTAGTTTTAGTATAGGTTAGTAAATTAGTATGAATGTGAATTATGAAAATGTGTAAATATTATATCTATGTATTTTAATTTATCACGTGTGGGAGGGTAACAACAAACAAGACAGCGAATCTCCTATTAGGAGAATCGGAAGGCAACAGTTGTTTAGTTGAGGCATAAGAAGACTCAAAAAAGAATATACACATAAGATAGATAAGAAGACAAATGCGAGAAGTTTTTTATGTGGGCGGCGGCGATGACCCTGGTAGTTAGCCGGCAAAAAAAAAATAAATAACTAAAATAAAATACAAAAATAAAAAATAAGAAGAAGAAGAAGAAACAAATTACAATAACATTTTTTTTTAAATTAGAATTCTGAATTTTTGTTCCATAATTTAAACATTTCCCTATAGGCTTGTATTGCTAATAATAATAATAATAATAATGGAGTCAGACTAGCAACAAGTCTCAGCATGAATATAGGCTCATCCTTATCCTTTTATTCTTCCATTCAAATATGATAAATAAACTATTTCTACATAACAATAATAAGAAACAAAACACAATAACTTTTTTTTGTTGAGGGATCTATCTTTCTTATTTAAATTGCGATTTTGGGCATTGCAGTTTTTTACCCCGCAATTTGTATTTTCATCCATTTCATTTTTCCACTCCGGCAGCCTCAAAAATTTCTGGAAAAAAAAAATCTTGCACGCACAACTCTCATTCAAACATTAGCAGGCAAGCATTCAATGATATAACAATTTGGGAAAAGGCGTAAATCTCATTATAAATTCCAATAAATTTTAGAAAGCTGAAAAGTGCTTTTCAAAAGAAACACTGGGGACCCAGTAACTCTTGTAAATAATTTAATTTTAATATTGGATTTTGTAATTTACTAAATTCTCTAATTTCGTGGTCCCCTTGACCAATTAATTAATAAAGTGACTACATTTTCGGCCTAACATCTAACATTGGCCCTGGTCTGTTAGTTCGAGCAATGTTAACTAGCCGATTCTTACAAGTCTACGTCATCATTTTTCTCGATCTAACAGGACCTAACAGAGTTAACAGGGTTAGCACAACGATCGTGAATACCCCTATTGTCACGTTTGAGGAGATTTAACAAACAGCGCCTAGTAATTTTTTTAAAGTTTGACAACATTTCTTTTTTTAACACGAAATTACCATGTTTATAAGGGGACAGAAAACTCAAAAAAATTGGATTAGGTCTTCTTTTTAAATAACTTCTTTTCACTTAATTAATCTTTAATTAAGGTGTTGGTTCGGATAAAAAAGTCAGTGTCACAAGCGGGATTCGAACCCACGATCTTCGGCTAGGTACGCCGCTGCTTACCACTTGAGGGTAACCTCAAGGATGACCTCGATCCACTCGGACATCAACTTCCTATCTCAACCCCACCTTTTGAGTTTTCCCTCCTTTTTGCCATTTTTCAAATGTCGTGTAATTGGATTGGGTTCGAATCCCGCTCATGCCATTGACTTTTTTATCTCAACTAAAAACCTTAATTAATTGTTTGTAATTTACATTCAGTAAACTTTCTATTTGGAAAAGAATATTATATTGGTTTTTCGTATTAACGTATCTTAACCTTTTTAGTTATTAAGTGTTACGGTAATGCCTTTATTTCTTTATGTGTACTCTGTTGCAAGACTTTTTTTTAATATTCACAATTCATACTTTTTTTAAACAAATCTACAACTCACAAAATTGTAGTTAATACTAATCGACAACAAGAAGGTCAAAATATTACAAGTCAGGTAGTGGAGATTGCAGATTCATGCTTTCCAGTACGATTATTGTTTTAAACTACCAAGTGTGTCACATCTGATCAAAGAGTGCCATGCCTTGGCTCGTTACAGGGAGCGAGTAAGTACATAATGATGACCCTCGAGTGGGGGGGTCAAATGTTGGGTCCACTGTTCCGTTTCTTAAGAGAAAGCTTGCTGTTTCCTCACATATGTGTGTGTGTGTGTGTATTTATATGTATATTATATAGTATAGTAGTATTTGTATATATAAATAATTAAATTATTGTGAGTGTGTGATTAATGTTCTGCATAAGGCCGATGGAAGAATATCGAGTACTCACCCCATAAGAGTGAGTAGGGGGTGAAATGACTTCACTGTTCGATGATCATAAATAGGATGTTGTTTATAAAATTTAGGGCTAAGTAGTTTATTAATTCTTAGCCTTTCTATCAACACTGACCCGACCTTGTTAATCCCTACATCAGAATATTTTCTATAAAATTCTTATACAATTTAGATCGTAATTTTTTATGAATATCTTTTAATCTAATATGAAGTCAATTACCTCCAAGTGGGTTAAAAATTTTCATTCCATTTATATTACATTTTATGTTTATGAAAATTATAGTCAGCTTTTCCTATACTGTCTTAAAATCTAATGTGAGTAAATTAGAATTAGATGAATTATTGATCATGCCAATAAAGGAATAACTATCTAAATATCAGCAAATACCCTGATAATCCTGGTACGTGTAAGTTTACTATCCTTGACTATCAGAAATAACTCACATCATGCAATCTCTTGTTCACTTTAGTGTACTAAAGTGAACAAAACACTATTAATTAGTAAAAACGATACCAGAGTTTAATTGCTTTTATGGTAAATTGAAAGAAACATCATCAGTTTGAACAAACGCTGATGGTGTTTTTTTTGTAAACAAATCAAACAATTTATCCAATTATACGTTCTATAATATAATCTCAGAAACAATTACTCCGTCGTAGGGATAGCCATTTGACGAAAGTCTGTCAACAGATTAATCAATGTTGATTACTGCATTGTCGCTTGTTTTCCTCCCAGTTGAAAAGGCTTCGAACCAAAAGAATCCTACAGCCGAACTTTTGTGTAGATTTTTAGAAGTCTTTATGCTGTACATATAAATAAAATCGTAATTTGACGATTCGTATGACGACATACAAAACGAACTGTTTTTTGGCTTCATTTTCAATTTTTCAGCGAAATTGTTAACGTATTATTATTATTATTAATATTTGCTGTTTTCCAAGAAAACGACATCGGGATTTTAAATGGACATTTCATATTGTAGCAACCTCTTGACTAAGAGTTCATGATGGTGTGTCCTTTAATTCTATACCTCTTGAACAATGTTGAAAACGAATTATCATTAAAAAAATGTTGTGTATATTTCAAGCCACACAATCGACATGTTGGATAAAACAACTTTAATAAATAGAAATAGTGAGTGTTACAAATATATCTTCTAGATGTTTTTTTACTTGCTTTATATCTTTATATATATATTCATGATAATGTAATAATAATATTTAGACGTCTGTTAAATAATAAAGCAAGTGAAAAACATGTTTGTAATACTTTCACACTTTCCAATCCATAGTTTTATCCAACATATCGATTGTATTGCTTGAAATATACACAACTTTTTATGATAGTTTGTTTTTATCATTGTTCAAGAGTTATAGAATTAAAGGACACACATTTTACACACACTGTAATCAAGAGGTTGCTACAATAAAAGTATCTATTGGAAACACACACACACACACACACACATATATATATATATATATATATATATATATACATATATATTACACATCCTTTTTGTAGTGGCCCAAGGTGACAACGGCAAAAAATGTCTGAGGAAGTAGTCGTTCCATCGGCATTTTTGTTTTTAGGTCACAGCGGTGAAAATCGCAAGAAGAAAAATGAATCTTTTAAAAATATCTTTTTTAAATGGGTGTTGAACAAGTTCAACATTTTTATTATAACCTACAATAATTTGTTTGCTTCTTTTTTGATCTTAGGATCAAGTAAACACAAACATCTTCGAAAGGACAATAATATTCTCAGCTCGTAAAATAATAAATTAAACTAAATTCATATGCATTTATTTCTAGCTTCTTGTAATTAATTGCAATTACAAGAATATATAATATTTATGCATTTGTTATTGTTAATATTGGATAGGTGATGAATCAATCAGTTGAGTACAGGATCAATAATCACAAATTAGATGTGGATTCTCGCTCACGATTAAAGGAAATTAAACAAACGCAATGTACTTCAAGTTATATTTTGATCATTAGTTATTAGTGAAATGGGATTATCATCTTTAAAACATTCTCGTTTTACCTAATCAATTTATCTTTAATGAACTAGTAGGTTATAAAATGTGTTAGACCTATTTGCATTCATAATTATTCATTGAATTTCATATCGCGTAGTATATGAAAATAATCACGTAATAGTTTTTTGCAGTGCATTAGAAAATTAGCTTTTAAGAAATTGGATTATTAAATAAAGGTCACTTTCTCGTAAAGTGGTAGCTCAATCGACCTTTTTTCGGCTTTCCAGGCCACGGGAGTCACTGTTGGTATAGAGCCCAATATATTCAATTTTTACAATTGAATCGGTTCATTAACGATACAAATGCGTCCTGTTTGATTATATTTTTAATTAACAAAGTTTCTATTAATTCTTTAAGTTTTTTTAAGATTCGATAAAGTTTTATTATTATAAATTGTTATTTTTTCAGATTGTGGTAAAAATTAGTTGTTTACTTAAAGAATATAACGTTTAGATGAAGTTTGGTGATTTTGGATTTAATGTTTGTGTTAACTCAAGACTTGAGCATGATATATGGACTAGAATATTTCTTCTGCAAGTTAAATTTTTTAAATTAATGACCTTTTGCCGTGCAATTACGTCGAGTCGTTAATTTGATAATGTTGAATGCCTGTAAAACGTAAAAACCAAAAATTTATAAAAATCTGAATGATGAAATATTTCAACTATGCTTAATTAAGAAATTCAGCAGTTATCATACCTAAATTTAAGTAGATTTATTATGTTCAATATGTAATTTCTTACAATGATGTATGTGTCTCTTTCTATGTTCTCATTTTTTGTAATTTTTAAATTATTTATTCTGTAGACGATGAAACGTGTTTATTCTTCAAATAAAATCGGAATTTCGATTAGAACGAGATTTTTTGATTTATCGATAAAGAGATTAGAGATTAGACATCAAAATAGTGATAACAGGATATTGAGTCTGACCCAGAACATTATCGTCGTAGTCTGTGAAAAACTGATCGAATTTTTGATAAAACTAGACTCACTTTTCCTGCCAGTATGACGACAGCCAGGGCTCCTGCTATGTGGTGCATATTCCTGACATGGCAAACATATTGGTCACTATTGGCGCCTTGTGTTCACTCCTTGGGCGCCAGCTTGTGTCTGAACCCGACGGCGAGGGTTTGGCGAGTTTTCTAGGGGTGGTTTTCAAAGGGGTTGACTGCAGTGATATCTGTCCGCGGATGGCAGAGGCTATCGGCAACGATCTGCAAAATGGGGGGAGGCGGCCGCCCTCGCTGGCGCCGCTCTTCCTGGTTTTTGCCAGTTTCATTTAGGTTTTATCCTTCCCTTCTTGTGACGATTGAAAAAGATTCCTGACATGGGCGAATAATAAACGTTAAACTATTAACAAGAATTTAGTATTTCATCAAAATTACAAGATAAACTGTCAACATTAATTGAAAAATACCTGAATAAATGTTCAGACCAAAATCGAGAATTATCCAAAAATTTATTTAATTAACACTGATAATAGCAAATATTGAAGAAAAATGATTTAAAAAATGTTGCGCACTTCATCCACCTTAAAAATTAATCAACCATCAATAAAAATTCCTTAGGCATCCAATTAAAATAAAAAGGTAATGTCACAAAGTTCCACGCATCACCCTGTATAATTTACAAAAATATTCAATAACGAGGCACATGTCAGCACAATAAACATTGGCGTTGAGTGCGTTCTGTTTTTGTTTTGTTTTGGTGTGGTCATTTTTCAATTTTCATTCGGTCATCCTGTATATATAATAAATATTATGAACATTATAAGAAAGTGGTTATCTTTAGGGAAGTGTAAAAATAAATTAATAATACAAATAACTAATAAATCTACCTCGGAAAACAATTAGCAAAAACGCAGTTTTCGTGGTATTCTTCTTGGTATCTTATCAAAGATAGATTACATGGATAAATAATTAACGATTTTAGCAGGCACATAACATAACCTAATAAACATGTTTATTTTATACAAATATAGATATAAAATGTTATCGAAATTTTCGGTACTCAGTAGTACAGTAGCCTACAGTTAAGCGACAGAGGAGAGAAGGACAGTGGGTTTGAGTTGAGTAAGAAAAGGGAATAAGGGAAAGTGAATGAGAGTGACCAGGAATGAGGGAGAGAGAAAGAGGAAGTGAGAGAAAGTGTGACTGAAAGAGACAGAGTGTCGGTGTGTGAAGAAGTGAGGGAAAATCGATTGTTACCAGTGGGCCTACTAAAATTCGGTGGGGGGGTCATCCGTCAGGCAGCCACGCTTGACAGCCGGAGTCGTTGGATGGGTGGGTGGCATCCTTCGCTTCCTATCCACATGAGCGAAGGTAATGGACAGTGATGACCTCAAGGCCGTCACGGAAAAGTCGAGGAATAACTTCGGCAGTTCTTTGACGCCGAAGTCCCTGAGTGTATTTTTGGTTCACTCAGGGTGCATCCTCTTGCCCCCACTACTACACCAGTTGCTTCGAAATAGTGTTTGTAGTGCAGTTCCGTTAGGGCCGACTTCTCTGCTTTCAGGTCCGCCACAGCGTCTATCGCCCTTGTGGTCTCATACGCCATTGCGAGGCCCAGGATAATTATCCTGCTCGTCCGTGGCAACGACCATCCGGTGTTCCGAGTGGTGATTCTACGGCGACCTGGTATCCCGAGTCACGGAGACCAGCGACAAAGACTTGGAGACACTCATCGAGCCTACTCACGATTTTTTTCGTGATGCTCTGGGCATGTCGAAAGGACGTGGGAGGGTGTCTTGTTACCGGCCCCTCACTTCCTACGTTAGGACTGTATATTGGAGAACCACCTCAACCCTTCTCTAGTGTCCATCGAATTTGTCCTCATGCCGAGAGTTTAATAAATCGGGACTCCTGACGGATTAAAGATTCGTCCGAGAGCCACCGATTGTCTACCGCTTCGCCAGCAAACGTCTTCACTCCGTGTCTTGCCCCCAAAGCCGCCCATTTCTCCATCTCCCCCGGTAGGTACAGTCTTCAGTTCAGCGCCGCCAGTCCCCGTAAGTGATGGGCCCAAAGCCCAGGCGGGCCGCAGCCTTATTTAGCCACGTCGTTGGTTTCGTAGAGCCTCCTGACCCACCAGTCGGGGCTATGAACAAGTGCGAGACCCGCCCGAAGGTGCGCCACAGGGACTGCCTTCGCCAGCCGTGGAATCCCCAGCCCTTCGTCTTTATTGCTAGCAAAGAAGAGACCGTCCGGCGTGGATTGCAGAAGATGGAATGTCTCCTTCACCCAACGACGAACGACTCCATCCAGGTTACGCAGAGCGGTGATAGATGGGGTGCCTATCACCAGACGGTATAGCCTCCTTGGTATCATATACCGCCAGATCTGGTCCATCTTCTATCTCTATTTATAGGTTTGTTAATTTCTCGTCTCCCCTTAAGCAGGTATTCGGTAGTTCTTCGCATAAAAAGTGATAAAGAAAGTACAACTTGAAGACAGAGAAACCAAGATGATCATGGAATTACTTGAAAAACAAGATTATAAAAACTACCATATTAAAAATGACATTTTATACTGACGAGACCAAAATGGATACGATTGGTCATACCAAAAGGAATGCAGACTGAGGTAATAACTGCAGCGCACAACGACAGACACACTGAAGAGAAAAAGACAGAAGAAAAACTCAAAAGGGAATATGCGTTTCCACACATGAACCCAAAGATTGCACAGATAATAAAAAAATGCGTGAAATGTATGCTGCCAGAAAGAAAATGAGGAAAAAAGGAGGCCACACTGTACCCAATTAACAAAGGTGACAAACCATTGTCTACTTTTTATATAGACCATTTAGTTCCTTTAACGTCTACGAATAAAGGTTACAAATATGTTTTCGCAGTAATAGATGAATTCTCTAACTTTTCGTGGCTATTTTCTACCAAGTCTACGAACGCTGACGAAGTAATACAAAACGTGAATACCATTTTTATTGTGTTTGTTCTTTACTCCGGAAAGAATCATCAGCGATCACCTCCAAACAGTTTGAAGAGTTTTGTCCAGGGAATGAAATCTAGACTACACAAAATAACTACAGAACGGTCAAGTCGAGCTATTGATTCAAAGCATAATATCCATCTTGACTAAGTGTTCAATTGAAAGACCAGAACTTTGGTTCAAACATATTGAGAAAGTACAAAGAGCAATAAACGGATCATACCACCGAGCCATTAAAACGACACCATTTTCCCTAATGTTTGGAGTATAGATGAGAAGTCCTGACGAACTACGCCTTAAAACAATTATACAAGAAACATTCAAAAAACGACTAGAAGCGAGAGAGGAAGCAAAACGAAAAATACTCAAAATCCAATAACAACAAAGGCGAACTTCACAAAAAGAAACAAATCTCCGTCAAAATATACTGTTGGAGATATAGTCGCCATAAAAAAGACGTAGCATGAACCACATGCAAAAATAAAAGCAAAATTTCTGGGACCACAAGATAGGTATGAGGTAAGAAAAATTGGAGACACTCATGGCCCAAACATAACGTCCACCAGCCCCGATAACATGAAAGAATGGATCTCTCTCAAGGAGGAGTGATGATATGCAAGTGACATAGATCCATCAGACGAAGATTCGGCATCCGACAAGGAACCCCCTACCAAGAAGCTTCAAGCGATGATGACCCATTAAAGGATTCCCAGAATAGCCAAATTGTGAGAAGAGAGCATCTCAGACCAATTTGCCCTCCAGGTCTGGCCGAAGAGAGCGCTAGTGAGGATAAAAGGACGGTTGAGTTTTAACGGTTTAAGTAAGAGTGGCGGAATATGTGTAAGCGCAAGCAGAGAAGTTGAATAACATATACTGTATAGCCATTGCAATATCACATATTTCCTCCTCTTGCCTTAATTTCTTCTTGAAGACGCCTCGCCATACTTTCTATCAGTCTAGATGTCTTTTTGATGGAGGTTAGCCCATTCTTCACAACAAGTCCTTTCAAGATCATGGGGAGTATCAGGAAGTGATGGATGTGCTCTTATTCGTCTTTTGAGGTTATGTCATACATGTTTGATGGGGTTAATCTGGAGGAGGCCAGGTTAAGACCCTGTTGTGACGGTACATTTGTACTACGTGAGTGACATGTTTACGGGCATTGTCGTGCATTAGAATAAGATTGTCACTGTTTTCATCGAGGATAGGCAACACATGATGGTCTAAAATTTCATCCACATAGTGGCCGTCAAAGTCCCTCCATTAACAACAACCAATTCTTCGCGATTCTCCATAGAAATTCCTGCCCACACCATCACTGTGTTATGTTTAAAGGTTGGCTCTGGGAAGAATTACAAGCTTTCTACCTTTCGTTTCGCCTTCTCCACACTCTTTCACACCCATCTGAAGACCGCAGAGCAAATCTACCCTCGTCTGTAAAAAGTAATACAGACCAATCATCCAAAGACCACTTGTGTTCTCTATCAAATAAATGCGAGCTGTGCAACTTTGTGTGTTCTGGTCACGAAGTGGGAAAAAAGTGCTCTTAATACTGATTTAATCTTCTTCGAGCAGTGTGTTCAGAAATTTGGACTCCTCGAACTTTCTGGAGCTGATCAATTGTAAGGTGGCGGTTTTGAAAAATTGTCAAAGCCAAAATAACGGTCATCTTGAGGTTCTGTTATCCTAGGGCGTCCAGAATCGGGACTTCTATGGTAGGATCAAATTGCTCGAAAACATCTTACGGCATCTTGCAGTGTTTCATATGGAACTCCGACAGCAATAGCCGCATACCTGATGAAATGCCCATCATCAATAAGTGCCACACCGCAACATCCTCTTTTAAAACTTAAAATTCAGAAAACAAAGATGAAAATTAAATAGTTTATTGCTCCAGAATTCAAATGAGACTGAATAAAAAATTTAAATTTGGCAAAAAGTAAAAATTGAAAAATCCTTTATCCTTGTTTTGGATTAAGGATTAAATGTATTTAGACATCTAAGTGATATTCCCAATTTAAAACGCTTAAACAAATATTTATTGAATGAAACAAATTAAGGGCAGAATTTTTTTTATCGAGAAAATGAAAAAAAAAATCAATTGGAGGGAATTTTGTGCCTATCAGTGTGTATATATACTACATATGTACTTTTTTACAGCTAATATTGTTAGTCAAGGAGGTGAGGAATATATATAATGATTTCTCTTGCTTTATAAATAATCTACATATATTTTGTTTATTAAACACGTAAATGAGTGTATACATACATTGGCCTACTATTAGTTTACAACATCAAAAACAGATACAGACAACTTAATAAATTTATGTATATTTTTTTAATGACTGGTTGGGGACATGCATTGTTCTGATTTGTTGATATAGCTAATAGACAAGATATTTCTGTTTTCTTTTAATTTATATAATAAAGTGTCCTTAGAGCGCTAATCTTAACAATCTAGTAGGAACTTTAGTTTCTGTCTCTTTTTTGTTATAGTTGCAAATAACTCATTCCATGATTAGTCTGCAATATTATTTCATTATTAATCTTATATATATATTTTTTTACATTTTATGTACATTAAAGATGCATCTAAGTTGGCTTTGTTTAGTGAAATGATTGAAAACTTAACCATGTATTTAATCTACGTGCCAAATATTAAGACAAGATAACTACTTCCAAGGGGGTCTGAGTTAGCTTATGTTTTGTTTTTGTGTCAATTTCTTGCTCAATTTTGCTGTTATTGTGGTTGTTGTTGTGGTAAATAATTTAAAATATCACAAGATCGAAAGAATTTGGCCAAAATTTTATAAATTTATACACATATCACAATAATTTAGAATTTTGCCTCCCTCTTTTTTTAATTCATTTTAATAAAATTTCTGATACATTTACAAAAACTCACGTTCCCTTCAGCTTCTAATTTTACAGCTTAAAGAAGGTAATTTTCATTTAGGAAACAATTTACTTTCCAGACAAACTTACAATTATCACACTTTTTATGTGGTCTTAATGTGGATAGCTCTCAATCTTTAATCTTTCGTTAGTATTATTATTTTTTTTTTTTTGTACAATTATGTAAATTATTTAATTTGAGTGACAACATACAAAATAAATAAACTGCTCATTTGTTTATAATAAAAATTTACACAAAAGTCTAGGCCTATATATATAAATTATACTTTTCTTAGGTCCCTTAATATGTACAATGTTTTAAACAATAATTTATACACGAGTGTCTGTTATGTATAGTGGTTATGTACAAGTCCTTCGTCCTATTTAAAAAAAAAAAATATTGTAGACAAGTAAGATTTGCTTTTTAAAATTTATGTTTATTTCGTAGTTAATAGGTAGTTTTGAATGTGTAGTAGAACACAATAACATAGTCTTTCTTGATGATAAAATACTTAGAAGGTGTCCACACACATAGATGTAACATTATTTACAAGTATGTTTTGTCAAATCGGATACATTATATTATGTATTTAAATACTACACTGTCACTAAATCAATAATTAGCAATAAACAATAATGCTCAATGAGATCTAATGATTTTTCTTTTATTTATATGTTGATTCTGATGAGACAAAACAAATGATAACAAGTGAAATATTGCACTTAGTGCTTTCTGTTTAAAATTATGTATATACATGTGACCAGATTAGCCCGATTCAAGTTGTAATAAACAATGTCTCTTATATTCCATTTTATACACTTAGAACTGCGAGTCCGAATATAAAGTCGGAGAAATTTTCGAATCGTTCTTCACACCATAACTCGGGGACGGTTCTTGCATGCGTAGTTCGCTTGATGCAGAAGACGAATCCCTGGCGTATTCTCATGGATGCCACATCCCCTGCTGGGGCACTAGCTAGGTACACCCTTTCGACATCATACGAACAGTGTTCTTTAACGCTTGTCTCTTGTTGCAGAACCAAATCCTTATAACCTCCCTCTCATAACCCAGTTGGTGAGCAAGGGTAGTTATCTCAGTACCTAGAATCCACAATAATTAAATGATGAATGGAAAACAAAAAAGAAAGAAAAAAGAAAAGCTATAATGATGAGCTTTTACCTTTAAAAACAACAGAATGAAATATACAATCATTAATAACCTCAAAAGCAAATAACAAATTAATAGTAAAAAATCAAATACAAAGATAGTGTTTTAAATTTATTTTTGTTAATAAATCTGATGTGAATATAAAAATATAGCAAGAAATATGTTTAAGAATCAAAAAATTTAATTAATTTCTCAACCGTATTGATGAGATTAAAGTACCTGATGGATGTGTGTTTCTCTCGAAGTGTGCGTTGAGCAGCTCTAGTGCTTGGGGTGTGAACGACGTTCTCCTTTTCCTCTTTTTTGATGGCTCCACCCCGATGAACTCTGTCAGATGGTTTTGCCCACTTTTATACCTGCTCAAAATGGCAAAAATACCACATTAAAACAGCTCATTCAAGGCAACCAGGATAAAGGCGTATGGGCATTGAATTACCTCTCCTCGGCTTCTTTCATCCACTGTTCGAGGACCGGCTTGATTTTCTGGGCACTCTTTGGAGTTATGTCAAGTTTCTCGAACCTAGATCAAGGCAAAACGTTAGTATTTTTAAAACGGAGAAACGAAGAAAAGCAGACCCAAGACAATTGACAAAATATAGCCACAGCACCCTGGCACTCTCAGAGATTTAGAAAAATAATTGTTTTCAAACATTTTTTATGATGAAAGCGCCAGAGCCCTTGGTGGCATTAGGGTCAACCATTGGGGATTATTTGTGAGTGCAAGTATTTAAGTAAGTGTTAGTTAACATCAACGCTCAAGTTAATTGAGAAATTCAGAAAAACTATAAAATAAATAAATAAGAACTGCCCCAATTTCAAATTCTTTGTCAATGATTTTAACAAAACGCAAAAGACAACATTTGTTCATTTCAATTTTGAACTGAGAATGAAAATAAACCAAATTGTGATATTTAAGTAGACATAAGACTTTAAGTTAGTGATATGTTGTTAACAAATGAACAAATGCTGCCCTGTTAAATAATAGGTAAAGGAAATTTTGTTTAGAGTTTAAAATCAGGCAGTAAGAATAAGAGGATAAATTTAAAAAAGAGAGATTACAGTATAAATAAAACAAAAGTGTGAAATAACATACATTGACTGTTGTTGTGAGGCAAGTTGGGCAGCACAATACATCTGAGTTGCCAGGGCGCTGAGAAATTCAAAAGGTATGTTAAAAACGTTGATTGACTAATTATCTTTTTTGTATTATGTAGGAATAAGCTTCTGAGTTGAAAAAGTGGCTAGAAACATTACCTGCAAATGGCAGATTGAGAGTAGGCAGGACCTTCGGTGATACTTAGAGCTTGACCGACTTGCGTTTGTGTCAGTCCGAGCGACAACCTCCTCAGTTTAAAAGCTTTTGCAAACTCTTTAATCTCGTCTAAGTTAATACCATCTACAGTGTTACCTCTGCTTTCTGATATCATGGGTTGGTCTAGAAGAAGAAAAGTGGTTAGATTTATGCTAAAAATGAAAATTTCCTATTGAATTATTTTTTTCTTACTTGATTCATCCATCAGGTCCAATGGAAGAGGGCTGTGTTGGTATTTTATGGCAGAGCTTGTTGTTATTGTGAGATCATTGTTAGAAGCAGCTAGACGACTTATCGTATTCAAAGGAGATGTTGAAGGATTGGATGCTGTTGAGCAGCCCCCATTGCTCATACCTGTTCCATTCCCTCCATTAATTGGTGGCGATTTGGCACAATTTTGCATCCCACTCTGAAAGCAAGACAAAAATGAGAACAGAACTTCTAATGAACGAAATTTATTTATTTAAAGAAGTTGGATACTCACATTGAATGGTGAGTGACTTATAGGTGATTTCTGCGAGGGTTGTGGCAGAGGCGGTTGCGGCTGTTGATGTTGGTTCTGCTGCTGGGGTGGAGGTTGTGCCTGTGGCTGCTGTTGTGGTTGGGACAGAAGAGGCTGTGGCTGTGTCTGTTGCTGTTGTTGCTGCTGCTGCTGTTGCTGAAAAGCATTGAGTAGGTGCTGTTGATGCTGGCTGTGCCCATTGAGAAGATGTGGCAGTGGAGGTGCCGGTATCGTAGGACCAATGTTTGCCGGTGTTGGGCTGTTTGCTGCATAAGAAAATTTCAATTAAAAAACATTTTAAAATAATATATAATTTTTAAAATTACATTGATTTGTTATTTACAACTACAAATATTGAGTAAATAATTTTTGTGTATGCTGAATCTATCGTTTAAGTCACATGTAGTTGAAGTTGCCCTGTGGCAACACTCCTTCATGCTGACACTTCATTGTTCGTCATTCACTGAGAAGGTCTCGGGTAAACTTTTGCTTCAATCATCTTTTCTTTTTTTTTCTTTTTCAAACATCATTTTTTCATTTCTGGTAGGGTTGGTAGTGATAAATGTCATAATAGTAGATTATTGTGGTTACTCAATGATAGATGAAATTTTTTTTATAGCAGGTTTTGAGGAGGTTATGTGCAAATGAGATTTGAAAGTCTTTATACATAGTATGATTTGAAGCATACAAAGGAGCATGTGTAATTTGACAGAAAATTGGAATTCTTGGTTGAGCTCCACACCCTTCACAACCATAAACCCTAAGAAGTCTTATCATTGTTTTGTAAATTAAAGATTGTTTTCAATGTTTAATTTTGATCGTGAGACAAGTAATATTTTAGTAATTTGTAACATTAGGTTGTTTGACAAGTTTTGACAAAGAAAAGACAGTAATCTTTTCAATTGTGGTGTGTGGATTTCAAGTCAGACGTTTATACAAAAAAAGTCCAAGATAATGCACAAGGTCAGTGGAAGGCAATGGGGTTCAATTTATGCTCACTAGGGGACAGCTACTTTTATGCAGGGTAAAGTTTATCTGTATGCTTTCCTTAGTTTTATTTTCATTCTTCATTGCATAAACCATACTCTTGTGCAGGAATATTGGCAGTGTACATTGAAAATAAAAATGGGCTAATTATTCTTCCCTGAGAACACTTGCCCTAATGCGTACATAAGGTGAAAATTCATTTTCCTGACGGTAAAACTGGTCTGGCAGATATGATCTCAGAATCATGTAGCGCGCATGAAGGAGTATGTTAGTTTCCGAAGAAAGTCCGAGTGCCAGACTCAATCGAAGGCCAATTCTAAATCAACAAAATCACCCAAGCAAGGCTATTTTGTTCAAGTGAAGAGGCGATATTATCATCAACAACACTGAGGCATTTATGAACTTATTCTTTTATTCCTTTCAAAGTGATTGATTCTATTTTGAACCCAAATCTGCAAATCTACAAGGCAATACTTGCTTATGTATATACCATGGTAGTAGGCTGTTATATAAAAATATGTTAACTATAAAGGATAATTTTTTTACAATATCATTCAACTTTTACTATTGATAAGTGTTGGAAGCTAAAAATGTAAATTTTATTCTATCGACAGTATTTAAAGTAGATTTGTATTTGTGCAAAATTGGTTTTACCAAGATGCTATAACATAACCAATAATTTATAAGAAAAACATATATTGTGGGAGAAGTAGATAATTTTTTTTTATATTTGTGTGCAGAATTGCAGTTGAATAATTACAAGAAAAAAGATCATTAGTTGTTAAGGAATTTTTGTGTGAAGTAGGCATAGCGTTAGAAAATTAAAGCAACATTTTCATGTAATGAAGCATATGATTCTCATTTACATGTCTTTTTCAAACATGTTCCCGCTATTTAATTACTTTGTAAAAGATTTTATAAAATAATTTTTTTCTGATAAAGTGACAAAGGCTATCATTATAATGGAATGTCCTTTATTATAATTCATAAAAAAAAATATTACAAAAAGGTGGAAGACATATTTATGTGAACATCAAAGCCAAATGATATGGAGGAAACGGAAACATAACATCATTGTTTATAGCAATTAAAGGTTTCTGGAAAGAATTATTAAGTTGGACTTTGATTAATTAAGATAATATTAAATTTTTTTACTATTCAAAAACTATTTTTATCTATTCTGAATTACCTCGATTGTTCAAAATAAATGATTTAATGTATGGTATTTAATGACCGTCAATTAATGATTATTAGCAGATCGTGAGAAGCGTTGTCGTGTGATGTAGGTTTAGAAAACATTTTCTTTATCGTGCCAACGTTTCGATCTTTATTGAGATCATCTTTAGGGCCTGGGATTTACAAACGTTGTTTACATTATGCAAGTACATCTTTATTATAAAACAATTATAATGACAAATATTTTATTGAATGTAGTACAAAATACGTAAAGACTCTACAAAGGAATTCGCTGCTGTGAGTGGGATCAGTCCATTTCTTTAGTCATTTTCTCCTTAAAACTGAGTTGTTCGAACTCATTTTATTTCATTTTTTCTATTAGGAAGTATTGCTCATTAACTTTTCGTTTTGCTTATTATTTTGTTTTTATATAATTTCAAGGGACCTAATATGAAACACAACGAAAGACAGTTAAACGAATACAATTAAAACTTAATTTATGATTATTTAGAGATCGTGGGATACGATCCTGTGTGATTTAGGTTTAGAAAAACATTTTCTTTATTGTGCCAACGTTTCGATCTTTATTTAGATCACCTTCAGAGCCTAAGATTACAAATATTGTGTACACATTGTTTATACAAATACATGTAAGATGTGAAAATGAATTTATACAAGGATGTACAAAAAGTAGAAATTTTAGGTTTAATCAAAATGTTTGTACTCACTCAAAGTGTTTGTTTTCTTGTAGACGAGTTACGGTTGTGTGTTGTGTTGGTAGTATTAATGAGATATAAATGGTTTTTTTGTTTATACACTGACAGGGAAAAAATTCTCCCCACTTGTAATATCACTTGATTTGTATATATTTTTATATATTAATCAAAGTTTCACGTTTAATAATTGAATTTGTCTCTAAAAAAAAGGAAAAAATGTAAATTGCTAAGAAAAATGAAATAGACCCGCCTATAATATCCTGAAAAAAAAAAAAAAAAAAAAAAAAAAAAAAAAAAAAAAAAAAAACTAAGCCAGAACGAAAAACCATTACTCTTTTTTTCCATTGTCGGCCTCTTTCATCTCAAACAAGCCGACTCCTAGAAAAATGAATTTCTACCCCTACTTCCGCCTCCACTCCTTCAAAATCCAAATAAACATAAAAACATTTATATCTCACTAACACTCCCAACACAACACACAAACCTGACACGTCTACAAGAAAACAACCACTTTGAGACAAATACTATGATTAAACCTAAAATGTATACTTTGTGTACATAGTTGTATAAATTCAGTTTCACATTTTGCATGTTCTGTATACACAATTTATACACAATATTTGTAAATCTGAGGCCCTGAAGATGATCTAAATAATTATCGGAACGTTGGCACAACAAAGAAAATGTTTTTCTAAACCTACATCACACAAGATCGTAGCTCACTATCTCTAAATAATCTTAAATTATTTAATTGTATTCGTTTAATTGTCTTTCATTGTGTTTCTATTAGGTCCCTTGAAATGATATAAAAATAAAATAAGAAGCAAAACATAAAGTTAATAAGAAATATTTCCTAATAGAAAAAATGAAATAAAATGAATTCGAAAAACTCAGTTGTAAGGAGAAAATAATTGGTTCAATACAATATTTGTCATTATAATTGTTTTATAATAAAAGAACTCATGGATTTCATGCTGATGAACGTACACTTAGAAAATTTAAATCGAAACAATAATTATTCAGAAATCGTGAGATGCGGTCTGGAATGAGGAGTCGGCTTCTTGGAGGTAGAAGGATAAATCCCATGCCCTAAAGATGCTCTCAATAAAGATCGAAACGTTGGCACGATAAAGAAAACGTTTTTCTAAAACCTACGTCACACCAGACCGCATCTCACGTTTTCTGAATAATTATCGATTAATGGTCACTAATCACCACACACGAAACAATAATTTTTTAAAAACACAAATGAGATTGTTTGCTATATTTTTAAGAAGCGCAACTATTTTAGCCATTCTGTATTTTAATATATTTTAAAACAATTGCTGCCTTAATATTTTATGAATAATAAAGTAGGCTTTGTTAACATTATTTAACCCGGGATTTAATTTGGAACAAGGTTTAATCAAGTTAGATTAAATGAAATTACATAGTAATGATAGACAATACTATAAAATTATGCTTGTAGCTGGAACATTTACAATCTGGTTGTCTCAACATTGAAGTACATAGGTACCAAAACATGTTTGACAAACAAAACCAGTGCAAACAGCCAGATAAGATTGATCAACGCAGATCAATGAAGGTCAAAACATAAAATTTAGGCTTGACTTTTGTATCATACTATTGTTCTGTAATAAAGGAACATGGATTTTTCTTAATAAACAAAGAGTAACATTTCCCCTAATTAATTTAATTTAAAAAATTTTAATGATCATAATAAATGATTATTCGAAGATCGTGAGATGCGGTCTGGTGTGACGTACGTTTTAGAAAAACTTTTTCTTTATCGTGCCAACGTTTCGATCTTTATTGAGATCATCTTCAGGGCATGGGATTTATCCTTCTACCTCAAGGAAGCCGACTCCTCATATAAAAATGTTTTCTGACCCAACTTCTTTCCCCACCCCTTCAAATCTAACGTATATAAACATAAAACATCAATATCTCACTGGCACTCTCAACCACGTCACCCAATAATGACACATCTACACAGAAAACACACTTTGAGTGAGTACAAATACTTCGATTGAGTCAAAAATTTCTAGCATTGTATAAATTCACTTTTTTCACATCTTACATGTGTTTGTAAAACTTAACCAAAGTTTATAAATCCCAGGCCCTGAGGATGATCTCAATAAGGATCGAAACTTTCGCACGATAAAGAAAATGTTTTTCTAAAACCTACGTCACACCAGATCGCATCTCACCATCACCAAATAATCACTAAAAATTATACCGAGATCAGAAATGCTAATCACTTCCGCAATAAGGGTGCCATCAAGATGATAGCAAAAGTTGTCAACATTCTTAATTTTATTAGGTTTAAATTTGATGCATTTGCATTTTTCTGCCTCAACAATCAGGATATTTTTGGAACACCAGTTTTGAAAAAAATGTCAATGTCATAGTTGAATAGATCAACAGAGCTTGAGATCATCTGCAAAGAAAGATAAGGAAGAGGTGACAAAATGATTAGAGACATCACTATAAATGTGAGGAATGAAATTGGCCCTAAGTGGGATCCCTGGGGAACACCTACTATTATAATAATTTAAACAAACAGCAGTAGGTTCAGTAACAGCTTTGCATTTTCTTTACATAATTCTCATTTAAACACAGTTACTAAATTACTATAGAAAAAGTGAAATATACGATTTAAATATTAGAAGAATAATTTATTACAGCATTTGTCTAAATTACACGTTTGAAAAAAAAAATCCTTTAATAATTTAACTTGTGTTGAATATTTTAAAATGTCGTTTCGTCACAGCGGGCTCAACTGGGCCACTTATGTGGGTAATAGGGGGTAATAACAGTTCAAGTAGGCATCGAGCGGACTAATTACCCAAACGATCAAATGTGGGTCCAAATGTCTGTGAGTCAACCTATTCCCGGCGGCTTGCGCAATTTTTCATTAAGATAATTTACTTCCAAATCAATAAGAACACCTGGCGGTGCCGTGTCATTTAATAACATTTTAATGACTTTTTAAAGGTAATCGCTCCGGCGACGGCTGAAAAACTAAGGATGGAATCGAAAGGGAATTATGCTACTGCTCGGCCCGAGAAGCATTATAATTACCAAGCGTTGTTTTTCCGTTTTTTCTCGTTTTTAATTTATTATTCTTTTATCTATCCAGGACCTATTTGCACCTAGGCGATTGTATTATCTGACTAAAAATGTTTAAACATGTCTGTTGTGAATATTTATAAACTTAAATATACAAAAGAGGGTATTGGCGTTTTAAATAATTTATAATATAACGTGTGGTGTTTAGTGATAAGTAGTTAATGATTATTTGGAGATCGTGAGATGCGGTCTGGTGAGATGTAAGTTTTAGAAAAACGTTTTCTTTATTGTGCCAACGTTTCGGTCTTTATTGAGATCATCTTCAGGGACTGGGATCGCTAAACATTATTTAAATTTTACAAATCATGTAGGTTGTGAGAAAAAAAATGAATACAATGTTAGAAATTTTAGATTTAATCAAAGTATTCGTACTCAATCAAAGTGTTTGTTTTCTGTGTAGATGTGTCATTCTTGTGTGTCGTGTTCAGAGTGCCAGTGAGAGATTAATGTTTTATGTTTATATACGTTGGATTTTGAACGGGGTGAGGAAGGAAGTTGGGACAGAAAACATTTTTGCATTGTATAAATTCACCTTTTTCACATCCTGCATGTATTTGTATAATTTAAACAATGTCTATAAATCCCAGGCACTGAAGATGATTTCAATAAAGATCGAAACGTTGGTACGGATAAGAAAAAAATGTTTTTCTAAAACCTACGTCACACCAGACCGCATCTCAAGATTTCCAAATAATTATAATATAACAATTACCAACGAATATAAGAAAATATTTCAACATTACAAGTTTTTCATACCAGAAGCTGATTTACATGTATATGAATATATGTCTATAAAATGACATAATACAAAACTGGTTTCTTTGTGGATTATTTTAAGTTAAAAAAGTCTACCTCAGTTTCTAGGCAAACAAATATAATTTTCTTGACCATTGGTCTGGGTAAATGTCAATTCAGAATGAAATAAATACTTATAAACTTTTCTCGTTCGGTCTGCGAATTGATAGGCATTTATCGAAGTTTTATTTATTCATACTTTTCTTGCTGTATTCTACGTCTATGAAGTAGCAGGTCAAACTGGGGAGAAACATAGGATAAGATGGCAATCAAAGATGTTTTGTACAACCTACGTCACACCAGACCGCAACTCACGATCTCCAAATAATTATTAGGCCAAGTTTCTCTCTATATCTATAATATGGCCAATTGTGGATACGAATAACTGATGAATAGTGGGCTTTTTTTAAAAATCTAATTTATCAGGCAAATTCATTGTTATCATAATAAAATAACCCAAGGACAAATACAAGTTCGACGAGTGGTTTGAAGTTAAAATGTTTTCAACTTTAGACTGTCCTGAATGTGTGTTAGCAACATGGTCGCGTCTTTGGATATTGTTTCCCTTGGTTAATTTCCCCCCCCCCCATCAAATTCGGTGAAATCTGAAAAACCGAGATGCTGTATTTAGTCGCTTGTGATAATTTCATCTGCCTACCTACGTGTTTTAGTTCGTTGGTCGTAATTTCTCGCCATCTTCAATGCATTATTTTGTCATATATGTTAAGAGATTGAAAGTCTTATGCAAGAAAAAACGACGAAAAATGAGATGAACAAAACAGCAAGGGAAGGCAGAAAAAAATGAACAGAAACGATCAAACGATAGGTGCATAAAGCTCACTCTTGATTTAATGCCACAACAGTAGTTGGATTAGTAGTTTAGTTTTGTAACTGTTTCTAACAACAAATAGTTCAGGTGCTAGGACATCTCTGCTTCAGCAATAGATATGGCGATAAAAGGCGAATCAAGAACTAAGAGAGATTATCTTTTTTGTTACAGTTATTACGGATTTTAATTAGTTCCGTTTTTTGTATTCAATAGTTGGATTACTGTTGTGTCTCATTAGTATGAAATGTATGGCAATAATAATGAATGTAACCAACTTGGAGCAGCCTTCAACTTAGTTCTTTTTATAATTTTTCGAATAGTTCATAAGAAAGTGACCAGTTTTATAAGCTCGAAAGAATCAGCAAACAATTGAGGATGTCGAAGAAAGCTATTTTGAAGGTAACGAAATTATTATCCTTTCGGCCATCACAGGGTCCACAGGCATTTCAGGCAAAGGAGTTTAGGCGAAATATTGATTCTTGCCGAGATTCGCATCCACAGTTTAATACGTATTACGTATTTGGTCAAGTAAGCGGACGCGGTGAATCTAATAGCATTATCGTGTTAGCAACGTTAAACTCAATTGCACCAACTGTGCCAGGGAAACCAAATGAAAATTGTCTTTGTCCACTGAATACAGCTGCCCTCGGTAGTAAATTCACTTAACGTTGAATAAAGTTTCAAGCGGCTTTGTTATCTTGAGGAAACGTAACTGATCAAAACAAAAAATTGAATAAATAGACCAAAGAACAAAAGAAAAACATACGCAACCTATCAGAAAATTATTATACATAGCAAGCGAACCGTACGGATCATTAGATTTTGTGAATTTTCGACCTTCGATAAATCAATTTCTTGTTTGTGTTGGGATCAGAGTTGAGGTTATTTTTCTCCGGAAAATTAAACAATTATTTATTTCATCTTGTTCGGGGTTTCAATTGCTTTTAGTCAATTCAAAGGTTGTAAATTACTCAGTTTAAAAAAAGGAAGACCGCGTATAACAATACAACATATAAAACAATTTATTTAGAAATCGTGAGATGCGGTATGGTGTGATGTAGGTTTCAGAAAAACATTTTCTTTATCGTGCCAACGTTTCGATCTTTATTGAGATCATCTTCAGGGCTCGAAGCGTTTGTCTTCTGTTTAATTGTGTCATTCTTGCGGGTCGTGTCGAGAGTGCCGAAGACAAACACTTTGAGCCCTGAAGATGATCTCAATAAAGATCGAAACGTTGGCACGATAAAGAAAATGTTTTTCTGAAACCTACATCACACCAGACCGCATCTCACGATTTCTAAATAAATATCGATTAACGGTCACTAATCACCACACATATAAAACAATCATTACACTCCACACATCAAACAGTTCTACATAGTCTAAATCCCCAACTATTTATCTATACTTTCCCTAATAATCCCGGTCTATAATAATCCTGAAAAGCTAATTAGGCGCGACCGACAAATCATTACCCTTTTTTTTCCAAAGTCGTTCCCTTTCACCTCAAAGAAGCCGACTACTCATAGAAAAATGAATCCCCACTTATTCAAAACGAAACATATATAAATAAAAAAACATTAATATCTCACTAACTCTCTCAATCCGACACACAAACGTGACATATCTACACAGAAAACACACACTTTGAGTGAGTACAAATACTTTGATTAAATCTCAAAATTGTATAAATACATTTGCACATCTTTCATGTATTTGTATAATTTAAACAACGTGTATAAATCCTATTCCCTGAAGATGATCTCAATAAAGATCGAAACTGATTATTTAGAAGATCGTGATGTTCGGCCAGGTGTTATGTCGGTTAGATAGGTTAGTTTTCTTTATCGTGCCAACGTTTCGCTCCTTTTGGCACGATAAAGAAAATATTTTTCTAAACCTACATCACACCAGGCCGCATCTCGCTATCTCTAATTAATCATTAATTAACGGTCACTAAATACTCACATTATAAAATCTGTAAAATGTTAGACAAGTGGTTTGACCGGCAATACCCCATTCTCCCCTACTTATACAAAATACTCTCGATGTCGAAAAGGAAATAGCATTTCTTGCTATGATCAAGTATAATTAAATACTATACTTTATTACTTACGAGATGGAATATTAAAAAAATAGAAGTTTATTAATATTAAAGAGTCAAATTATGCAGGGAATCTTTTCTAACATGCGCCAGCAGGTTTTCTCTATTTTCCGAACAGTTACAAAAAGTGTCCCGATGGTAACCCCCCCTTTCATTTTTGCGCATATTCATAACAGTCAGCAATTTGTTTTTTTCGACGTCAAATATTTTTATTTCAAATGGGAACCTCTAAATTTTAATTTTTTTCTGAAACTATATTTTTTCTGAGAAGAATGTGTACCACAACTTTGGAAAACACTTTTTAAAAGGATAGTTCCTACTCACAGTAAGAGTCTTAGTGTGAGTAGGAACTATCCTTTTAAAAAGTATTGAACACCACACTCACTCCATCATTTATCATTTCTATTACTTTGGAAAACTTCCAAAATTGACCGCTCTAGGATTTTTGGAAAATATTAATAAAATATGGAAATTACATCGTAAAAGTTGATTAAACGCACGTTTCCATTTTATTATTTTTTTTAACCATCAGGTCCTTTGAAAATACTAAAACGTAAGGAAATATCATAAATAATGTTTATTTAAAGCAAGTTTCCATTTTCTTTGTTTTCACCATGGCCGGTATTTAAACATAACAATAAAAAACTTTAAACACAACCATCTGTGTACGTAAAAACGTACCTAAAGATTATTTAAACAATTAACATGATAATTTTATTTTGATTTCGATCGAGTTTGGCACTTGAGCATGCTTTGGAAATTGAAGAACATCCTCCCTACTATCTCAAACTGAGATCTTACCTGACGGACTAATTTTGCTAAGTCCGTCAAGGAAGTGAATTTTCACCTTTCGCATTAGGGCGGTTGTTACACAGGGAAGCATACTCGGTACATTTCTATTTTCAATATACATTACAGATATTCCTACACGTATTAACATTTCAACACATACATTCGAGACAGCAATTCTTACAACGTACCCTTAATTAACACGCAACACTTACAAAAACACCTGAATGAATTAACAGTACCGTTCACAAAGTGGAGAAACAAGATAAACCTAACGAAAAGCGTACAGATAAATTTTACCTTACGTAAAAATATCTGTCTTGCAATGAGCATAAATAGTACCCCATTGATCTTGTGCGTTATCTTGGACTTTTCCCTGACGTCGAATACCCACTCAATACTGAAAAGGCAGCAAACAAAACGAGGTTATAATCAATAAAATGACTACTTCTCACGTTCAAAAATAGACTTTCAAAACCAACTTTTAACTTACAAGAAAATGATAAGATCTCTCTGAGCGTACGGTTGTGAAGGGTGGGCCTCAACCAAGGATTTAAATTCCCAACGTCTCCAATCAATTTAATATAATATTCTCCGTCAGATTATAAATGCACCTTTTTATGCTTTAAACTATTCATAACGACCTACAAATCCCGTTTGTACATGAATTCATCAAAACCCGCCATAAAAGTGGGACACTGGGCAACTTCTACAAGAAACTTAAATGACAAATCCAAAATATATGAACATATTTACTTAATTAAAAATTTGTATTTTTAAGTATCATATAAATGTAATAAAAAAGTCTTGTTAACATTTCGTCAAATAAATAGTTAAAATTGAAAACCCTGCAGCCAAGTAAATATTTACAATCCACCAAGCAATTTCGCTCATTTTTATTATCTAAAATGGTCGTGTTTAAATTTTTTTATTATTATTATGGTAAACCGTACCTTATTGAAAAAAAATAAAATGGAAACGTGCGTTTAATAAACTTTTCCGATTTAATTTCCTTATTTTATTAATATTTTCAAAAAAATCTAGAACCGTCAATTTTGGAGATGTTTCTAAGTTTTAATACTCATTCCTCTCAGACAAAATCTATTTTAAGACAAAATTAAAAATTTGGGGTTTCCATTTGAAATTTTTAAAAAAATTGAATTTCATGATACTAGATATCTTAAAAATGTTGATAACGCACAAAAATATAAGTGCGGTTACCATTGATCGCTTTTTGTTGTCCGCAGTCGCACGCTAAAAAAGACCCTGTATACATTTTGGGGCAAATACCACTTACAAAATAGTCCTCCAGTGAGCTGGTATGAATTTACGTGTAAAACTGCACCAATGTTAAACATGTAATTATTGCCCAGCAAAACAAGACGGACAAAAATCACCAAGACAAAAAATTAAATTCGATGCGGCCAAAAAGGTTCAAATAATAAATGCAAAAAATATATAATATTAAAATTATCCAATTAGGTCCCCCATCTTTCTGCCCCTAGTATAATTCAAAAATAAAACTAGGTAAAAAAATAAAAAAAAATTTAAACAAATGTAGGATAATGTTGTCGTTCAAGTTTAAAAATTAATATTCAAGTGTTCTTTATCTTTGGAGCAAATAAACAACCTTTCTGTTCTTTCTCACCGCATAGTAGACAATTTTTTTAACTTTATATATATATATATATAACCTGGTACTGGCAGTAGACCTCTTTCCTCTCAAGAAACCAGGTCAAATGACTGACTATCATAGACTACACGAGTTTGCTTTGACAAGTTTTTAGGGATATCGGCCTGTAACTTGGGGCCAGATGAGTCTATGCTTTCCTTAAGGATGGGAACGACACGCGCCTCACGCCAGCGGTCAGAATGGGACCTCAACAAATTCAACAAGTTATGCTTCGTAACCTGGGGAAGGTTTTTTTTTTAAGACGGTATTTCAACTACGAGGTTATTTGAACCTTGATTTGAATTTTTTTTTTTTTGAAAAAAAGCCCATTTGTAAGTATGCCGAGTTCGAATGCAGGGCTGCTGGATTCGAACCCGGGACCTTTACCTTACAGTGATGAACGCCGTATCGGCCGAAGGTTACGTAGCATTTCATATTGGATACCGTCGCACCCAGGGTTTCAATTCCGGGCTCGCCGAAAACGGCGTCTAAATCCTCCAGTCATGGGTTATTCTATTAAATTAACGCAGTAAAAAAATCTTTTGCAAGACTTTTTAGGAGGTAAACAATTGTGGCATCGAGTATAACTGTTGGAAGGATACCAGTAGAACCTTAACTGAAATATTTTATCATTCAAACATTTAGTTAAGTTGTCTGTTAATGCGAAATTTATTTAGTGTTACTTTGGGTTTTTATACGATTGTACAAATCAACTAGACAAACCTGTAATCATTTCGAATAATGAGAATAACCATTTATTAAAAAAAAATTATTATATCAAAAAGATATAGGATTTTTGCTTAGTTTTCAATCCTTTAAATATTTGTGTAATGATAGAAAATCCGTTGGAATCATATATTCTAATGCATTTCGCATTTGCAGCAAAATGAAGAAATTTATTTTTGTAATTTTATCGAATTTGAAAAAAATGTCATTTGATTATTGACAACATTTAAGTGGCTTAAAGAATTTGAAATGTAAAACTTATTTTGTCTAGATTTTATAAAACATCCTAATTATCTCTAATGTTTGTTGTTGTTTAATTTAGGAGATCACCGTAAATCATTCTAGCCCATGAATTTTTGCTTGTAATTCCTTGCGGATTTGTGTCACAAGAAAAATCAGAAAAATGCAGTTAATTAAGGTCCACTAATTTTTTATTTATTGATCAAAATAAGAGATCAATAAACCAAAATTACGATAAAATGTATCATTTTAACGTGATTACGTCGTTCGACAGCTATTTAGACGCTTGACCCGCAAAGACGCGTGCGAGCACACAAACACACATATTGAATACCAAATATTATTTAAATCTGATGTTTCTAATTTTTGTTCCAACGGCCGATTTCGACAAAATTTCATGAATGTCAGTCGGGTTGCGTAGGATCAATTTATCAGTGAAATTTGAACAACTTACCATTGGTGTGAGCGTACTGGTGTGCGAGATTGGCCAGGGTGGTCGTCATCACCTGGCCGTTGCTCATCGGCATGTTGACCATCTGGTTGTTCGTTACCGCGTTGATCGGAATCGTCAGAATTGTCTGCGTGGCGATTCCTGAAGAAAATATTTTTAAAAAAATTACCAGATCAATCCTAGAAAAGGCTAAATCCGATTAATCGAACTTACCTTGAGAGGTAGGGATTAGCAACTGGGCCCCTTGGATGCCTTGGATTATCTGGCCCGAAGCGAGTATCAGCTGCGGCATTGCTGACGGCTGCGGGGGTGAAACCACTTGTTGCCCCGACGACAGCAGGTTCGCAGAATTAAGGTTATCTAAAAAGAAGCCTTGAATTACCTCAAGCAATTCTATTTTGCCGATTAATTTTATTTGCTATAATCTTCTACTATTTCGAGCGTTTAATTTTAACGAACGACATTTAACACTGATTAACTGACTATCTAGGAAATCACCTATCACTGCCTGATCACTTGGCGCAAGAAGGTTTTGTTTTACCAGTTGTACAGCAAGTTATATTTTTGGGGCTAACTTTAGATAGATTGGTGGGGTTGAGATGGGAAGTTAGTGTCCGAGTGGATCGAGGGTCATGATAGCTCAAGTGGTAGAGCAACGGCGTTTCTAACCGAAGATCGTGGGTTCGAATCCCGCTCCTGGCACTGAGTTTTGATCTCAACTAAAAACCTTAATTAATTGAAAGATATTGATTGGTCAAGCGGATCAGGAAAACTAGTGAATTTAGATAGAAAACTCAACTGGAAAACTCAATTGTTCAACACTTTAAAATGTATTTCTCACTTGACCAGTGGTGCAGATCCCTGTATAAGTCTTACGTTTTACCGTACGACCATCAGATCAAATTTTAACTTTGGAGCACAGTACTATGGCCAAGCAGGCAAAACTATTTTGCAGTAATTAGATAAGATACAGTACAAATGCCTAAGAGAGAGCCTTGGCGCACTCCGATCAACACCAATTGACATTCTACTAGCATAGACAAACCAATCTCCACTTGACCATAGCAGGCAGGTCATTTTGTACTGTCACTCCAGTGCTCTCTTGTCGTGTAAGGTGTAACATATAAATACTGGATAAAAAAGAAAAAACCACCTTTAACATTCACTTTCACCAATCCAGCCAAACACGAATCGTCAGTCCAATAATTATGTCCTTCACCTTATTTTAATGCCAACTTTGAAAGTACTCGGCAATTTTGTATACCTACATACATCTCCGAACACCGACGTGAATGCAACCCAAGTCACCCAAAAATGTCTAAGTGATCTATATGCGAGATTTCCAGACGGACATCTTATTTACACTGACGGATCACTCCTGAATGGACTAGTAGGTTGTGCATTTTATGATCCTGTGTAGAACAACAGGGAAACGTTTTCACTTCTACAGGATTTATCTATGTACACTTCAGAATTGGTTGCTATAAGGGAAGCTATGAAAAACGAACAAGAAGCAATTCCCGAAAGTGGTCATGTCTACAGATTGCCTTAGTTGTGTGCAAAAACATCGCAATGACAAATAGTTGTATATCGCGGACTTCATCATTATAGAAATCCTTGAACTTGCAGCAATGATCAGGTCTAAAGGGCATAAAATAGTGATTACTAATTCCCGAATTTCGTGGTCCGCTTGAGCAAATAATATATTACAATTAATTAAGGTTTTTAGTTGAGATAAAAAAAGTCAATGGCACGAGCGGGATTCGAACCCAGGATCTTCGGCTAGATATTATTTGATCAAGCGGACCACGAAATTAGTGAATTTAATGAATTAAAATGAAGTATACTTCACTAAAGCTCTCCGTGGCCATTTCATTTGTCGCCGAGAATCCAATCCGATTACTCGACATTTGAAAAATGGCAAAAAGGAGGGAAAACTCAAAAGATGGGGTTGAGATAGGAATCTGGTGTCCGAGTGGATCGAGGTCACGATAGCTCAAGTGGTAGAGCAGAGGGCGTATCAAGCCGAAGATCGTGGGTTCGAATCCCGCTCGTGCCATTGACTTTTTTGTCTCAACTAAAAACCTTAATTAATTGGAATATAGTTATTACTGTTTTATACCACTACTATCACCTGGATCAAAGGACACACAGGGTTCAAACATAATGTCGTAGATCGGCTTGCCAGAGATGCCACCACAACGGGCAATTCTCTAAAAGCGACTGTACCCAGAAAGGATTTTCATGCTATATTAAGATCACAGCGCCAGATAGATTGGCAAATTGAATACCCGTCAAATAACAAAGGGATAAGATACAAAAATATGTTTCTGTTGGTAGCACATGAACCTTGGTTCACTAAAGAAATTAATATAACCAAGGCATTTTGCAAAACAATAGTAAGGTTGAGATCCTGCAGGTTAAGACTGTGCAAGAGATATCTCAGCAGATTTAATATAATCCCGTCACCGGAACATATGAAGATCTCGAACACATCATCATGCACGGCAAGAAACATGCAAATGAACGCAAAATTTGTTCGACAGGCCCTTAAATGCCAAAGAAATAAGTCTTCAACCACCTGGATGGATACAAAGCTCTAATACCGTCAGCTGTGTACTGTGAATTGTATAGTCTTAGTGAGTATATTAAAGTAATTGTTTAAATAATGATGTACATGTATATTAGTATTATAATATTTAGTTTTTAGGAAATAATAATAAGTACGTAATAAGGTACACTTTTTATACGCATCTGGCTAATGCTTTTTTTTTAAAATAACTACAATGTCCTTTTCAATTTTTTTCATATTTTCTCAAACATGGAGCCTACAGGTAAAATGTGTCGTCATGATCTGAAAAATGGGTTCGTTCTTTCTTCACCCAATTGAATAGAGACGGGGCAAATTTACGGAGACACACCCTCGAGAAAATGCAGTGAAGTTTATGGAGTAACAATTGAGTAAGAGAGGTGATATACAGTTATAAATTGCAAGGGGGAGCTAATGGTCCTTGTATGACTAAATTAAATGGTTATATATTAAAATTAGGTACAAGTAATTTTTTATTTATTAGTCCCGCCCCTAGAGATATCCCTCTTAACCCAATTCAGGTTTGCATGACTATTACCATTTAAATGTCGCTCAAGTGCCAATGATTTGGTTCGACTTTATTTATGACACTAGAAGACTAGTTATTTTTCTACCGGTTTCAATTTTATGATCGATACTTTCGTCCCTGTAATGGGATACATGTGGATTTCAATGAATTATTCAAATCTGGGCAGTTATTAATGAGCGAAAATAGGCCGTTTCGGTTTTCGGCGAACATTTCTCTTTTATAAAATTTGCATAAAAAATATGCCTCTTAGCGAAAACTGGGCGTGGCCGTGGTATTATATTATAAAAGAAACGTTTGACTGGCGCAAATGACCCCGGCAGGAAGAAGTCGGCGGCACGACACTTGTTAAAACTCACTGGTTGCGTTTATGCTGAGGTTGAGCGGCGTGTTGATGGGTTGGTTGTTGATGATGCCAGGCGTGTGGACGCCCTGGACCTGAGGAGGTGCTGAAGGTCCGGCGTTTTGCTGTTGCAGGTTCAGTCCTTGGAGGCCGGGTATCGAACTTAGATTTAACAAACCTTGAACACAAATATAAAAATTAAGATAAAACTCATCCATAAATTATACAGGTAATTATGTTTATTAATTAATTATTATTTTTATGTAAGGACTTGGTTGAGATAAAAAAGTCAGTGTCACGAGCGGGATTCGAACCCACGACCTTCGGCTAAATACGCCGCTGCTCTACCACTAGAGCTATCGTGACTTCGATCCTCAAGGACACTAACTTGCCATCTCAACCCAACCTTTCGAATTTTCCCTCCTTTGCCATTTTTAAATGTCGTGAATTCAGGATTCCATTCTCAGCGACTTATGAAGTGCCATGAGGAGCTGTTTAGTGAAGTGATACTTCTTTTACTTATAAATATTAATCCATTTACGTATTGGATGGTCAATTGGCCAAGTTACTTCTTTCAATTAATTTTTTTTTAATTTGAACCAGAAGAGGTCTTATACACCCTCAGGGTGCCGACGTTTTTGAAAAAAAAAAAAAACATTTGGAAGTATGTCGGGTTCGAAGCAGGGCCGCTGGATTCGAACCCGGGACCTTTACCTTATAGTGATGAGCGCCATGTCAACGCCTAAATTGTTGCGGCCAGCGACGCCCCTTCAATTAATTATTTATTTTATCTCAACCAAGACATTACATAAAAAGAATAATTAATTGAAAGAAGTAACTTGGTCAATTGATCACTAAAACGTAAATGGATTTATGTTTATTAATTTGGGCTTGAGATATTTTGTTGAGATCTTCAATGTTCTGAGGTTTAGTTGGGCCACCCTTGGTTATGTCTGTCAGACGGGCAAGGCTAAGTTTTCGATTAAAAAAAAAAAAAAAAAAAAAATGAACTTCTGGCCTCAATATATACTTTTGAAACTAATAAGTCGTAAAATCTTGCAAGCTGCTTAGAGTTTGTAAGAAAATAGCAATTATTAAATGTGAAAAGAGTGGAAGTAACCCAGGAGGCGAGTAATAGGCTGATCGGGTCGCAGACCACCCAGTCCACATGCCTTTTTTGGGCAGTTGATTAAGAACAAACAACTTAGAGAGAAGTGATTGATTCAAATAAGTCGTTTATTCCTACCAGCGATGCATTTTCCAATAGTGGTATCCAAAGTTCGTATTAGGTGCTTTGAGCAATTTACTCAATTGTAGTACAGAATTCATGATTGTCCTACTGGGACAATTAAGAGTTGAGAATTAAGGAGTAAAACAGGGTGGGCGGTGACGTGAAAGCTGTCCGCAAATCGATGTTCGGTCCAGAATTATTAACGGGCACCCACAGCGTCCGATTCCATAAATCAGGCATACTTATAACAAATGATGAAAATGATGCCGCCGAATCAGACGTCCAGGACGCATTAATGTGACAGGTGGTTGCCGTTGTCGCCGATTGAAAAGGGACCGGGTTGAATCTGGTTAATTGCCTGTGAATACTTCCCTTGGAACAAATGGACAGTCGACACTTGCGGCTGGTGATAAGTGCTTTTAATGTATCAGTATTACTCTGATACGCGTCTCCGAAAACCAAGAAAGCCTAATCAACATCCCGTCAAAACCCGACCCAATCCTCACTGGAAACAATGCAACGATTACAATTATCCAGATAACGCCTAAAAAAGCTATTAGGAAAATTTTCAGGAAGTCAAATGTGATAAAGTACATTACAAGCACTTACATCTTATTGCGGTTGGTAGTTCCCATTATTAATTTTAATTGCCTAATATACGATTGGCATTAACGAGTCTTACTGTAATTTAGTTTTTAACATGGAATATAATAATAGTAATAATAGAAATTATTATAATTAAAGTTAATTTTTTTAATCTAACCCCTTTTGTAATTATTTTGGAATTGGTATTACAAGGTTTTTTTAAATGGAGGGAGATCGTTTTGAAAATTACGAAACATTAATGTAATAAAACGTTGAGAAAATTGCTGTACTGCTATTAATTTTCTTTAAAGCCCCTTTTTGCTATCATTTAGAAATATCTATCCCTGAATTTTTCCTGGACTTTAAGGCTAACATTTTCATTAATGTAGTATTACAAGAACATATGAAAATGTTCTTTTATAAATGTCCGATATCTGCGAACTGACAAGGTTGATTAGCTTTTTGATTAAGCTTTTATTCCGCCATTTTTCATTTTAAGAATGTTTATGACTGCTTTCTTACATCACGTAGTTTTTTGTTTTTTTTTTTGGGGGGGGGGTTTACGCTGGCATATTACCCATAAAGTTTTCTTCTATTTTCATTTTACTGTCGAGCGTGATCGGCCGAGCAGGGCCAGGTCCCCGCCGCGCGCCCGCACCACTCATTCAGCTCCATCATCTTCTCATCTTCTAAATTTTCATGCTTGAAGATAATCAAAAAGAAACGTTTATCGACTTTAGAAATCCATAGATTATGTTGAAAGCTGATGGATTGTTGCTTATTAGGACAGATTCCAAGTTTATTGGTTTTGTAATGTTTGGGACTTTGCTCAGATTTTCATCACGTAGTTAAAAGTCTTCATGCGATAATTTCTAAAAATAGGAAGGGTTACTGTGGTTGAAGTAACTCTAAGATGACGAGCGACAAAATTTGGTTTATTAGTTGATTATTTTGTCTAAAATTGGTCTTTCTTTCTTGCTAAGTACAAAACAATATTAGTTCAGTAATGCAAAAACAAACAATCCAAGTATATTTACCGTATTTCAAAAATATCCTTTCCCAGGATTTTTTCCCTAAAATAATAGGTTAATAAAAGTTAACAATACCAATAAATCAAAGTTTAGTGAACATATTTTAATTTCCCAGTATTATATGTTATGTGATATATGTTATTTATTGGAACGAATGTATTCATTTGCGTGAATGAAGGTGCTTATCCCCCAAATATGAATATCGAGTACTCTAGTGTAGTGAGAATGATTTGTGCTGAGTATAAGTAATTTATTATCGTGAAGGGATGGGTTTATTCCAAATTACCTGGAGGAATATCGAGTTGGGTACTGTGAATGGTAACTAGACTCATTTTTTTAATCTTGTTTCAGGGTATCCGTGTATTTGAGTCTGTTTGTCTTATTTTAGCCACAACTGATGAGGCCTTGAGGTGCAGAAAGACTTGCAATAGGACAAGGAAAAGAGAGAGTTGGTTATAGTTTTACCATAAAATATAATAAACGGCTGGACAAACAAAAAAGACATTAGTAGGATTACAACGCGAGAAAGATAAGAAAAGAAACATAATGCTAGGGAAGAGAAGGCTGGCGATCATCAACGTAGTACACACTATTTAAAAAACAGTTTATTTACATGTAATTGATTATTCAGAAATCGTGAGATGCGGTCTGGTGTGATGGTTTCAGAAAAACATTTTCTTTATCGTGCCAAAGTTTCGATCTTTATTGAGATCATCTTCAGGGCTCAAAGTGTTTGTCTTCTGTGTAATTGTGCCATTCTTGCGTGTCGTGTTGAGAGTGCCAGGCAAGAATGGCACACTAACGCAGAAAACAAACACTTCGAGCCTTAAAGATGATCTGAATAAAGATCGAAACGTTGGCACGACAAAGAAAATGTTTTTCTGAAACCTACATCACACCAGACCGCATCTCACGATTTCTGAATAATCACGACTAACGGTCACTAATCACCACACATTTTTACATGTAATATTTAATATGATAAGCTGTACATAATTGGTCTTTAGAGTAACTCTTGAAGCAGATGGTTTATGTTAACCTGTACTGATACAAGTTGAGGTATGGGTGTGTAATAAGTGATAACTTCCTAAGAATAAAGTTAGGTATATTTTTTGCCGTGTTCCCCATTACAGATTTCTCTTAATTTATCAAAATATGTTCAATATTTTCCTATGAAACCATATTTTTTGAATAATAAATGCAATTAAAGTGGTTTTTAACACCATTTTCCTTCTCAGTAAAAAATAACGTGCTCATAACTATCCTTTGGGATCAATATTTCAAATGCAAAATTTTCGATTAGAGCCAAATTAATAAATAATGAAATTTCGTCAATATTTCGATAAGTTAGTAAGAAAATATATTGTTGAACTTTTTTTTGGCACAGCTGTCTGTTTGCAGACTCAACACTTTTCATATTTAAAAATAACATCTAAAACTTTTGCATATATATATTTATATTACATTAGACATATACAGGGTGAGTCATTTTTTGACGCGCCATTGGAAAATCAACGTGGGTTCGTTTAAATCTGACTCGAGGCTTATTTCCTTTGATTAATACGTTAATAAAAGAAAGTGAGTCAATTTTCGGTGCACCATACGAAAATCAACCTTGGCGCGACTAATTAAGACTCGGCACATTTTATTTTGTTAGTCTCCTACCAAAAAATAGGCGAGTCACTTTTCGACACACCATTCGTTACAAATTAGTTTTAGTAGGTTGGAAGGAAAATAAACAAAACCAATATTATTAAAACATTCAAACACAATGTAAAAATTTTAAAAAAAATTCTTCACATATTAATTTGATTAAGGTTTAAGAGTATTTTTTTCGTGTTGCAGCAAATGGAGGTCTGTTCGAACAATTATTATAATGATTTTGAACATTTTTGGTTTGCTAACAAAGGAGATGGTTACATTTATTTAATTTTTTACTTTATCAGAAAAAAGGAGATTGTTACATTTATTTAATTTTTTACTTTATCAGAAAAAAAGGAGATTGTTACATTTATTTACTTTTTTTACTTTGCCAGAAAAAAATACTCTTAAACCTTAATCAAATTAATATGTGAAATTTTTTTTAAATTTTTACATTCTGTTTGAATGTTTTAATAATATTGGTTTTGTTTATTTTCCTTCCAACCTACTAAAACTAATTTCTAACGAATGGTGCGTCGAAAAGTGACTCGCCTATTTTTTGGTACGAGACTAACAAAATAAAATGTGCCGAGTCATAATTGGACGCACCAACGTTGATTTTCCTATGGTGCACCGAAAATAGACTCACTTCCTTTTTTTAATGTTAAGATGAAAAGAAATAGGCCTTGAGTCAGATTTAAAAGCACCCACGTTGATTTGCCAATGGTGCACCGAAAATTCATTCGCTTTCTTTTATTAACGTATTAATCAAAGGAAATAAGCCTCGAGTCAGTTTTAAACGCACCCACATTGATTTTACAATGGTGCGTCAAAAAATGACTCACCCTGTATATACAAAAGTTTTAGATGTTATATATATTTGAGAGTGAATGAGAGAATATATGTTTTTCTATTAATTTATTCACTTATATCTCTAACTATATAAGTAGATGGATTGGATTGGTGCAATCAAATTATTGGTGTGAATGTGTAGCGTGAGATGGTCGATGACGGAATAATGAGTACTCCATCGACCCTCAATTAGGAGTACTTACTCATATGAGTAGTTACTGTTGTGGACTTTGAGTTAAAATAACCAAGAAATTACAGGGTTTTTTATTTTTAAGTATTTTTTCATACTGTGGGTAATTAGGTAAGTACAATGAAATGCTGCCAACACATTTCAACTTAATAGATATTTCAATTTTATCGTTGTCGAGTTTTGAGAAAATTTGGTCAACGGGTGTTTAGTTTTCAAATGTTTGAAATGATAAGACGTATTCCCACTGTATTCCCCAGAGTTTACAAGATGCCGACGATTCAGTTTTCTTAGTAAAATAACTTTTTGGGAGGAGACATGATTAGGTATCTACCTAAGAGAAGGAAGGCGAACACATTTGAAGGACTTGAAGGCAAAAACATTTTACAAGAAATTACTGAATTTGAAAGTGCGAGGTGGGACGCGGGAAAGAATTATCAGCAAAGATACCAACCACCAATTAAAAATCTCGATTAACTTTGTTGACACATGTCGCTAGTAGGCGCTCTTGACAGTAACTAGTCAATTCCCAGTTTGATGAAAGTTAAGTTTCGAACGGTAAATAAAAATGCAATATTACTTGAACACTCGACGAAAAATCTATTTGAGTATATTTTCCAATACTAGAAAAAGTATTCGATACAGTACTTGTATCGAATGGTATCGCACGTCACTAGGTGATTCTCGAGGCCTGCCGGCAATTTATGGTAAATTATAAAACTGGATTGCGTGAAGTGAACAACTGTCTATACATGTACATATTGGGTTGTCCGGAAAATAATGCAGGATTTTAAGTTTTCATTAAAAAAAATCTATATAAAATATTCTGTTTACGTTTACAGGATTACTCACTCTTCCAAATGATATTGTTTGTTTACCTCTGTAGCATTCCGCTACTTGGAAATAATTCAGTCATCCTTATAATGTCAAAGCGAGAATTTCGTACGATTTTCTTTTACGAGTTTAAACTCGGCCGAAGCGGAGCCCAAACGGCTAGAAACATTAACCAAGTCTGGGGCGAGGGTTGTGTTAATGAGTGCACTGTGCAAAGGTGGTTTAAAAAATTTCGGGAGGGAGATTTCAGCCTTGAAGATGAAGAAGGTCGTGGAAGGCCTTCCTCTCTTAATGATGATGTTCTGCGATCAGTGGTGGAAGAAAACCCCAAAACAACTGTTCGAGAACTTGCAGAGCAACTCAAAGTCAGTAAAACGACCGTCGCTGACCACCTCAAGGCGATTGGAAAAGTGAAAAAACTCGAAAATTGGGTTCCACACTCATTAAACGATCGCCAAAAAAATCAGCGCTTTGATGTTTGTGCATCACTTCTTTGTCGAAACAAAAATGACCCATTTCTGGCCAGAATTGTTACATGTGACGAAAAGTGGATTCTCTACGATAACACTAGACGTTCTGGACAGTGGCTCGACAAAGGAGAAGCTCCAAAGCCCCCAACTCATCAAAAAAAGGTAATGGTTACGGTATGGTGGGCTTCATTTGGTTTAATACACTACAGCTTCTTAAATCCTGGCGAAACCATCAATGCTGAATCATACTGTAACCAAATTAATACCATGCATCAGAAATTGGCAGTAATGAAGCCCTCTTTGGTCAATCGGAAAGGGCCCATTTTGTTGCATGACAACGCTCGACCACATGTGTCACGTGTAACGTCACAAAAATTATTGGAGCTTGGCTATGAAACTTTGCCTCACCCACCCTACTCTCCGGACCTCTCGCCTACTGACTACCATTTTTTTAGACACCTGGACCACTACTTACAACACATAATATTCAAAAATCAAACGGAACTGGAAAATGCATTTATTGACTTTATCAATTCTAAAAATTCTGAATTCTACTCAGACGGAATTAATAAGTTACCAACACGTTGGGAGAAATGTATTGAGAGTATGGGAAATTATTTTGATTAAAGAACATTGCTTTAAAGTAACTAGTTTCTTTTTTTTTGTTTAATACCAAAATCCTGCATTATTTTCCGGACAACCCAATAGATACATGTGCAGAATGGAGCTTGTATAAATCCAATTCGATCCATCTACTTGTATAATTGGAGGTTAATTCTCATTGTGCCTTGAACACAACTAAAAATCATTTTGGCTATTTGTTGTTTTTACTTGTGTACTTGAAGTCAGGAGTGTTTAGTTTGTTTTTAAAATTTATTAGTGATGAAATCATTTTTAAAAATGAAATCTTTATTATAATCCTTACCGTTAAGTTGTTGTTTTACTTCAAGATTGGGTTGGGGGCTATGTCCTCGACTTTCTGGTACACCCATGTTTCCTTCTCCACAAGATTCCAAACTACTGCATTCGTCCTCACTTTCCTGTAAAAAAGAAAAAAGAAATTAAATTTCGGTAGAACGGTTTATCATATCGATTAGAGATGAGGGAAAGTCCAAATAGTAATAGGATTATATACGTAGCCGGAGAGTAAGAGTGATGTCTGTTGGATGAGTTGCGTCATAAGAACTGGGATGGGAAGTTAATAACGCCCTCGCCGCTTCCCCCATTAATAACTATCTAATTAGTAATTACTCTCGTAGAGGAAAACCCTTAATTACTTGTATGTAATCTTGATCGGGAGGAGGGCCGGAGGTGGAGGGAGGGAATCGGGTTGAAATCTACTTAAGGGCGACACAGCGAGAGCTCGGGGGTGGGGGCCGTGTTTTAGCGACCTAACCCAGTTAGTACGAAGAGCGGAGGGAGAAGGTTTAGTAATTACATATTGCGCCGGAGGAGAAGAAGGGCCGGAAAGGGTGCTAATGCTCAGAAATCAAAACTGTTACAAAAAATGGCTCCAGGCCACCGGGAATATTACGCGACCCTTAAATTTGGAGCGCGGGCGTTGCAGCCGCCACTTTTTCAACTTTTCTTGGTCTGTAGTCGATTTTAAAGCCGGGAACACACTTACCCGATGAAACGCTATGCGACGCTACCCTAAGCTACCGTACGCAAATCCAAAGGCCAATTTTCCATAAGTCTATAATACCTCCGTGCACATCTGCCCGAAGCTACGCAACACTACCCTACTCTACGCTCTGCGATCCCCACTGTCCAGGTTTTCGTCGGTTAGCATCGAGTACAGTCGAAGACAAAAGAACCGGACACTCATATTTTTATTCAAACTGCATGTATTATTGTCGTTGTATTAATTGCAACAAACTTACTTTAAAATAAACCAAATTAACCGTGATCAAAAATTCATTAGTTTTTATTAAAAAACATTAATTTCAATGGTTTGGGAGAAAATAGATCAAAACAGTGGAATACAGTTTATTGGTGGAATAAATTTAACTAACAATTTATTTCATGGTTTTGCTCATCATACAATTACACCATTTTCGTCAAGTAACGTCAGAATAGACACTCTTTTTTTGTAGTTTTTTCAAAATATGTATATGTAAATTTGTTGTTATGTTAATTACAACATTCTTATTTTAATATAAATCAAATTAAACGAGATCAAAAATTCATGATTTTGATAAAAATTATTTAATTATGATAGTTAACGACACTACCCGATGCTACCAGACGCAAATCCAATGTCCATTTTTCCATAAGATTGTATTACCCCCGTGCACATCTGCCCAATGCTATGCAACGGTGTACGGTAGCATCGAGTACAGTCGAAAACAAAAGAACTGGACACACATATTTTTATTCAAATTACATATTTTATTGTTGTTATATTAATTACAACATACTTATTTTAATATAAACCAAATTAACAGAGATCAAAAATTCATTAGTTTTCATTTTAAAAAAATAATAATTTTAATGGTTTTGAAGAAAATTGATCATACACCGGAATACAATTTTTTCATATAGTGAATTTGACTAACAATTTATTTCATGCTTTTGCTCATAAAATTATACCATTTTCGTCGAGTATTGTCAGAATAGGACACTCATATTTTTTGTAGTTGATGTAAGTACATCAAAGTATATGTAATTTTGTTGTTATGTTAATTACAACATTCTTATTTTAATATAAATCAAATTAAACGAGATCAAAAATTCATGATTTTTATAAAAAATATTTAATTATGATAGTTAGGCAGAAATTTATCAAAACACCGGAATAACTTTATTTAAAATAATTAAATTTAACTAACAATTTATTTCATGGTTGAGCTCATAAAATTTAACTAACAATTTATTACATGATTTTGCTTAAAATAATGGATTATGAACAAAAGACGCGTTGCGATTGTGATACTGATTTGAGATGCACGCTGTGTGGCGTGCGCTTGACGTCGCAAAGATGTGCACACCCTACCAAATCGTGGCAAGGCGTCGAGTAGCATCGGGTAGCGTCGCATAGCGTTGCATCGGGTAAGAGAGTGTTCCCGGCTAGAAGCACGACACGTGTCTGTCGTAACGCTGAATCAGTTTACAGATGTTTAATTATTATACTAGGATACGAGAGGATACAAGTCACTAGCTCAAGTGGTAGAGCAGCGACGTATTTAGCCCAGGGTTCGAATCCCGCTCGTCACACTGACTTTTTTATCTCAACCAAGACCTTGCTTAGAAAGAATAATTAATTCAAAGAAGTAACTTGGTCAATTGACCACTAAAACGAAACATAATTTGTAAAATTAGACCTTCGCTTTGTTGAAAAGGCAAGACGATTTTCATGAAACCTCAAGATCGATTCGGTTAGAACCGCCGGGTCGGAGATTCTGTCGCTGCCAGTGTTTGTACTTAAACCGAGCCGAATCGAAGACTAAAATCTCCTCCGAAACCGCACGGCGATGCTTATTAATAAACTTTGGCCGAACTCGAACTGAGCCGTAGTCGGCGTGTAACCTACTCTCTGATTCAAGCCTATTAAATTCCAACATGTTCACCCTACAAGTAAGTTTCGACGTTCTTTGTAGGAAATGTCAATTCGAGAAAAAAATATAATATCAAAACATAATTCTTTATCCGACCTATACCAATTATAATATGTTATTATAAATTAAATATTCTTGTTAAGAACTATTGCTTTTCGTTTTTAAACAGAACATTGTGTATTTTTTCCATTAATCAGAAAAATATTGTATAGATTACTTAATTTTTTGTTTATTTTAAATTAGCTCGATTTTGAATTACTTTGGTTCAGATCATCCATAAAATGATATTATGCACAAAACCCTTGACTGTATTATTAAATAAACAAGAAAAGACAAATTTTCATTATCATATAACGCCTTCACACAATAACATAAGGAAATACAATAAGTAGTATATAAAATTCTACAATTTTAAATTTGACTACAATTTTATTTCTCTGACTGAAAAGAATGTTGAATGCTATAAACGAAAAGTTACTTCGAAAGTCAATTGAATGCCCATTGTCTGTGTTAATTCTCACGTGGGCCGGAAAGTTTTGGATTCTCTTTTTTTGTCATGATAGTAATTTTGAGTTTTCCCCGGCCCATGGAGGCAGTCTCTAAATTGTGAAATTAGCAGTAATTACTACTAGTCATAATTGGAGTTCACTTTCGCTGACAGTAGAATAAATGAGTAATGCCTTTTAGTAATGACCGGTTAGTATCCTAATGTTAACTAGCCCGTCAACGAGAAATTATATTAATTTTCGTATGTCATCCCTAACGAATCCCTTGTCTTTAATCGCCGGATATTATAGGATAGATACTCAACCGTTAATATTATTGGTCCCAATTAAAATTTATATTTATATACACATATATATATTTTTTTAAATTAAACATCTGCCTTGGAGTAATTAGTGTTTTATCTTTAAGCAAGATCTCGCCCTTAGCTCGGCACTTTTTCGCTGATTCTGCTTCATTTGAATTAATATAATTTTCATTTAAAACCACCCCCTACACCCAGAGCCCTCCTCGACGAGGCTTGCTTAAATTAATTAAAAGGGCGAGTAAAAGTTAACTTATACGTACGCGTTTTAATTTTTTTTTCAAATATAATGAGGGGAAAACTCTTTTCCCCGTTTATAGTATTGTATTTTTTTTTACACACCATAGAAAATGTAATATGTCATAATATATACTTTTTAATAATATAAACTAAAGTATATGTACTGTTTTTAATTTATTGTTTCGTTCTTGCATATTCTGCAAAAAATTCTTAATTTTTACGAGTGGACCGATATTTTTAAATACACTGGCACCATATACCATTTATTTAGTTATTTATTTCATGGCTAGGATTTTAACGTTAATTTATTATTTTCAATTAATTAATCTTTAAGTAAGGTATTGGTCGAGATAAAAAAGTTCGTAAATAAAAAAACTTTGATCTCTCGGACACTAACTTCCTATCTCAACCCAACCTTTCTAATTTTCCCTCTTTTTGCCATTTTCAAATGTAGTGTATCCAGGATTTAATTCGCAGCGACTTATGAAGTGGCCACGTGGAGCTGTTTAGTGAAGTGATAATTCTTTTACTTATTAAATATTAAATTCACTAATTTCGTGGTCCGCTTGACCAATTAATATATTACAGTTAATTAAGGTTTTTAGTTGAGATAATAAAGTCGTGGCACGAGCGGGATTCGAACCCACGATCTTCGGCTAGATACGCCGCTGCTCTACCACTTGAGCTATCGTGACCTCGATCCACTCGGACACCAACTTCCCATCTCAACCGCACCTTTTGAATTTTCCCTCCTTTTTGGCATTTTTCATCTCGCTCGTGACATTGACTTTTTATCTCAACTAAAAACCTTAATTAATTGAAAGATATTAATTGGTCAAGCGGACCACGAAAACTATTGAATATTAGTGTATTATTAGATCCTTTTCTTTTCATCTTATCTTTTTCCGTGGACATTTCATTTGTCGTTGAGAATACAATCCGATTACACGACATTTGAAAAATGGCAAAAAGGAGGGAAAATTCAAAAGATGCGGTTTAGATGGGAAGTTGGTGTCCGAGTGGATCGAGGCCACGATAGCTCAAGTGGTAGAGCAGCGGCGTATCAAGCCGAAGATCGTTGGTTCGAATCTCGCTCGTGCCACTGACTTTTTCATCTCAACTAAAAACCTTAATTAATTGTAATTTATTAAATATTATTCCACTTATGTTTTAGTAGCCAATTGACCAAGTTACTTGTTTCAATTAATTATTCTTTTAATGTAAGGTCTTGGCTGAAATAAAAAAGTCAGTGTCACGAGCGGGATTCGAACCCACGACCTTCGACTAAATACGCCGCTGCTCTACCGCTTGAGCTATCCTGACTTCGATCATCTCCGACAGTAACTTCCCATCTCAACCTCACCGTTTTTTTTATTTTTCCCTCCTTTTTGCCATTTTTCAATCCCGCTCATGGCACTTTTTTATCTCAACCAAGATCTTACTTAAAGATTAATTAATTGACAAGAATTTAAGTGGTCAATCGGACCACGAAACCTAATCGAGTTAGTTTATTATGTCACGCTTGACAATTTATTTTCACCTAATTCAAAATTTAAGAATTTTTGTTTTATTATTATTAGTGATTTAAATGGTTGTGCAAAATAAATAAAACAATAAAGAATAAATTAAAACCTACGAGTAATGCCATTATTTTCATTTATAATATTGCTTGTTTAGGATTATTTTAACAACCCTCTGGAAAAACGAATTGATTTAAAAAAAAATTACCTATATTAACAATTAAAGTTGTAAATTAAAAAACAATGTAAATCGCTATGGAAGTACAAAAATATTAAGGTTTATACATAAATGAACGTTTTTGAAGATTGGTATATCTTAGCAGGGTGTAGCAGATGTTGACATTATAAATGTGAGCCTTCTCTGATACTGACGCCATGATATAATGGTATTTAAATTGTTTGTATCGTCTAAAAAATAAGGGAATACACAATTTAAAGTCTCATTCATTTATGTCTAGTTTATTGAATTTCCCGAGGTAGAATTTTATATTAATATTTGTTAAATTTTGAAAGTTAAATTTTAAATTTGATGCAAATAGGAACGAATGTTCGTTTGAAAGTTGTAGCATAAGTCTTTATCAGGATGTATTAGGTTATAATGTTACAATAGCCCATCGCTATCAACCGTAACCCACGCGGTCCCGAAAGGGTCGTTACTTACCCCTTTGATAATGACCATTGTGTCCAAATAGATCACCAGAGAGGTGCAGCGATTGCAGAAAGTTGACAAGAGAGACAAGTCGAATCGGCCCAATTGTGTCAACCGTGTATGAGTGGGGTTCATTTGATTTGAATTTTCCAGCGAGTCACAGAGATACCGAGTGTCGGACGAGAAGGGAAGCCGGTTGAAAAAAAAGAGGTGGTAAACCTGCGATATATTCCATACAAGCCTTTCCCCTCGCCCAGGGCTCTTCCTGCCGATAGTCGGTATCATCTCCCCACCCTTTTTACGTCGAAGAGAGCCGACTTTTTGATTTACAGCGAGCACCCCTCTGCTGGACAAACAGTACGGCTGTTTACAGTATATATCCATTCGTTTTGTCCGCCGGCGCTTTTGATCTACAGCTTCGCACCGCCGGTGAAAACAGCGGCTTTTTCGATAATTGTGCTGGATAAACCGGCAACGGAGGATGTGGCTTCCCGAAAAAAGCGAGCAACCAAATTTCACCCGATGACAACTTCCCTGACGTTTCATGTTCGAAGGGTCGCCACGCCATAACAGTTCAACAATTCATAGTAACACATCAAAAAAGTAACATATTACTCAATCTTATATATAATAATAATAAGTTTATTGCACACAAGAAGAAAAAAGAAAAATTACATATAATTCAAACAAGAAAATAAACTTAATACGGCAAGGTAACCGTCTGCCGGGGCTTGGATTAATTATTGACTAATCCTGTAAAATAAACGTACAAATGCATTAAACTAAGTCTATGCTAAGTGTAACATCTATAACAAAATACCAAATCAAAAGGACACAAAACAGAATTAAAAATCAATTAGCGGAGCTGAGACCGGAGAAACAGAAACACCAAATATCAAGGGAAAGAGCGGAGGCAAAGAAATTGGGAGTAAAAGAGAAGAAGAGAGAAGAATTACTAATTAAATTCGTTTAATATTAGCCTTCGATAGGCCCAGGCCGCTTTAGCATAATTCACCAAGTCTGTCCAATCTGGTCCGTAGAGCAATCTGATGCATCTGTCCATTGATACGGTTCTTTCGCCGAACGCAGATAAACGGTAGGGGGACAGAATGGGGCATTCCGCGACAAAGTGGTATATGTCTTCCTTCACCCGGTAATTACATAACTCACACTCCTGTTGGGTGAGGAGATCATACGGCTTATGTCGTAGGTTCAGCGATTCTCCCCTCAGTTTCAGGATCCAACGTATGTCTGTAATTTTCTTATTTGTCTTTTGGTCCCCAACCAAGCTGGCACATCTGACTCCGTGATCCAGCATCCTATATATACGGTATCGACGGGAAGCCTGCACTCTCTCTATGTTGCTCACCATAAAACGTCATAGCAGTTCAACAAACATTTGATTTTACAATATATATATATATATATAAGATTGAATTATATGTTACTTATGGACAAAACGATAGCCCACCCAATATTTTTTCTCTTAATCAATTTTAACCATTGTTATGATTTTTTTATTGATATAAATTTTTAAATTTATTTTGAACCGATTTCCTCCATTAGGAACTGAAAAAAAAATACTTTGTAAGAATTAATGAATAATACTTGATTTAGGGTGAGACAAAAAAATAGCAACTTGTTGTTTATTTACAAACAAAACCAAATCCCTCTGAGTAAACAAGGCTAATTCAGTTCAGTTTCTGCATTCATGTATATTAGTGCGATGGAACGAGCAAAACCATTAACAACAGCTGAAAAAAATATCATTCAGTTTATGAAAAATCGAGGATTTTGTATTTCCAGTTTTTCAAAAAATACCGGTAGGAGTAGGAAAGTTATTTTAAATTTTTTGAAGTCTCCAGAAATCTATGGGACGCAGAAATCTCTTGGAAGACCACCGGCCTTAACAACACGGCAAAAACGGGCAATTTTAAGGGTTGCATCCAACTCAACTTTAACAGCCCGTCAAATTGCTGCGAGAGCTGGTGTAGTGACGAATGTGAAAAACGTCCAAAGGAACATTCGTGCAGCTCCTCACATCAAAAAAATGAAAATGAAAGGCATTCCATCTTTAAGCACGGCGCATAAAGAAAGAAGAAAGGAGTTTGCTCGAGAACATGTGCAATGGAAAGACGAATGGAAGGATGTCCTGTTCACCGATGAAAAAAAATTCAATCTCGACGGTCCCGATGGCTGGGCTCACTATTATCATGGCCTACGTAAAGAAGAGAAAATGTTTTCCAAGAGGTAAATGGAGGAGGCAGCGTCATGATATGGGGTGGTATTGGCTATGATCACAAAACTGATATTGTGTTTATTTCTGGTCGAATGAACAGCCAACAATGTGTTAATTTGTTAGAAAAACAATTTAAAAAATATTTCGAACTTGTTCGTAAAGAGAACGTAATTTTTCAGCAAGATAAGGCTCCAGTTGCAAAAGAATTTTTTAGAAAAGAAGGGATCAGAATTATAGATTGGCCGGCTAGGTCCCCGGATTTTAATATCATCGAAAATGTATGGGGGCATCTTGCTAGGAGTGTTTACAGCGGTAGCCAACAATTTCAGGGCGTTGAAGAATTGAAAAAAAAAACAATTCAGGAAAGTGGGCCAAACTTCTACAAGAGATGATACGTCGTCATTTTGACTCGCTTTTAAATCGTATGATTGCTACATTAGAAAAAGGTGGTGCATATACAGGATATTAAATTTAATTTGTGTTATTTTAATTGTGTTTTTTAATAAAGAATTTTATTATTATTGTTCACTGTGCTATCTTTTTGTCTCACCACAAATCAAGTATTATTTATTAATTCTTACAAATTATTTTTTTCCAATTCCTAATGGAGAAAATCGGTTCAAAATATACTACATATTAATAAAAAAAAATTATATCAATGATTAAAATTGATTGAGAGAAAAAATATTGGGTGGGCTATCTTTTTGTCCCGGACCTTATATATAAGATTGTGTTATATGACAGGTTTTTGGAATACTTAGTTTAATTTAGGAATCTCTGCGGTATCATAAGTTAATAAATTGCATACCTCGCTGACTTCATCGTGAAAACCTTCTGGGAATAGCAAAGTATGTATTCTTTGGCAATACAGAAAATAGTAAAACATTTTTTAAAAATTCTCTAAAAATAACATTTCAACCTATTGCGCAGTTATAATAAAAAAATTGGATGAAAAGACAAGATCGAAAACTTCTATAAATGAATTGTGTTTTTAGTTTTATATATATATATATATACTCGAGTTTTGGCTTGAACAAAATGAAAATCTTCCTAGCTTCGTGTATAAAGGTGTGTCCTCTGTATACCTTCAGAAGTTCATCGTTTATACATGCTAACCGCTGGGCTGGCGGGCGAGCAGGGGTGTGTAAAAGTGGGTCAAGACATGTCACAATGCAGCGTAAACAACGATGCGCAACATCGCTATACGATATGGTCGTGAGAAATACATCGCACCACTGCGCCCTACCATCAATCATGTCTTGTAGAAAAGCGTAAAAGCTTGAAATTCTAAGTATTGATAAAACTCGAGAAGGGGTTCCTTCTGAAGATTCCATTCTGTTTCTTCTCCTTTTGGTGTATTGCACGCCACTGTTTGCGTTAAGTACTGAAATGTACATGGCAGAATTTATGGTTCTTGCTGCGGTGGTCTATATATTCATTGAATATACTGTAACAAAGTTTATACCAAAAAGTTTGTGGTAGCATAGCTAAAAATAAGGCACAATAACGCAGACCGGTCAAGAAATGTATGTCCTCTTTTGGTACACGAGATTGTAAGTTATAATGTACTATCACTAAACATAACGTTGAAATACTGCTGAGTGTACCTTCTGGCATATATGTATGTCGCAGAACTGAAGAAGAAGTATGTAAGAGTATTTTACAAATCAGTTACATTACAGGACATCATTTAAGTTTTGTTGAAGTCTGCCAGGTGTGAAAACTGTAGTTTGAATACTACTTCGTACACACTTTCCTCAAACGGTAAATTTTTTATGAGGTAATATAAATATCCATCAGGAATTGTTTGTGCCCAATTTTAAAAGTTCGTACAAGGAGAAGAGCAAATAAAAAAGGATTCCTTAAATTTTTAAGCCTGATACCTTCCCAGTACCCTTTCTTAATTATTCAAGCTTTGTGAAGTACATGAAGATGTTTCTTATTACTTTTAATTATTCATAGCGTTATTAACATAAAAACACACACATCCCATTAGTGATTACTTCATTAAATATGTGATGACCACATAAATAAAAAAAATTAAAAAATCAAGACTTTAGATTTAATCGAGTTATAGGAATCTAAATTTTTCCAAGTGAAAAATCATTTTATTATTTAAACTAAACTAAAATCTCAAATATAGAGATTTTTGAAGTCGCAAACCAGAAAAAGAAGCACAAATTGAACTGAAGAATTTAATCAGATAATCGAACTTTCAATACTGGGCGACAAATTATGCCATCTATATTTGAATTATGTACGGTTTAAATTTAGTTCCTCAAGTGGTTTTTAATCTCTTGTTGAGATTATCTTTTTATAATACAACCTCCGTTTTGCATAGTGGTCTAAATATGCGTTCCTTATATCTAACCCCTTTTCTAGGAATGGAATATTTATTTGTATTTATTTTTTTAAAAACACCTCGTAGAAATATTGCAAAAGAAAAAACTTGTTTAAACGATTATTCACTTCAATTTTTAAACAAGCAGAAATCTCTTGCGTTTATACCAATTTATTCTGTTGCAAGGTTTTTAGTTTCATTTAACTACGATATTTAAAAACGCGAAAAACTGCCAATAAAACATGAATGTGGGATTTTGATTGTTTTGCTTTTAATCGTTTAAATAATACTGAATGAATAATTAGAAGAGTGGACAAAAATCGGAGATGAAATATGTCTTAGGGTAAAAGGCCGGGACGGGGATTAATGGTGTTTTGTGAGGGGGAAAAATCGGGTGCTGTTTGGTATTCAGAGGGGTGGCTATGGCCTTCCTGTTACGAGGCGACTTAAGGTGCCTCCGACTTGATTGGCCTTCGGGGATGCGGTCCGTTTGATTTCCTTACATTACACAAAAGAGGGGTTAAATTTTTTCCCGCCCTCCCTTATTAATCGCCGCACCACTTTTGTCTTTTGACAACATAGCCGTCAGATTATAGTCTCATGTTGCCAAAGTAGGTGATGAGGAGAGGAGAAGAGAAAAGAAGGGAGGAGAGAAGATATAGAGAGAGCAAAAGGGGGTGAGAGTGGAATAGGGGGGTTGTAGGGAGGGAGAGAGAGAGAGAGAAAGAGAGAGAGAGAGAGAGAGAGAGAGAGAGAGAGAGAGAGAGAGTCTGATGAAATTTAGGACTCACTTAAGATAATGCTGAACCGTTCCAAAAAAAGGACCAAACATTTGACACACTTCTGAAAAACTTTTGAATGAAAATTCCTTACCAAACCATGAAAAAATCGCAATGAGATGGAGCCGCGAATTCAACCAAATGAATCAAACTTATCACGGTATACTTACTCCTAAGGGCGCAATCAAATAATGTTTGAATATAGGTCATGGAATAAATAGAAAAGAATCAACGGCCAAGAGCTTTACGAAGCGGCAAGGGGACGGGAGCAGAAGGGCGAGGGTGTGCTTCTTAGACGGGGAAGGCATCTATTATTCCTCAACACACTTGTTGGATTCGAAAGACGTTTCCGAAGGGTAATTTTAATTTGATTCTGCGTTATTTTTAAATTCCCCAGTGGAAAATTAGTAAGTTGTTTTAGTGAACGGGTTGTTTTAACTGAATATGGAGGATGCGAATAGATCAGTCTGAGGAAAGGGCGTATAAAAAACTGATTTTAAGTCCTTCAGTTATGTAAAAGTGGGAAAAAATAATAAAAATCTCCCTCCTCCAATTGAAAAAAGTATTGCCTTCAGCCGACATTAATATGCCAAAAACTGTTCGCGGACAACGCCCAATGGCCACCCCATTTCCAACACGCACTCACACATCCTCACAAACGTTCAGGGGGAAAAATTGCGATATTTTTTCACGATGAGAAGGGGGTGTTGGGCGCCATATTGGCCCTGGGAATTAATTAAAAATAACGAAGGGAAAGAGAGGGTGAACGCCTGGAGGATGGGTGGGGGTAATGTGTGTTCAATATCCCTTGCGTATTTTTATTTCAGCCGGGGGTGCCTTTGTCCGGCTCCATTGATTGCCTACACCGACACACGCACACTAGAAACGAGTGAGAGCTTGAATTAATGAGGGGGAGGCATTAACGATATATCATTTTTTTTCGCTCCGGACCTCGGAGCCGGGGGATGATTTTTTCCGGGGATAAAAAAAAACTGGAGGCGGGGCGGGAGAGTTGAATGGGACAAAGGGGCGGCGGCGGTTGGATTTCAACTTCCCCGCCTCCCTTTTTCCCAGAGTGATGTTGCCGGATTAAATAGATTTGGTATTGTTGAACGATAATTCATTCTTTGTTGAATAAGTCCTATCCTAAGTCCTTTTTCCAAGACATCATTGAAATGTGGGATAGACCGTCTAAACTCATGTTGACCCAGCACAGGTTCACTTACTGGGTCTGCTCCACCCGCGGGTTTTTGAGTTGTTCAAATCGTTTCGGCATTGCGCCATCTTCGGTGAAGAACTCTGCCTCCTAAAGATTCCTCACTGAAGATGGCGCAATGCCGAAACGAATTTGAATAAATCAAAAACCCGCGAGTGGAGCAGACCCAGTAAGTGACCCTCTGCCGGCTCAACATGAGTTAACCGACCCTCACACCAAAACACATCACGAATTCTAAACCTTATAAAGTTCTAACATAACTGCCTCGCATCACTAGTGGATTAAGCAACATAACAATAATCTTCATCTTCATTCAGAACGTAACTTAAAAAATGATAGCCTTAAGTTAAAAAAATATATTTAAAAAAAAAATATATATATATATAGTAAAAAAAAAAATTTGATTCGCAGTAACTTATTATCTGTCTCTACAAAACAAATATATTTCGAGTTTATCTTATGTTTTTCAAAAATATTAAGGCTTTAAAATGTAAGTTATCTGCAAAAACTATCTGCAGCAAAAAAGAAAAAATCTCAAAGTCGATGATGGTGTAAACTGTTACTAAAGTGTACTGAAATCTGTGCAGTTTAGAAAGGTTCGGCATTTAGAAGTTATTTACAAAAATTCATGTAATTTATGCTCTAAACGATTGACTGATATTCGCATAAACCCCATAGTAACGATGGCGAAGAGCCAAAACCCGTCGGATATAACGAAACAGCTGGAAAATGCGGACAACGTTAAAATGTATATATTAATAGAAAGAATTTTCCATTTTCTGCTTTCCTATTTTCCACTTATTTCCATCCTTCTTTACCTGACTTTGTACGGTTAACAAAGAACTTAAAAATTAAACATTTTTTTTTTACTGAACAGAAAACGTTTCCCAGTTCAAAAGAGGGCAAAACAAAAAGGAAGCCGCACAGATTAAATTAAACTCAATAATTGTCTCTATATTAAAAGCGTGGGAAAAGAAAAGAAGACAGTGCTTCTAATTCGTTTCACGCCTCGACAAAAAGAGGTCGAAATTTTAACAAGGCGCCTTGAATGGGGTAAAAAGGGTGAAGATTTTTTTTAGCTTTTACCACCCCCGCGCCACCCTTTCGTCGCCCTCCCTTTTGCGAAAGCCAACCCCGACCTTACTCTGTTTAACAGTTCCCCTTTCTAAGTGCCTTCCTTAAAGTGAATCCACAAGTGTCTGCTGGGGTGGGGGCGGGGAAAAAACTTGATCCATAAATACCTAATTTAATTTACTCTCATTTCTTCTGTTCTTACATACACCGGACGTTTTACTTTGCGGAAACGTCGGTTTGTCTAGTCTGTTCCCCGTCCACGTTGGCCGGGACCGAACAGAAAGCAGACTTGCTGACACATTTTCCAACAGATTAAAATTTAAATTGCAAATTATAATCTTTTTATCGCACTCGGCCAAACACGGGCGGATCGAGGCTACAACTCGTTTTTAAATTCCGGAAAAAAATTCTCCCTGGATTAGTCTCATCATTATGAAACGAAATATCATTAGGAACGTAACACTAACACAGAAATATGCGTGTTGAGTGTAAAAATACACACCGTACATTTGATTGAATTAAGGAATATTTTCTCACACATCTTAACTTAAAGTGAACAATTTTTGTATTTGCTTTGCGGACGCAGCAGCATTAAACATAATCAATTGTTTATTTTGTTTAACGGTTCAGAGGATGAGCCGTATGTGGAACGTGAAGGAAGGAACTTAGCTGTTTGTAGTTATTATCGATCGGCTTAGTAGCCGTCTAAGCCAGCTAGCAGACTGATTGTTTCATTGCAAAACTGATAATATCCGGAAAATGTGAAAGAATCGAGCAAAATTGTGAAAAAATGGTTTTCATAGTTTTCCCAGTCTTAGAACGAAGACATCTGTACAAAGTTAAATTTTTTTTTTTTAAATAAAAACATGATATTTTGTAACATAATAATTCATATAGAAATAATTTGATGCTGGCTTTGATGAGCAGTCCTGACAAATATTAAAAAAGAAAAGAAAACTTCAAAAATAGGATTCGATATTAAGGAAAAAACCCATTTAAGTCTATCATTAAAGTCAACGTTACGAAGAGGATCGACCAGTTTTTTCAATGTTGAAGAGGATCAGGTTTATGGTCTTGAATGAAGTTACATTTTTATGCAAACAATTCGCCGAGCTTTCGCGACAATATAGTCTCATCATCGGGGCACTGCTGCTGAATTATATGTTACATAATTGAGAAAGACACCTATTTTTATCCGTTTCACAGAACATTTGGACCATTATGTGATTTTTGACTAGATTCTTAGATCGTAATTGTGATGATGCGACTATATGTCGCGAAAGCTCGGCGAATTCTTTGCATAAATTGGTAATTTCATTCAAGACCATAAACCTGATCCTCTTCAACATTAAAGTCAACTTTTTTATTTTAGAATAATAAATGAGGTCAGGACTTGAATTCAATGATGACCCCATTTGTAGGTTATGCAATGAGGAGGAAGAAACAAGCACCCTTATCATCTTCGTATGCGATACAAAGAAAACCCAGGGGAGGGATTGTAGCAACTACTTAATACATCTGAAGAAGTATCAAATATACATACTCAAATAAGAAACTAGGAAAGTACAATAAGCCCGAAGGCTGCAATGCTTAGGAAAGAAAAACATCCACTTTCTACTTCTTTCTTTGAGGTTAGCAACAGCAGAGGTCATATATACCCTCAGGGTGCCGGTGTTTTTGAAAAAAAGCCTATTTGTAAGTATGTCGGGTTTGAATGCAGGGCTGCTGGATTCGAACCCGGGACCTTTACCTTACATTGATGAGCGCCGGGTCAACGCCTAAACCGTTGCGGCCCTCCCCCACTTCATATTATCAATCATCCTCATCATCTTCAGGCCTTGAATTCATTTACTAATGTATACATTTACCTTATGTTTCCGATGTCTTGAAATTCATCATACTGCCATTTATTGCTACTAAAGAGGTAACAATTACGTATTTATTTTCCCATTCTTAAACAATACGGTACATAATTGTCTGAAATTATCATTTTAACGTCCCTCACGTTTTGTGAGGTTTGTTGTGTAACAAACCCTCCATTTGTTATATTCGTCGGTTAATAAAAACAATAAAATGAGATAATCGAAATGGGCGGAATCACGTTTTTATTTGGTCTTCCGAGAACAATTAACGACCCCGTGAGATAACACCCTCCCCCCCGTTCACAAACGTTTTTTTCCTGCCTTAAACCCTGAAGAGTAAAATTGATCACAAGGTTAAAAAAAAAGAAGAAACTAGGGTAAATTAAAACAGTAAATGAAGGGCGGATTCTTAAAAAAAGATTCCTAAAAAAATTAATAAGTCCTTTCAACCCGGTATAAAAAAGGTACTTAAACTTTCATACATCATTATATCTAGAAGAAAAAGTAAAACTAGAAGGATAAAAGGAGGAATTTGAAAGTTTTTGCTTCCGCTTTATCTTTTGGTCGAAAGGGAATGCCGTTTATCCCGTGTAATTAAAATACCTAAACTGCCTCCATAAAATTTCCCATTAGTTTCTTCATTGCGGCTACTGGAAGAGGCCTTTGCTTAATTAAAGTCCAATACTGCGAGAAACGAAAAATAAAAACGTGAACAATCAATGTTCTATTAATAGTTATACGATCTATAGAATTTTCCAGAATATGCTTATACATACAACATTGAAAGACGTAATTACATTGTTGCTGTTACATAGTACCTTCTTCTTTTCTAAATCGTCCTTGATGCACTTAAAAATATATTATGTGGCTGCAGAATCTTGTCGTAATTATGGTCAATTAGCAACTTCGAGTTTGTCCTAAGATTCTAATCTTCCGACTTTATTCATGTGCCACATGAGCTGGAAGTCCATCGAAATAAATTTGTTTTTCATTTTGTAACAATTCAAGGTAAAATGTTTGCGTAATAAGATTCAACAGCAATCAGAACATTTATTGTACTTCTTTACTCCATTTACGACCTTAAGCAGATTATTCATTTGCAATGGCGTAGAAGAATGGGGAGGTCGGCTGGGTTGTAATTCAATTCGAGAAAACCAGGGGGGAGGTTATTTTCTGATTTTACGGCGTCTAGGTTTCCATTTGTTAACGGCTCAGAGGATTTTAAGACATTTGGGCAAAACAGACCCTAGATAATAAAACCAATACAGGTTTTACATGGACCGGATTGATCACGTGGCAAAAGTACTTCTTAGTAGAGCCTTATAATCCTTTAATACACCAACAATTATTAAAGATTTGTGTAAAGTATTGGTTGAAATAAAAAAAGTCAGTGTCACGAACGGGATTCGAACCCACGGACCTTCGGCTAAATCCACCGCTGCTCTACCGCTTGAGCTATCGTGACTTCAAGTGGTAGAGGAGCGGCGTATTTAGCCGAAGGTCGTGGGTTCGAATCCCGCTCGTGACACTGACTTTTTTATCTCAACCAATACCTTAAATAAAGATTAATTAACTGACAGATGCTATTTGGTCAATCGGACCTCGAAATCTAATATTAATAATTAAAGAATATGTTGCTTTAGTGCTCAAACTTTCAAACAACAAGAAAAACCGAACACTTTTATTTATTTATTTTCCAACAACTTTAAGTATTAAGATTAATAGTTGACTTAAAACGTAAACACAACATCAAGTTGCTGTTTACCTTTATAGACTGTAACTTACTAAAACTTTTATACTCTTTACATTAAAAATAAAGAAAATCGGTTCAATTGTATATTTTCCAGAGCGAACTCTTCGAGTGAGTTGTTTTAAAAATTGTTTTCGTTGATGAAGCAATAAGTTTAGTAAAAAATTAATCATTAATTTTTTTCTTATAAGGATAGTTTTAGTTTGAGAAAATCGCGCCCGGGCAGATGCTTTGGCCAACGTCAAAGCGCAAGTCCTGAGTGTCCTGCACTTTACCATCCACAATGTTCTACGGCGGTTTTAGGCCACTCGAAGCCTCGATTGAAGAGAAGGTAGTGGTCGACCGTGATTTACGACTACTGGAGACGAACGTTTTATTGCTCTTACCTCACTACGGAACCGTCATTTAACGGCTTCGTTGATAGTAGTCAACTCCAAACAGTCCGCACTGTAAGGGTGAGGTCTAAAACAGTCATCAGAGTCTAGAACAGTCCCATAACAGTCTAGAAGTCCCGCATCAAGTTCTCTACCACTGGAGAGACCTCGACTATTAGCCAATTATCATCTCGCTTGTTCACTTGTACAATGGGGGCTTTCCAGTTCAAAGATAAGTGCCGGTTTTGGTTGTGTATGGAGATGAGGCCAGTTCCAAACAGTTGACCGTGTTGGGGAAGACGTGGAGGACTACGTTTTGCTTCGTGTGCCCTGCGTGAGTCACAGCCCTTACAAAGTTATGGAATATGGTGGAATCAACGTCCTTGCCCGTGATTACCGTCCTCTCAAAAACGTTTTGGCTTCACTTCGTGGAATCCGACCAAAAGGATCCGATATTACTAAATCACGACTTGATTTGTTACACCATATTTCCTTTTCCTTTTTGTAACTATTTAATGTTAGTTTTTAAATGGAACAATTGTTTAAGGGAACATGCTAATATTTGTATTTTGAATAGGGCCGTTTAAGGAACTGAGAGAAGCTAGATAGATTTTCTATATTTTACGAAAACTATTTTCCGTTGTGGGAGAGATTCTGTTTCATGCTGTAATGAGCCTTGGCCTCGGATTTTGTAGGAAACGGTGTGTTTAAACGTAGGAGGGCGAGATAGGAGGACTACGGGGGGCGGAAAGGGGACGTTGGTAATCGCGTTTAAAATTACCACTGAACAAATGCAAATCCTGGGTACCTCGGCTACCCCTTCCTAGGCCGCTGCCGGCCCAGGAGAAAATTACAAATTATAATTGAGAAGACAAGAAGAGAAGAGGGGCGAGTTTACATCGATAGCTGGGTGTGTGGCAAGTGTGTTTCCACTATTGCCAGGTTTGTTCCACTCCGGGAGGGAGCGAGAGGGATAAAGGGAGTGAGAAAGAGCGTGAGGATGGGGGCGGGGAGAAAGGAGCCACCCTGCCCTCACCCCAGACCTAATTTGAATTGCTAATTACGGCGAAAACCTCCGTGCAATTATTGGATTAATGTAAATGACTCTAGAGCTACGCGAAGGCGAAATGAAACTGGAGTTCAGTTAGGGGGCGGGGCGAGGAGGGAAGGGGGTTTATAATTAAAATCCGTTGATTAATATGTAAATTTAATAAGATTACAGCTCCGTGTTCATGTATATATAGTGACTAAGTTTCAGAGTGTTCTCGCGGGCTATTCGTTGTACTCCCCAGTTTGTCTGCAGCGCAGAGAAAGTTTCTTTTTCTGTTATTCATCTCAAACAGTTCAAAAAGCGAAACCCACCAGCGAAACGTTCCACACCCTCCTACCTCGTGGTCTGTACGGTTTTATTCCTACTCTATACACAGGGCATCAATGATTTTTCTACAAACAGACGTTACATTGTTTCGGATCAAACCAATGATGTTCGAATTTGAAATTCGGATTTTACTTGTATGTAACATAGCTACACATAACCTTTGCCACCTACTACTTCAGCGCAAGCAAATACGCAGGTAATACTATCACTATTTAAGGTGTAGTGAAGCCCATATAGAATATCAAATTTAATTTCTATCGAATTCATTAGATTTCATGGTCCGATTAACCAAATAACATCTTTCAATTAATTAATCTTTATGTAAGGTTGAAATGAATCTCAGCTAAAAACCTTAAGTAATTGTAATTTATTAAATATTATTCCACTTTTGTTTTAGTAGCCAATTGACCAAGTTACTTGTTTCAATTAATTATTCTTTTAATAATATTATTTTAATATTTAATATTTTTTAATATTTATTTTAATGTAAGGTCTTGGCTGAAATAAAAAAGTCAGTGTCACTAGCGGGTTTCGAACCCACGACCTTCGGCTAAATACTCCGCTGCTCTACCACTTGAACTATCGTGACTTCGATCCTCTCGGACACCAACGTCCATCACAATCTACAACCATTCGAATTTTCCCTCTTTTTGCTATTTTTTCAAATGTCGTGTAATCAGGATTCGATTCTCAGCGACAAATGAAATAGGAGGCTACGGAGTGCTCTAAATGGAAAAATGGCAAAACAAGGGAAAATTCGAATGGTTGTAGGTTGAGATGGGGAGTTGGTGTGCGAGTGGATTGACATCACGATAGCGCAAGTGGTAGAGCAGCGGCGTATTTAACCGAAGGTCGTGGTTCGAATCCCGCTAGGGACACTGACTTTTTCATCTCTACTACTACCTACTACTATCATAGAAATTAAATTAATTAATCTTTATGTAAGGTATTGCTTGAGATGAAAAAGTCAGTGTCAAGAGCGTGAATCGAACCCACGACCTTCGATAAATACGCCGCTGCTCTACCACTTGAGCTATCGTGACTTCGAACCACTTGGACACCAACTTCCCATCTCAACCTCACCTTTTGAATTTCCTCTCCTTTTTGCCATTTTTCAAATGTCGTGTAATCTATTTGATTCTCGGCGACAAATATCTTTATCTCAACCGCTGCCTTACATAACGATTATTTAATTGAAAGATGTTATTTGGTCAATCGGACTACAAAATCTAATGAATTTAATAAGTTAAAGGAAGTATATCTTCACTAGCTCTCCGTGGCCATTTCATTTGTCGCCGAGAATCAGATTACACGACATTTGAAAAATGGCAAAAATTCGAAAGGTTGGGTTGAGATGGGAAGTTGGTGTCCGAGTGGATCGAAGTCACGGTAGCTCAAGTGGTAGAGCAGAGGCGTATTTAACCGAAGGTCGTGGGTTCGAATCCCGCTCGTGACACTAACTTTTTTATCACAACCGATTCTTTACATAAAGATTAATTCATTTAATTTCTTTGATAGTTGAGGTAATTTTATTCCGTAAATATAACTGCTATTCATTATTAATCAACAGTAATTATTAAACACCTTATGCGAGAAATAAAACACCTTTATGGTGTAGTACATGATGTCAACGTACTTATGTATTATCTGTCAGATTAATCTTTCTTCTCAAAGACGTTCTCCATTGAGAAGAATATAAACCATCATGCAATTCTATCATGATCGTCAATCAGATACAGCCCGATCATCAAATTCTGTTCGAATAATTATAATAATTGCAGGGAATAAAGTAAAATAAAATTTAGTGAAGTACGAAAATTTCATAAAATCTAAACTGTAATACACATTTTTTCTTTTAATGTATCAAATTTAAATATACATCTTCTCTCAATTCGTATAACATCCATGAAGTAAAGAGTTGAATTTATTAAAGTCATTTTATCTCAAGGCAAAAAACCTGTTTTGGGTTTTATTTAAATTTGAAGTACGTAGTAAGCTTAAATTATTTTATACTTGTACTTAATTGATAATTTGTGTTGTTTATATATAATTTATCATGGAAAGGAACATTTATAATGTAATTTAAGTAGCTGAATCTCTTCTGGGAGTTGTTATCAGCCGTTGGAGTTTGTCGGTTCCTGTGCTCGCCCTTTGATGTAATCCTTCGTATAAATTAGTGTCGCAAGAGCGAAACACAGTAGTGCGATAATTATGGTTTAAATCGTCTGATTAAGGGCGGCTAACGAAAATAGGCGACCCCGATCGCAGTAAAGGTTTTGCATAATTAGTGGTAATAGGCGTTAAATTTGAATTTCGACCAAAGGCGGGCCTTGTTCCATTCACGTTGCACAAGGCACATTTGTTTCAGGACCTTTCGGGACGAGCGTTATTTACAAAAATAGTTAATCTGGCCCTGTGTTGCCTGAATTAAAACACTCGTAGCACACAGGGGGGTCGAAAGTTAAACCGCTGTCGAAAATTACGAAAAATAAATTTGAAGAAACGATGTTTGTTCGTAGCGTGAACAATTAACGCGGTTCAAATTTGTCTAGAAGTCAATTTGGCTGTCGTTAGATCTAGACAAAAAAAGAGTAAAAACACGTTTGAAAATTCATATCCTCAAAGATAAATTACCCCTTGCACGCAACTCTTGTTTACATTAATTACAACCTAAATTTGTAAAACATGATCTAAATAACAATCGGTCTGCATGAATTCCCCTACTTGAAAGATTTAAAAGCTCTGAATTAATTCACTGTTCATGAATGTAAGATTGCAGGTTCCCCTTCTTTAAACATAGCACCATATGTAAATATATAGTATTATTGACTCAGTCTGGGTCATTTTGGCCGGCCAAAACCGTGATAACTTTATAGTAACGATTGAAAACCCTAAATGTTACTATACCTTGACACGTATTTTGTAATTAATGCAAAACTGAAAGTACTCCATTAAAAACAGGAATAAAAATCAATAATAAATAGTAATGTAAAAGAAAATTGGATAAATTTTCTGGCAAAACAGGGTAAGAAAGGAGGTTTACCAAACTATCGGGGCTACACCACACACACACACACACACACACACACACACACACCAGCAACTTCCAAATGCGCTGTTTCGAAAACACAGATACCTCGAGGGTTGACCTTTGCAGTTACGAACCCTCTGATTTTTTTTTTAAATAACAAAAGTGTATTTATTAAGGAGAACACTACCATAATTTCATGTGTACCATATAATTATACTAATAATGGGATGTGATGCAAATGCTCACCACATATCATCAACAACTGAGGTGAGTTAATCTCATCATATTACATAACTGGTGAAGGGTCGCACATTGCTATCAGAGGAACAGAATCCACCTTCATCACTGGATGTAGTGAAGAAGTCTTAGACCTGACAATTACTTACCGAGGGTCTGATGAAAACATAAACTGGATTCATCCAGGGAACCATCAAACTATGATCACAGGCACATCAGATTTGATTTGAACACTCCCTCTCTCATAGGAACAATATACAGGAACTCCAGGAACACTAATTAGATATGGTACAAAAGAGCCCTCCAATCATCCTTCCAGGAAGGAACAAGGAATTTAGAGACAGGGAAGGCTTAGAAATGTCAGTGCAGAACGTAACCAAAGCTATACTAGGCTCTCACCCGAAAACTGCACAGGAAAAAAGAAAGCTAAGTAAACATAATACAGTCTGGTGGAATAAACACCTATAACGACTGAGAGCTTGAGTCAAGACCCACAATGAGTGGGATACGTACAGAAATGCCTTGACCGAGCATAACAAAGAAATCCGAAAAGCTAAACGGGCCTCGTGGCGGAGATTTTGTGAGGAAGTCACAGAAAAACCTCAACGTGCTCGCATTCACAGAACCCTAATTACGGAAGGTACAGGGAGTCAGGTAGGTTTCCTCACGAAGACAGAAGGAAGCTTCACTCAAACGGAAGAAGAAACACTCTCTCTACTGATTGACAATCACTTCCGAAGAGCAGAAACAATCCACGAAAAAAGTCTGCTTGAGCACTCCAAACAAAAAGATCCACAAAAGAAGAGTGGAAGGAGGTGACACCCACAATACATCCTAAATCCATAAGCTGGGCACTTGAAAACTATAGCCATACAAAGCGCCGGGAATAGAGGGGGTCTCCCTATCGCTACTACAAAAAGGTCAAGTGATCCTCATGCATTACTTAATGAGAATATTCAGAACCTGCCTAGCGTGGAGGTACATTCCTAAAAGATGCCAAGAGATAAGAGTGGTGCCATACCAAAAGAAGGACGACCCATTGACTACATTCCCGACTCGTACTATTAGACTCACACCGTTCATGTTAAAAACATAAGAAAGAAGAGAAGAGAACCACATTCGAATGACAGCACTGAAGAACAACAATTGGCATACCAACCTGGGAGACCCATAGAGCTGCCCTGGATGTCCTGTGTTAATGCCTAATCAAGTTCATAAACGACAAGGTGATAGCTGTTACACTTTTTATGCATATAGAGATTGCTATTAAATGCAACCCTAGCCCCTCTACCTAGAGCAATCAAAAATAGGCTAGTTTCAGAAATGATTGCCAATGTGGAAGAGGGCCTAATGAACAGGATAACATCCGCCTTGGGCGGTGTGTCCACCTGGGCTAAGACAGCCGTGGATTCTCAAAAGGGGGAGGGTTCTTTTACCCTTACTGTGGACAATGCTGGAAGATGAACTCCTACAAACACTGGAACAAGAAGGAGTCTGTGCATGCAGTCACGTGATGGATCGTATACAACGAGCCCTCAACCAAGTTGACAAGTGGTGCCAAAGGGAGGAGCAAACTATTAACGTTCCCAAAACCATAATGATTACTTTAAAAAGTAACAGGACAATAGAAGGTCTTTTAAAAACATCAAGACTAAACATCAAGGACACGGATCACATTTTCCAAGGAGGCCAAATATATAGGGATCATGGTAGGCCCGCGGCTCACATGGAAACCAAAAAGTCTGAGGGGGTGCAGAAGGCTCTGCGCCAAAAAAAGTGGATTAAATACCAAAATGACCCTTGGTTATACACCTGCGTCTTAGTTTCCCTAAGTTCCACGATTAACCTCGGCCTCAAAGTTCCTCTGTAAAAAGTCATTATAGCCTAAATGTTCTTTTTTTCTAATTACATAATTAGAAAAAAAGAACATTATACACCTTCAGAACGAAGATGTGGATGAGAAAATTATTAGCCTTTCTGGGCGGAGCGCGGCTTCATTAAGTTAAGAGTCAAATTAGGAGAGATGGTGTGTTTGAACAAAAAGTTTAAACAAAATAAGACGTATAAAGGAGAATCGGTTATTCTTTCGAAATTTTCCCTTTGGGGTAGAAAACACTATACCACATGTCTTATATTCCAAAATTATTTCACTAAATAAATATTTAAAAAAAGTCAAAATGTAATTTAACAAAAGAATTTAAGAAAAAATACGATATAAAATTCTTTTGATCAGACGCACGGGTAAATAAATAAACATTATATTACATCAGCCAAAAAAGATTATAATGACATTCTGATAAAAATATAATCAATATACCAATTTTTTTATTTCTTGATGAGCTCTCTCTGCTATAGTTGGGAAAAAGGTAAAAATCAGAAAAAATACTTTTTCCTCCAGACAACCAGTTTCACCGCATTTATTTTCTTTATATTCAGGGTTACAATCAACAAAATACACAACCTTAACCTCATATTTACAATATTTCCTACAATATATAATTTTCGTTGTAGAATCAATTTTTACATCCCTAGATTATATTTTCTCTAAATTTCTTCCAAACATGGGATACTTACATTTTTCAGGTTTCTTTTCGGCACTCGAGAAGCCAGAGTAGCGGTTCACAGGACAACCATTTACAAGGAACGACATGTCAACGAACAATGGAAACTGAGGGAGGAGAAACAGGCAGATGCTATATTAGGCATGCCAATCGATGCCTCCAAAATACATGTTACTACTAATACGTACAAGGTACTAATACCAGAACGGGAAGAATTGGCCAAAGGAACACCGCTAAAGGCAAAATCTTACTAGTATGAAACACTGACAGCTCCAAAACCGACGAGGGCACGAGGGTGGAGTTCCGGGATGAATTGAAAGACAGAACTGACGGTAAACCTAGGCGAATATGGTAGTTTTCCAGACTGAAATCACAGCGATTGAACTCTGTGCCAGGGAAATAAAACCTTAGGAATATATTTCCGGAATGTAGCCATCTTCTCTGACAGTAAGACAGCTCTAAAGCCCTAGCCTCATGCGAGGTGAAGGTAGAGAGTGTTTGAACCTGCAAGGAGGCCCTGGCCAAGTGCTGGACACTAATGAACACCCTGGCATGGGTCCCTGGGTATTCGGGGCAGAGAGGCAACGAAAAAATTGACATGTTGGCAAAAAAGGGGGTCAAAATGGACTCTCTAGATCCTGAGCTCTACTGTGGGGACACAAAAGAGAACACAAAATGGATCTTTAATGATTCCAAAACTGGGTAGAACACTACCACAGGCTTGAGGCGCAGGAAGAGATTCATAGAGGAGCCATACGCAAACCTACAAAGGAATTACTGGACCGAAACACGATTCTGGTTGGACTTTTGACATGCTTATCCGTATACTCGGTCATCCTTAAAAGAGCAATGAGGATCTTTAACGTCCGCACCTAGCTTATTCGGCCTTATCGGACGTTTTGATTGTCAAGGTGAGAGCTGACGCACCTCCACATACGACAGAATGGTGTTACTACCGCAGCATTGGTGTAGAGGCAGCTCAGCCCCGAAGGCCCAAGACAACCTCGCTCCCCGCTTGTCCATTCCGAGTGGTCGGGTCTGCATTAAGCATCAGACGGTATGGCGCGCGCAAATAGCTATCTAAGCCGAAATACATCAGCCCGGTCTCCCGCGCACTCCCTCGATAGAAAGGCCACTCTATCTCCCATAGCATTGGGGCTTCCCTAGAGTGGAAACTACCGGATCCGCTCCGGCCGCGGTTTTCTTTTTTTCTGGACTTCTGACAGGGCACTGCCACTTAAGAGAGCACATGCACCGGATAGGAGTACAGAAAAAATACTGTGCAGATACTGCCAGGAAAAGGAGGATAATGCAGAACACAGCTTATGTTTTTGTGATGGTCTATGTAGGTGCAGATTGTTGCAACTAGGAAATGGAAGCAACAAGAAAAATCCTATACTAAGGAGCCGCTGGCAAAGCTATGGAGGTTGATTAACAACCTGAAGCTGGCAAGTGAGTTATAAAAAACCTCCTCTGTTTCCCACAATAGAGCCACACAGGTCAAGATGCAGAAAGCCTTGTTTCCGACTCTTTTATCCCTGTCCCTATCACAGTGATTTTAAAAAACAAGCATATTAATGTTGTCTATAAAGCTGCTGTGTACTTTAAAACCTGTGTGACTTGACAGAACTTGGAAAGTCGATAAATAATTTGATAGGTGATTTCATTTTGTGATTTTATTTTATTTAATTACGTAGTACGGTATAGTAATGAATATGCTTATTATAAAATGCAGTTTTAATTGACTTGATGATTTTTATAAGCTCGACAATAAACGATTTGATTCTGCACGCTATTTTAGCTATTAAAAAAGTTCTCGATTATTATATTTTCAAATACAAAATTTGGTCTAATTTCTTACAAACCAGCCAAATTGGGCTCATCTAATGTAACTTCTCAGGCTTCTAAAGTTCACAGTATCATCAACGTATCATTTCGTAAGATTTGAGTTTTAACAAAGATCCGGACGATAAACAGCAGTCGTCTTAATATTGGGAAAATCTAATTGCTTTAAGTCAATAAGGATTAATTGTAAAATTAGTGACACAATAATATTTATTGAGAAGATAGTAATTCGTTAAATTAAAGTGCGGCTAATTTTAAGAAATTGACAATGCAATCATTTTAAAAAGCAGCAAATTGATACTAAAATCTTTACAACAGTACAAAAACTTCAAATACGATTATGCCTTTTCTTATTGAAATTAATCAAATATTTTGTATTTTATAAACATTATTTTGCCAGAGATTTGTAAAACGTTTTCCTATTGAAAATTAAGAGAAAAAAAGCTTTTTCTACACAGGTATTGTTATTATTAGAAACCAATCGTCCACCTTTCTTTTCCTCATGGTTCTTTGTCAAAATGACCGTGTTCTTTAAAAACTATCGTGTGAATTGTTTAACATTTGTAAAATTAGTGATCTCGATGATAATATCCTTGAACCAAACTGAGGAGTAGAATTGGTCGTTAACCTACGCCCTTTAAAGTCTTATCGGACAACTCATTAATGAGCTGCACGTATTTCACGTCACATTATTAAATTTGGACTCCCTTGGTTTCACATTTGGGGGTCGTGTGGAGGTTTCCGCCGACGCGATTATCTAAAAGAATACTGAGTACATTTTTGTACAAGAAATCATAAAAAATTATGTAGAAAAATATTCAGGAGAAATCCTTGACGGCAATGATACGATCATGGTGTTAAACGGGTCTCTTGATAAAAAATAATTCTTCATAATTCTTACATTTATGAGGACTTGAAAAATGCATGCATTATTTTAGTGATTTTAGTAAAAACAGAACACTATTTAGAAACTATTACAGTTCGTGGTCCGATTGACCAAATACTTTTTTCAATTAATTAAACTTTATGTAAGGTATTGGTAGAGATGAAAAAACCGACCAATACTTATTTAATATTATTTAGTTCAGTTTCAAACTTTTACTGTTTTTTTTAAAATATTTGTTGACGGAAACTTCAGTCAGTACAAGTTTGAAATTTTAAATAAGTTTACTTTTCTCCTACTGTTTTAAAGATTTTTTTACTCTGAAAACGATCGTGTTATCACATTTTAAATTAGTCAAAGAATTATGGCACAGAATGTGAAAAGAAATATCTGACCATTTTAAAATCTGATTGCTCCACAGTTTTCAATGTAAACAAATTCATTAATGCAGTGAATAAAAAGTATAAGTTTTTATTTAAAATTGTACTTGCTCTGACGTATCCTGACAACAAATTACAAAAAATTAGATGAAATTCAGCCGGACCATCTAAAAAAGACACCATGCATTCCTGAAAATTGTTCTGTTACAAAAAAAACCTGAAAGTTAATAATAAAATGATCAAAATTTTAACATTTATATGATTGAGTATAAGTGCAAAATTTGGTTCTATGACAAGTAGATAATAACACAATAACAAGTAATAACTAAATTCACAAATTTCGTGGCCCGCTTGACCAATTAATATATTACAATTAATTAAAGTTTATAGTTGAGATAAAAAAATCAATGGCACGAGCGGGATTCGAACACACGATCTTCGGCATGATACGCCGCTGCTCTACCACTTGAGCTATCATGGCCTCGATCCACTCGGACACCAACTTCCCGTCTCAACCCAACCTATATAATTTTCTCTCTTTTTGCCATTTTTCAAATGTGTAATAGGATTGGATTCTCGACGACAATTGAAATGGCCACGGAGAGCTTTAGTGAAGTATACTTCATTTTAAATCATTAATTCACTAATTTCGTGGTCCGCTTTACCAATTAATGTATTACAATTAATTAAGGTTTATAGATGAGATAAAAAAGTCAATGGCACGAGCGGGATTCGAACCCACGATCTTCGGCTAGATACGCCGCTGTTCTACTACTTGAGCTATCGTGACTTCGATCCACTCGGACACCAACTTCCTATCTCAACCCCACCTTTCGAGTTTTCCGTCCTTTTTGCCATTTTTCAAATGCCGTGTAATCGGATTGGATTCTCGGCGACAAATGACAATGCGACTATTTAGTTGCTAGTTCTAAAACTGTCCAATTCTACCCACTTTGGGTCAATTTGTGTCTGGTGTCTGAAAACTGATTGGAACGGTATTTTTTGAACAACAAATAAAAAGCCTTTAGGTACTTTATGTTTATCTTAAGTTATCATTCTTAATGTGTTTATAAAGACGTTTTTTTAAATGTGAAAAGCATCTTCATACATTATTCAGATCATAATAAGGAATGGTATAGACTTAGTATGCTTGTTCTGGTCAATTTTATTTCAAGATTCCTAAAGCATAAGTATCTTTCTGTGGATGGCGATGAATGAACGTTTTATCACACAGTTTAACCTTTTCCAAAAGTGATCAGATCATAATCTGGCAGTTTAGTTGTTTCCAATTATCACAAGTGTGCCTATCTTCGCTATTCTGGTCAGTCAGACGTGTTTCGGCATTTCACCATCCTAAACATTTCAATAATCCAGCAGCCCTCACCAAGAAATCAGGCTTTGTGATTTTTTTCTGACAGTGTATTTCTTCACTATTAATTTATATTATCCGACCTGCCTCTCATTCGAAATCGGCAGAATGATTAATAGCTTTTATAAATCATACGTGGGCGTAAAACCATCACAGTGAAAATCTCCAACTTGCAAGCCTTATTTTTCATCGGAAAAAATGGACGAGGGCTTTCCGAATTCTAACGGATTCCGAACGGAGCTCGTAATTCGAACTGAAGCAATCATTTGCATGTTAATGGCGTGATTAGGACGGGGCCATAGGTGTACCCGTTTCCAACCCAAACTCAGCCCTAAGCCAGAATTATATTAGACCTTCTCCACCCTCTTCCTATGATTATTAACAGTGGTCCCCTTTCTCCGTTTTACAATCGTCTGGTATATCGATTCGGCAACAATAGCCCGTCGACTCTTTTTTTTTTTGCCAGGCTGACAACCCCGACGATTTTAATCATAAGGATTTAGCGGTGTTGTAGACACATCGATTATGTAAACCCGTCATTAGCAAATTATCATAGCTGATATCGCGTGTAAAGTGACTCATATCGATTATTAGTTAACAATCTTGCTACCGCCGTATTTTAAAATCTCTATCGTTTTAAAACTGTTCTATTTATTTACTTTTATGACTGGCTAGCGACCATGGTGTCATGCCGGCCACCAAAGTACTATAAAGCCGGGAACACACCCGATGCAACGCTATGCGATGCTACCCGACGCCTTGCCACATTTTGGTAGGGTGTGCACATCTATGAGACGTCAAGCGCATGCCACGTACAGTCACTCAGCATGCATCACAAATCAGTATCACAATCGCAACGCCTCTTTTGTTCTTGATGCATTATTTTGAGCAAAACCATTTAATAAATTGTAATTAAATTTTATTAGTACAACAATGTAATAAATTGTTAGTCAAATTTAATTGTTTTAAATAAAGTTATTCCGGTGTTTTGATAAATTTTCTGCCTAACCATCATAATTAAATAATTTTCATAAAATCTCATGAATTTTTGATCTCGTTTAATTTGGTTTACATTAAAATAAGAATGTTGTAATTAATACAACCACAGAATTACATATACATAGTTTGAAATAAAGTACAAAAAATATGATTGTCCTACTCGACGAAAATGGTGTGATTGTATGATCAAAACCATGAAATAAATTGTTAGTTAAATTTAATTGTTTTAAATAAAGTTATTCCGGTGTTTTACTATATTTTCTGTCTAACCATCACGATTAATTAATTTTTATAAAAACTCATGAAATTTTGATCTCGTTTAATTTGGTTTACATTAAAATAAGAATGTTGTAATTAATATAATGACAGAACTACATATACATATGTAGTTTGAAATAAACTACAAAAAATATGAGAGTCCTGTTCTGAAGCTACTGGACGAAAATGGTGTAATTGTATGAACAAAACAATGAAATAAATTGTTAGTTAAATTTTATGAGCAAAGCCGTGTAATAAATTGCTATTTAAATTCATTATATCAAAAAATGCTATTCCGGTGTTTTGATCAATTTTCTGCCAAACCATTGAAATTAATGTTTTTAATAAAAACTAATGAATTTTTGATCTCGGTTAATTTGGTTTATATTAATATAAGTTTGTTGCAATTAATATAAAGTCAATAATACAAGTAGTTTGAATAAAAATATGAGTGTCCGGTTCTTTTGTCTTCGACTGTACTCGAAGCTACCCGATGAAAATCTGGACAGTGGGGATCGCAGAGCGTAGAGTAGGGTAGCGTTGCATAGCATCGGGCAGATGTGCACGGGGGTAATACAATCTTATGGAAAATTGAACTTTGGTTTGGCGTCGGGTAGCGTAGCATAGCGTTGCATCGGGTAAGTGTGTTCCCGGCTTAAGTAGTGGGGTACTCAATATTTCGCCATCGTCCCTAACATTGAACACACAAATTGTAGACGCAAACAAACAAATACCCACATTTATATCCATAATGTAAAGCTACACAATAATTAGATATATTTACAATATTTCCCTTTAAAATCGGAACAGGGGGAAATAAGACGTCTCGTGCTCAAGGGCTGTCTAAAGATAAATATAAATATTGGGTGCCATGTTTACTCGATTCCAGTAAAGTGCGAAGGCGCGGAATTCTTCGACCAAGAGTGATACATTCAGCAACTTTTCTGTCTGTAAGCGGCAATTATTATTATCAATGCTACAGCTATACTGCAATTCAGGAATCAATTAAAGTTTAAAAAGTATTTTCGATTATCCGTTCCTTTACATCCGGGTCATTCTGTTCTTCGTATATTTTAAAGCGTACAAGTAAATATATAACAAATACGACTTCTTGTTTATAAATTTCATAAAACGTACTGTACCTGTACGGTTGTATATATCACACAGGAAAACAGGTTAAAACATCGTATCTGTTTATTTTATTGCGAGAGGAGACATTGAAAATCAAAAATACAAAATTTAAAGTTAACTTTAAACAAACTTCTTTTGTATCAAAACAGAATCAGACAGGTTTTTTTGCAAAACATATGGCAGGCAGGTGAGAGGGAATAGAAATTTGTATTCATAAAGCTCGTATTGTTCGAAAGCAGAACGGGGGTCGCTGAGAGATCAGGGACATTTTAAAAAGGTATTAGCAGAGAGGATATTTTTTTCCATGCACAAAGTCAGTAGGCCTCGAGCGAAAGCATAACGAACCGTCCGGCAGTCGTGATGGGCGGCGTACTCGTCAGAGAGAGGGTTGCGGAGGCTGATTAGAAGGGTCCTGCGATGATGACTAAGTCCTCTTCTCCCCTTCATCCCACCCAAATCGTAATTATGATAATAAGGCGTTTGTCGGGATTAGAATTAAAAATAGGGGCAGAGAGAAAGCACGTGCTTAGAAGGGTTGGTCCTACCCCGCCGCCGCGCCGTCGAATTGTTGTCCCTATTCTTATTCAAATAAATTTTAAAAGGGCTGCGCTTCGTTACAAATTCTGCCAACAGTTGAACTTCCTCTTTAAATTGTTTCGTTTTGTATGAATTACCGCCCGATTTCCATAGTTTCCTGGGCGTGGGTGGAATCAAATTTGACGGCTGAACGAAATAATAAAGTTGAATTTTCAACAGGTCAATTAAAATGACATTTTGTATGAAACATAACATGCTTCGTTATTACATGCAATTAAGACATAAAGTGAACATTGTCACATTCTTCTACATTTTCCAAAAATTACTCGGTCACTATTAAGAAAGACGAGCCAAATTAGTTGATTTTATATTGAACATTTAATAAAATAATGCCTAGAATTAATAAGTTTATTGTGAAGTTTCGATAATCAACTAATAATAAAATTTTACACTAGTCAAACTTAAAAATAAAACAATTAATGATTTGGAAACTATTTTATTTCATATATTGACATCCAAACTTGATTTTGAAAAACTACCCTAACATGCGCAATTCAATTGCTGGGTTTTTGATTTTAAATGAATCTGATATAATTCATCGATTTCTGACATATTATAACGTTTTACCAACCTAGCAGGTCGTTTTTACTTAGTACTCAGCTCAATAGGCCAATTCTTAAATCTATCTTTCTATTAACATGCGGTGTCTGGTGAGTTTGGAAGGTACAAGTAAGTTATTAGCGAGAATGGAGTGGGTTCAACCCCGCACCGAGGAATAAAGAGAGGGAGTGACTGAGACGACACCTCTACGTTTATGGTTTTATATATATAATACATACATTATATAATACACATATATGTATTATTACATGTAGACTTAGAGAAAGAAAGGGGAATAATAAATCCAATTCCACTAAGGTCGTGGATTTAAAGAAATGATAAAGGTGGTCGATAGCAGAGAGAAGAGAAGAAAAGAGAGAAAGAGAGAGAGAGAGAGAGAGACGCATATCTCAGAGTCGTTCATTTGTCAGAATTGGCTTTTCTTCTGAATCCGTCATTGAGGCGATAATAAAGTAATCTAGATCTTCACATTTCTGAACAACGTTTATTAACTAAAACCCACAAAGGATTTGTCGAAGCCGAAGCCAGGCACTCCCGCTCCAAAGCACGCTCATTCCATAGAAATCTGAAGTCGAGCCGAGTCATCTTCGCAACCACTATTACTAGTATGTACAAGTGCCAAACCACTGATTTCGAGCACCGGTTCTTCGCCAAAACCTTCCCAGAGGGCTCTACGTGGGTCTGTCTTCCCCATGGCAGCTACTACGTTTTGTTTTCCACTATATTAGGGGTATTCATGATCTTTGCGTTAATACTGTTAACTCTGTTAAGTCCTGTTAGATCGAGAAAAATGATGACGTAGACTTGTAACAAATCGGCTAGTTAACATTGCTCGATCTAACAGGCCATAGCCAATGTGTTGTAGTGTGGTTAAAAAAAAATTTCTGGGAATTCGTGAGATGCGGTTTGGTGTGACGTAGGTTTTAGAAAAACATTTTCTTTATCGTGCCAACGTTTCGATCTTTATTGGAATCATCTTCAGGGCTGAAAGTGTTTGTTTTCCGTGTAGACGTGTCACTCTTCTGTGCCGTGTTTGGCACTCTCAACACGACACACAATTACACAGAAAATAAAAACTTTGTGCCCAGAAAATGATGTCAATTAAGATCGAAACGTCGGCACGATAAAGAAACTGTTTTTCTAAAACCTACGTCACACCAAACCGCATCTCACGAATTCCCAGAAATGGTAGAAAAAAATTACCACGAGATTATATTCTCTCCAAGGATTATTAATTTACAGGATTATTTGTGACACAATTATTTAAATATTTTTACAAAAAGATTTGTCAGAAATAAACGGATCGATATGGATTCAAGCAAACACATATCGCCTGAGCCTGATAGATTTATAAATTTTTATTGGGAAAAAATAATTTGATTACACACTTTTACCGATTAACAAATTGCCACAATAAATTTCAGAAAATTAATGACTAAAACGCTCATGCTTGTTTTGAAAACTAATTCTTATCGACGACTTTTAATAATAAAAATTGAAGAACCAAGTCTTGTTTGTGTTGGAGTATAGGCTGTGTTGACAACGCAGATACAGAAATATGTTTTTACACCTAAAATGAAAAATTGAATGGATTACATATAATTTAAGATATATATTGTTTTGGGCTGAAAGCAATGTATACAACATTAGGGGGCTGAGAACAACATTAGGGGTATTCACGATCTTTGTGTTAACCTTGTTAAGTCGTTAGGTCTTGTTGGATCTAGAAAAATGCTGACGTGGATTTGTAAGAATCGGCTAGTTAACATTGCTCGATCTAACAGGCCAGAGCCAATGCTAGGTGTTAGGTAGAAAATGTAGTCACATTTCTCTCCGTTAGGCGTAGGAAACGAAAATGGCAGCCACGAATTTAACAGCTGTTTTTTGTTTACACGTATTTTTATTCTTAAATACGCATTAAATAAATCACACCAATTCATTTCTTCAGTTAATTTCTGATCTATCATTATACTCTCATTCATAATAGATACATCCCCTATCCTATAAAGTTGTAGTCTGTTAGAGGTTAGGATACAAGTTAGTTATGTCGGCACGAATTGGCGTGTCATTTGTTAGTTCTTTTCGAGTGCATAGATAGCATTTTGAATGAAAGAAAGAAATTGTTATTAACTTCTGGCATCTTACAATTTAACAGAAAATAAAACCAAACCAAACAACAACAAGCCGACAAGGACTGTTATAGCTTTATTTTTGGTTCAACCAATCGCCACGCGCACCATTGAAGAAAAATTAACAAATACACATTAGAATTTAGACAATTAATTGAAAGTAGAGAGTAAGTACACACCGGCTCGGCGAAGACTTCAGTTGTTTTTTCGGTGTATAATGTGTAGCTCTCACATTATACATACATATATATCAACATAAATATTGTAATAGGTCGTTACCTACCTACCTGGTCCGTTTATCTTCGCTTGTTTGGTCTGTCTTCTAAAATTAGCTGTTACTTAAATTTTGTTTTGTTGTTCTTAGTTATCAGAGTTCTAGATTGCATCAAAATCTCATCAACAGACCAAATCAGCGATCATAGGCGGAATGGGATTTTCGGACACGACCAAACGTTTAGCTTCATCATCTTCATGCTGTAAGAATAAAATCTCACAAAATTGGATCGCTAATTCTCATTATAAATCTAATTTTTATTAGTTTCTTACAAAGGTGATACATTTCTGGCAAAAAAGTTTCTTTACCTTCACTTAACAAAACTTAGGCTTATTGCTTTTCAAACCTAGTATTTCTAAAAAAAAAAGCCTTAAATAGCCGGTAGCAGAGGTGCTAACATTAAAAAAGCAGAAATTTAAAAAGTGCGATTTGATGGTTTCAGGATTAATGGTTAAAATTTATGAATATAATTAACATATTTAAGATTTTTGCCTTTGATTCTTAGATATTTCTCTGCTACTAGGGATACCTTTGTGTGGAAGGGCAAGCCTTGAGTTTTAGAGTAAAGTGAACGCAATCAAAGTTTAACAAATTGGCGCCCTGGCGATGTAGAACTTAGCTGGGCTTGATTTCGCGCCGGAAGTCATTATAATAATGCCTACGTTCCGACATAACTTATTCAGTTATAATTCTTCTCTGAACCTACTCACGGAATTATTGAAAGTAGCTCGTTCATTTCCCCCTCGGGGGTTAATCCGGGCTGGTTCCGGTCAAACTCTCATCCGTTAGTAAACATACGGTGGAAGGATTTTTTGTGATTACCGAGCCTTGCAATATTCACCCCTTCGAATTTTTAAGCTTTAGCAAAGCTTTCGTTTAAATATATTTCTACATAAAATAGTCAACTGTCGTAATTCTTTTCACTATCTAATGTTAAATTTGTTTCTTTTCACAATAACGCTAAATTACATCAGTAAAAAATTTAACGAGGGTATTTCAACTACAACGTTATATGAACCCTCGGGGTGCCAGTGTTTTTGAAAAAAAAGCCTATTAGTACGTATGTCGGGTTGGAATTCAGGGCCGCTGGTTTCGAACCCTGGACGACCATGTCAACGGCTAAACCGTTGCGGTCACCAACACCCCTCAAAATAAATTTTTAGAACTAACCAAAAAGACAAGCTTTGGGATGGCATAGATTTTATTTAACAGAACAAATAAATAAAATAAAAAGAAACTACCTAGCAAGTTTTCCTTCATGGCCTGCAATTGATTGTATTACAAATGGAGTCTTAATATAGAAATGAAAAGTAATTCAACAGCAGTTTCCCGTTATATAACGTAATTTGAAGTCGGAGGAGGCAATCTAAACAGCTTTCTAATAAAATATCTTTGCACTTTTTCCAATACCGTGTCTAACACCCATAACATAATATAACGTTACATACCGCAATCAAAATGGTAAACATCATTTTAAAGTAGATACTATTTTTTAAATAAGGTGTGACTATGCTTTGTTTAAAACTATGTTATCAATAACATCTTTTGCTTTGAAGTGTGGGAACAATGATAAACAAGGGGTTAATATAATATTACGATACTTATATTCAATTAATAGCTCTATCTTTTCTCCTTTAAAAAAATGTTTATCTAATGAACGGAATTTACCTCCATTTTTGAATATCATTATTTTAAACGTGTTTAGAATGACGATGGTTCCAATTGAAGTAAAGCCCACGTGAAGGTTCCAATTTTCACAGTATTCTTCCAGAAGCTTTGTGTTTCCCTGTAGACCCCACACTGTCTGCCAGTATCACTGGATAGTCCGCACATCGAAGTTTTGATTTTCACACCTCGGATACGTATTCCACTTTCTAAGAAAGAAATTCATCCAGGAAATAGGAGAAAACATGAGGCTAAGCGGAAAGCACGGAAAGTCCAGAGTGAACCCTAAAAAATTTCAAAATGCCTGTTTGATCCCGAAGTTGTAACTAAAAAAAGGGAATACAGAATAAAAAGAAGTTTACTAGAAAAACACAATTTACTCAATTTATGGAGTACTTCATTCCTATACACTGAATCAAATGCAGTTTTAAGATGTACAAGGAAACAATAAATCTTGTATTTAGGTTGATAATTTAATATTATATAATAGTGGAAAGTAGAAATAAGTTGCCAGAAATAGAACTGCATCTTAGTCTCAGACAATATATGCAAAAATTATATATTAATGTATAAAAATTAACAATTGACAATTCACCATGGTAAGTAAGATTAACATCAATGCTTAATCATTAAACGTATTAAAAGTAACATGTTAATTAAGAACCATGAAACCTTGACAAAATTGTCTTTGGGACGTAACTAAGCCCTTGGAGCGGAAGAAGTTAATAAAACCCAACGGTATGAAGGGTTAAAATAAAAAATATCAACAGCCATTAATCAACAAGCCAACTGCATTTAAGTTTTTATAAAAATACTCATAAACTGACTCTCTTACGAAAGATTACCTCATATTTCCTTTGCAAATGACCATGCTATCAATGTTGTTATAATGTGTGAGCCACAATAAAAAGTTATTACTGTGTGGTCTGAATCAATATTTTACACTTTTTAATGCTATTTACGTTGATTCAGAATAACTAGCGTTTGAAGAATATGATTATATNTATTAACTTCGCCCAGCCTGCGTGTTGTGCTGGCAAAACTCGAAAGTAGCCGGTCGATTGACTTGAAATTTTCATTTCATTTCATACAATTTACGTTACATTTTACGTTCATACAATATACAATTTTCATTTGATACAACGTTACATTTGAATAAGCGCGTGTTTTTACAGTAAAATGAAATTTTGACTCAACGTTGCATTCGAATTCGCGCGCGTTTTCGAAAGTCGAATTCATTTGTTTCGTTACTTTTCCGTAAATCGTCGTCTGTATTCTAATAGCTGACATATTTTCAAGACGATTAGTCGAGGTTTTTTAGTTTAGAGTTTATTTATTAGATAATTTTACATACATTTTGTACAAAGTGACTACAAGGGGAAATGTCTAGGACATTATACATCCTTGTGGCAGTGGGCTTAAGTATATTTACAATATTTGTTGATTTGGCCTGAGAAATAAGAACAGTGGTGAAAATCATACAAAAAACCAATTGCAGAAAGAATACATTAATAAATAGGGAAGTTACAAATAATTACATATATTATAAATTATAAATCATAAGTCATTGACTACATATGTACAATAGATANTATGTATATATATATATATTGAACAAGGTTGGCCCTAGAAACGAACCTTGTGGGGCTCCAGCGGGAATGTGGGGTGGCGAGACGATTTCATTGGAGGTTACCCTGAATGTCCTTTTTTGTAGATAGCTATGTATTACTCTAACAATGTGAAAGACGATTACTCGAGGTCGGTCACGGTACAGTAGCATAAATAGGAAAAAAACCACCTTCTCATCTAATTTCTGCAAAATCGTGAATTCAAAAGAAAAATTAGTAGAAAAGGTTTTCGAAAGCATCGAAACAAATTATCTAAGTCAGGCATGATTGAGAAGAAGCGCCATTCTAGCGGCTAAAAATGTCGACGTACACGATATGAACATCATTCAAAACATAATCGAAGGTGAAATAGTGACATACAAATCCATTGACACTTTGATGAACCGAAGTGCAAAAATGAATTTTACAATGGAATTTCTTCATTTTCTATATGGTCCCGGATTACCGGCAAACATTTTATATTTGAAAAGTGAAGTGCCAATTATATAATGCCCAAACACCAACCAGCCAAAGCCATGCAATTTCACATGGTTAGTAGTTAAAAAATTGATGAACAATCTAATTGAAGCAACAATTTCATTGGACCTCATAAATGTGAGGACGTACTACTTCCATGTTGTCGAAGCGTGGCCAGGTACCAGCTAGTATTATTTATTTGTTATCATTGTTATTATGTTATTAAATTTAATGGATAATTATATTGTTTAGAGTGTTAAATGTATTAGACCATTATTTTACTCACAAATCATCTGGATCTCGTTATGGTCTGCGTGAAAATTCAGTTTTCAATCTATTTCAAGTTTATTACCACGGCAAAATCTTAAAGACGTCACAAATTGATATAATTGGCTTTTTAATAAATGATTTCCAACTTTTTTGAAGATTGACTTAGTCCCAACACTGCCAAGGACTGACTGGAAAGCTATTGCCTTTTTTTTCAAATTTTTTTTCCTAGGACAGTAAAGCCAGAAACACACTTATCCGATGCTACCCGACGCAAATCCAAACTCCGATTTTTCATAAGGTTGCATTACCCTCGTGCACATCTACCCGATGCTATGCCACGCTAACCTACTCGACGCTCTGCGATCCCGACTGTCCAGATTTTCGTCGGGTCGCATCGAGTACAGCCGAAGACAAAAGAACCGGACACTCATATTTTTATTCAAACTACACGTATTATTGTCGTTATATTAATTCAATATACTTATTTTAACGTAAACCAAATTAACTGTGATTAAAAATTAATTCGTTTTTATTTAAACAAATAATTTTAATGGCTTGGTAGAAAATTAATCAAAACATCGGAATACGATTTTTTGATATAATGAATTTAACTAACAATTTATTGTACTCGCTTCGGCGGTACATATACTAAAATTGGAACAATTTATTACACGGTTTTGCTCATAAAATTTAATTAACAATTTATTTCATAGTTTTGCTCGTAAAATTACACCATTTTGTAATGTCGGGTAGCATCAGAACAGGACACTCATATTTTTTGTAGTTTATTTCAAACTAAGTACATGTAATTTTGTCGTTATATTAATTACAATATGTTATTTTAATGTAAACCAAATTAAACGAGATCAAAAATGCATAAGTTTTTATAAACATTGTTTAATTATGATGGTTAGGAGAAACTTTATTTAAAATAATTAAGTTTAACAAACAATTTATCAGATGGTTGGGCTCATAAATTTTAACTAACAATTTATTACAAGGTTTTGCTCAAAATAGTGCATTAAGAACAAAAGATGCGTTGCGATTGTTATAGTGATTATTGTGGTAAACGCTGTGGACTGTACGCGACGTGTGCTTGCTTCGGATAGATGTGCACACCCCACCAAAACGTGGCAAGGCGTCGGGTAGCGTCGCATGGCGTAGCATCGGATAAGTGTGTCCCCGGCTTAACACTCACACTGTGTATATTCGTCACTTATGTCGTTATATTGTTACATCACTATCAATTAATTTTATTATAACTACAGAAGAGAATATTTATGCCATGGTTATTATTATTTTATTAGATTTAACGGATCATTATATTGTTTAAAGTGTTAAATGTATTAGGCAATTATTTTACTCACAAATAATGTGGTTCTCGGTATGGTCTGCACGAAAAATCAATTTTCAATCTATTTCAAGTTCATAATCAGGGCAAAATCTTAAAGACGTCAACAAATTGACATAATTAACTTTTTAATAAAGGATTTCTAATCTTTTTGAAGATTGACATTGATTTAAAGCTTCTGCCTTTTTTCAAATTTCTTTGCCTAGGACAATAACACTCACATTCATCATCATGTCGTTATATTGTTGCATCAGTATCAATTAATTTTATTATAAATTCAGAAGGGAATATTTATGCCATTGTATAGAATGGTAATGCATACATCCGCAATAGAAAACAGCAGAAAGAGGCAGAAAGCAATCTGTTAGTACATTTTGAAAAATATCAACTTTTAAATTGACTCATTTTGTAATTTAATACAGAAAAGTAATCTTACATAAAACAAGCTCCTTCTAAAAACTTCCTGCACAGTTGCAAAATCTTATTTTTAAGTGTTATTAATTTCCGACTTTCCATTGGCCGTCACAATTTCAGAAAAACGTCCGCCCATAATTTATTCAATATCCTCTCGTGGAGTGGTTAACGCTTTTGAATGTAAATAGAAAGTGGCCTGTGTGAGCCGTTTTCCAAAATAGTTTCCTGATTTAAATTCGCAGGTTTGACCGAAGACGCCGATAAATAACAATTAAGAGTTTTGAACGGATCCAAAGGCAGCTCTCTGGCAACAATTCTCAACAGGGCGTCTCTTCTCCTCGCTCCCTCTCGCTCACGGCCTAATTAGGATAAATGAGTCCTTTTGAATAATTATATGGTGTACTCCCATTCTATTTTATTCCTACTCCCTTTTTTTGTTGTCCACCTTTTTTTAAATTTGACCAGTGAGTGTGGGCAGTTGAGCAGGAGTGCATCACTCAACGTCAAGAGCGGCGAAGATGTCTGAGAAAATTGCCGATTAATTATTGCTTTCCTATTCTGGATTAACGCGTACGGTAAATTGGATTTCCGGATTGGATTGACAATTAAAAAATACGTTTGCTGGCAGAGGCTCTAATAGTTTTTTTTTTACATATAATTATTATACATTTACAATTTATACGGAAACATTACTATGCTGTAGTAGTTTTCAACATTCAGTAGCACCAATAGGAAGTATTCAGAGTTCTCAATTAATTAATCTTTATGTAAGGTATTGTTTGAGATAAAAAAGTCAGTGTCACGAGCGGGATTCGAACCCACGACCTTCCGCTAAAGACGCCGCTGCTCTACCACTTGATTTATCGTGACTTCGATCCACTAGGACACTAATTTCCCATCTCAACCCAACATTTCTAATTTTCCCTCATTACATGACTCCATTACATTACTCCTTAAATAAAGATTAATTAACGAAGTTAGTGTCCGAGTGGATTGAAGTCACGATAGCTCAAGTGGTAGAGCAGCGCCGTATTTAGCCGAAGGTCGTGGGTTCGAATCCTGCTCGTGACACTGACTTTTTCATCTCATCCAAGACCTTACATAAAGATTAATTGGAAGATGTTATTTGGTCAATCGGACCATGAAATCTAATGAATTTAATGAGCATACAGAGCTATAAATAAATAATTGACAATCACATGGTATAATCATTATTGATTGGTTGAAGTCCTGTCTCCTGAATACCGGTCAAACCAAAATAAATCTATTAAATGTGATTATTTCTAACGATGAGATTATCTTAAAATCGAGATTACCTAAAAAAAAGAATAATCTCTCAAATGTTTATCAACACTGGTTATAAATAATTACTAATAATTAATAAAATTCAGAATGTTCCCGATGAGTGGAACGTGATGCAGCTGAATATCCGGCAGGAAAGAAACAGAGTTATCGATCTTATTAATTTAGACCCCACTATATTCCGTAACTACTTATCGGGGGTCTTGGCAAGGAGACAATAGCCTAGAATGAAGGGGAGAATCACCCCCCCCGTGACCATCCCGGAGGATCATTAATGGAAATCCTTGTAAAATCAATAGTTGTGAACGTCAAAATTATGCATTTCCCCTCCGCGCGTGAGGACTGATAAAAATTAAGAGATAAGATTCCGTTTACACACAATTACAAGATTACCAGATTTCACGATTCCAGGATAACAACTTTATCTTGAAAGTTTGCATGCACTCTGAAAAATCCTTTTTTTTATGCATCGGAACGTCATCAAAACATAACCTGTACCAAGTAATAGTATTGGACGGATTTAAACAGTTATCAAACGTTTCAGTTAAATTGAAAATAAATTCACATTTTGTTGTAACTACATAAAATAAATTAGATTCATTATTCATTTATTAAGTTTATGTAAATAGTAAGGAAGAATGTTTAAATGATAAATGTGTCATTGTCTAAAAAATTTTAACACAGTGATAACAAATTAAGCAAATTTTAATTTCTTTCCTAATTCTACTTAAGTTATTAATGATTTATTATCACTATAAGTTGTTTTACAACAATATTTCTGCATGCCAAAAGAAAAACAAATTAATTTGTTACTACTGGGTTAATGAGATTGTTCTCTCTTTCACTCTCGCTCCCTCTCTCTATGTCTCCCTACACTTTCTCTCTGTCCTACTATTCATCTGTCTTTCTATTATTCTATGTGTTTGCCTGTCTCTCTCTCTTTCTCTCTCTCTCTCTCTCTCTCTCTCTCTCTCTCTCTCTCTATCCATCTATCTACCTATCTCTCTCTCTGTCTTTTTTATCTGTCTATGTGTCTGTCTGTTTTTGTCACTCTCTGTCTGCCCTCTCATCCTCTCTCACTCTCTCGCTATCTCCATTTATCAAGAAAAGGGCACTAGGAGGACCTAAGTCTCTCGTGCTAAATGGAATTGAAATTCATTTCTCTAAAGAGGCGAAATCTCTCGGATTCATCTTCGACCCGAGATGAAACGAAACCAAAACACTAAACTATACCACACAAAGAGCAAAGATCGCCATTGGCAGATGCAAACGCCTTTGCGGGAATAGCTGGGCACTGAATCCGAAAATGTCTAAATATAGCCTACAGGCCAGTGGTTTCGTGGACAAAGACATTACTGCTAAGGACGGTCCAGATCCTCAGTACTGCTCCAGAGACTGGCATGTCTACGCATCACTGAGGCAATGAGAACAACTCCCACGGCTGCCCTGGAAGTCCTTCTAAATCTACAAACACTACACATCTTTATCCAGGGAGAGACTAGAGCCACAATTCATAGGCTAATGTAGGAACAGAATTCAAATAGCCTATTCACATATCAAAGAACAACTAAAGCTTCGAGGGGACAGCTACAACTAGTCAGAACTCTGAGGATACTTGTTGATGCCATGACCCCTAAATTCACTTTTGACAAAATATTTCTACTCAAAATACACTTAGAGAGCAGACTGGGAGGATGAGAAGCTAATTTTCGCCCATATCTGGTTTACAGATGGCTCCAAAACCGAATATGGGTCAGGAGCTGGCATTTATGGAAATAAACCGAGGCCTAGAATTCATATAAGCCTTGGACAATATGCCATCTTCTTTCAAGCGGAAACTGTGGCTATTAAACTCTGGAAATAAAAAAGCTGGGGATCGTCAATAGAAGAACAACCATTTACTCGGACAGTCAGGTGGCACACAGGGCAGAGTGAGAACGAAAAGGCGGATAAATTGGCAAAGGATAGTTCAATGTGGACACCTATTAACCCTAAACCCTTTAGAGGCTTACCAAACTGGCAAAACGCGGATCTATTAGACAATGGATCAATAATAAGTCATCCGCTCAATGGGAATGTAACCCGGGACAGAGACATGCGAATAAGTTTATCAAAGAACCATCGCAGAAACTAACGCAGAACTACTAAATCTAGGGCGTGCTAGGACTAAAATAATACTTAATAATAATGGACTGCTAGTTGGACCCTGCACACTACAGAGGCATAGTATAGACTCGGAGTCGCAGAAACGTCCTCTGTTGGTGCGAAGGCCTATGTAGGCTGAGATTTATAATCCTGGGAGAGGAAAGGCCAGGGGCTGAAGCATACACACGTGAGTCCTTGAGAAAGCTTTAGGGTGTGGTAAAAAGCCTCAAACTTAACGACAAAAAAAATGGAGATGCACAATAGGTCAATATTGGTCGCGGTGCACAGGTCGTAGAGAGGTCAGCTCCTATATAATCTCTCCCTTTCCCTCCTTCTCACTCACTCACTCACTCACTCTCTCTCTCTCTCTCTCTCTCTCTCTCTCTCTCTCTCTCTGAGTGTGTAGTTTATTGTAATATATATAATATTAATTTTTGAATAACTAAGTTTTTTATGTTATTGTTTCTCGTCGAAATGATGAACAGGTAGACGTGTTGAGTTTGCAAAGGCACATGAATATAATTCACATTACAATAAACAATCATTACATGCATGTACGTCTAAATTGGACACCATAATTATCGGGTGCAGGCAACTCCTCAATTCCCTCCCCAGCGTCCCACCTCTCATGCTAATAACCATCCCATCCCCTTCTGCTCTTCGGTTAAAAACCTAGGAGTAGTCTTTGACCAAAACCTTTCCTGCCATTCTCGCATTTCCCAAATTTCTCGCCATTCCATTGCCTCCCTCAGCCTGTTTCATCGGTCCTGGCTTCTCTTACCTTTCTCCACCCGCAAACTCCTTGCATCTTCCCTTATACTTCCCTTCTTCGATTATGTCGGGGTTGTATTCCCAACTTTCCTGGCTATTCCCCTCTTTCCGTGCACAGTATTTCCTAGGTTGCTTTCTTTTCCAGTCCATCCACACTCGTCGTCCAACTTACATCATCTAATCCCTCCATTCAACTCATCACATCTCACTCGTAAGACCCGGTCATCCCCAATCGACCTTATCCTTCCGCAACATACAACACATACCTTCGAAAGATCCTTTCTGATCCGAGACGCTAAACTCTGGAACTCCCTTCCCCTTTCTATTCGTCACGCTGCCTACTTTTCCTCCTTTAAATCCCACCTGTATAATCACCTCCTCTCCCTCCCAGCAGAGGCCTCACGTTAACATTTGTTATTTTTGTTTAATATTCTCGTAATTTTCTCTTCTGTCCTGCCTTATTGGTATACATTGTGCCAAGATTTCTAGCTTTTTTTTACTTTTAACTTCATAGAAGGAAATTCCTTTATTTATTTCATGTAAATTATTCTTAGGGGACACCAGTCCCAGAATAAAGTTATTTTTCTTCTTCGTCTTCTTAAATTGTTTACTGAGTTAGAGTCAGCCTCTCCATTTGACTGAGATGCGCGGTGGGCGCGATTTCCAGCATTCGAATTTTTCTGGCCTCCCTCAACCACAAACCCTAATAGGTTTAAACATAACAATAATATTTTTAAAATAATATCGCGTACAAACTGAACTTGTCCGTGATGTCTACGGGGTGATGAACCTGATGAACTGGTCGTTAAATATCATTTTGGTCAGCTAATCCTCCCGAGGTTGGTCTGTCAGACGAGTTTTCGGCATTTCGCCATCTTGAATGCTACTGTCAAGATAGACCAAATGATCGGTTATGGCAAAATTTTATATGATATGAATGATATTTGACATGTTCGGGCCAAATCAATAGTTTAGTCAATTATTTTTTTCTATGTAAGGTCTTGATTGAGATTAAAAAAAGTCAAGTGTCACGAGCGGGATTCGAACCCACAACCTTTAGCTAAATACGCCGCTACTCTACCACTTGAGCTAGAGCATAGAAGAAATAATTAATTGAAAGAAGTTGGTCAATTGACCACTAAAACGTAAATGGGCAATATTTTAGTTTGAGTACTTGAAAACAACAGTTAAGTAACTTGTATTGGTATGAAATAATAATCAATTATTAATTTTTAATATTCACACTAATTTTATTTTTACTTTGATATTAAAGGTTTTATATGCAAATAAACGATGTGGTTTATGGTGTTCAATAAATATATTTCCATTTTCTTTGCGTTGTTTATTTGATGTTTAGGGGCTTTTGCTTCAATTTCGAGTAGTCACAGGGAAAGGTTAACGCTGAAAAGAGGACGGCTTAAAACTGGAGGACTGGCTCTGTGGGGCTTGAGTTGATCGATGAGTAGCGGAACAATGAAGAGGAAGGGTTTGATCGGGGCGACCCACAATGGAGAGTTCTAATGAAGGGTCCACAGCTTTGTCCACCCTCCACCCCCCTTCGCAAACGATTCGATAACCGGCCCCGTCTAAGGGCTGGCCCTTTTCGCACTCGCCAGACGTAAATGTCGTGCAGTACAGGAATGTTGTGACAGCCGAATATGAAATCAATGCCCGGCAGTCTTTTTGTCTACGGATTTAAAAAAAAAATTAAAGGAATGTGAAAAATAATTTGACGGGACTTCAAGTGCGTTTACTCCCGAGATGGCGGGGCTTTGGACAATTCAATCGCGACAGGAATTCATTCAAGAAATACCACAAAGAACATCATGAAACAGCATAAACATTTTCTATTAAACCCATGCTGTCATTTAAATTGTATGAATAAAAACGAGGTCATCTCTAGCAGAATTAAATGGGCACGAGCTTCGACGAATTTCTGAAGTTTCTTCTTAAGACCTTGTAGTTTTAAAATGAAATGTTTATTAATAGGAAATGATACAGTATCATTTGGCACCAATTGTATATATAGAGAAGCATAGAATATTGGTTTCATAATGCTATATCAGGGACTTTGAGGATAAAAGGCGTTGAAGTATCAAGTTAAATCTTAAGAACGGTTAGGCAGTCGGTTAATAACACATTTCCGCCTTGAACACACACGATGCAACACTATGCGACGCTACCCGATGTAATAAATTGTTAGGTAAATTTAATTGTTTTAAAAAAAGTTATTCCGGTGTTTTGATAAATTTTCTGCCTAACCATCATAATTAAATAATTTTGATAAAAACATGAATTTTTGATCCCGTTGAGGTTTATATTAAAATACGAATGTAATTAATATAACGACAGAATTACATATACATAATTTGAACGCTACTCGACGAAAATCCAAAGTCCATTTTTCCTTACGATTGTGTTACCCCCGTGCACATCTACCCGATGCTATGCTACCCTACTCTACCCTCTGCGATCCCCACTGTCCTGATTTTCGTCGGGTAGCATCGATTACAGTCGAAAACAAAAAAGAACCGGGCACTCATATTTTTATTCAAACTACATGTATTATTGTCGTAATATTAATTACAACAAACCTATTTTAATATAAACTAAATTAAACGAGATCAAAAAATCATTAGAAATTAATTCAATTAAATTGAATTCAAATTCAATTTTTAAAAAAATTAGTTCTATTGGTTTGGTAGAAAATTGATCGAAACACCGGAATACCATTTTTTGATGTATTAACTTTAACTAAGCTGAGATGGAAAGAAGACGTGAAGAAAAAAAGGAAAAAAATAGGTTTAAGGTATAGACAACTATACTAATTGATAGGACGTGGCTCCGATCTTACTATACAAAATAAAATATTATTATACAAACAAATGATGAAGCCTATGTGGACATATGGTATCCAACTATTGGGGTTGTACCAAACACAGCAATATCAAAATCACACAAACACTCCAAAATAAAATCTTACGTAACATGGTCAATGCACCTTGGTACATAAGGAATAAGGACTTACATAGGGATCTTAAGATCCCTGGAGTCACGGCGGAAATACAAAGATTTGCCGCCAAACACCAGGCTCGCCTCAGCCAGCAGTGGAAGCGACCTAACTCTTACATAACCGAAACATGGTCAGAAGATTAAAAAGAACAAAGCCATATGAACTTGTGTAGTTAAAAATTAATAGTGAATAGTGAAATGTAAATCTTATTGTACCAGTGGGTTTATAAGAATGTAAACATTTATTTATTCTGTAATATTATTTTTAAATTAATGGTTGGTCTAATAAGACTAGTTTTAGTAAATAAATTTAATTTTAAAAAACTAACAATTTATTACACGGTTTTGATCATAAAATTTAAGTAACAATTTATTTTATGGTTTTGCTCATACATTTGTAGTTTATTTCAAATTATGTATATGTAATTCTGTCGTTATATTAATTACAACATTCGTATTTTAATATAAACCACAGTCAACGAGATCAAAAATTCATGTGTTTTTATTAAAATTATTTAATTATTATGGTTAGGCAGAAAATTTATCAAAACACCGGAATAGCTTTATTTAAAACAATTAAATTTACCTAACAATTTATTGCATGGTTTTGCTCAAAATAAAGCATTAAGAACAAAAGTGGCGTTGCGCTTGTGATACTGATTTGTGATACACGCTGAGTGACTGTACGTGGCATGCGCTTGACGTCTCATAGATGTGCACACCCAAGGCGTCGGGTCGCATCGGGTAGCGTCGCATAGCGTTGGATCGGGTAAGTGTGTTCCCGGCTTTAGGGATGTAATGTTATAAATATAGTATCTGATTCATTGAACATTATTATTGTGATGTCTTAAGTGAACACTGAAACTTGAAACTGAGCGAAGGGATTACAATAATGAATAGACTTGTGGCACAAGTTAATTTAGTTATATATTTACGTCATGTTGTTCAAAATAAATATATTTTAGCTTTTAATTTGACGAAGCTCAATTTTAAATTCAGTTCAAACAACAATGATAGAGGGATGTTATTATTCTCGATTTTAATGCTTTCGTTATGAATGCGTTGTTTTTAGTTTTGTTCAACAAAATTTATATGACTGGTCGTTTTTTCAACTTATTTTGAATCCTGAATAAATTTTTTCTTGACTGTTAACTTACCGGCTACGTATGGGCGAGAAACGCCTGCCGACGGCAATTAGCAAAACTCACCTGCAAAAGAAAGAAAGCAATTTTAATTAAATCCAGAAATTAATTTAATAGAGAAGGCGAAAAAGCTAATCATCGACATTATAAAGTGGAAACCTGTGTAATTAGCATCTTAGGAACCTTCGAATCAAATTACCCAACGGCAGGAAATTAGCGTCCGCCGATAGTTTTTAATTTACAGTCCTCATCCTGTTGTTTCTTTCGCGGTCTTGAAATTTCAAGGTTTCTTTGTGGCTTTTAAATTACATTAAAAAAAGTAAAAACCCAATGTAAAAGAACAGATAACATTTTGAATATTTAATTTATACATGCATATAAAAATATTGGAGTTTTATAAAAAGCTGATATATTAGATCAGTTATCAGGAAAAAATCAATTTCACCTGATAACGCTAACTATACAGACGTCCGTATAAACCTTACATTATTTTACTTCCAATCATAGAAAATAACAGTATGAGTTAATCCACTATTTTTTATTCCCTTTGGCTTTTATATTTATGTTTATGTAATATTACATACATAGAAATGTGTATCTTTTTTTATAATGTTACACCTTCTATTACTTTTTTGTCCTATTCATTCTGCGTTGTAAATTTAAAGATTATTTGTACTTCCTAATGTTCGACTTCTGTATTTCCGCTTGTCCTCGGTAATGGTGTCCAAAAATTCCAAATGTCCATAACCAGCTTCCATTTCTGTCTAATTTAATTTCAGTTTTTTTTTGTGAAGTCAGACGGTATTTTAAGTTGTACTGTTTAGATTTTATTGCCGTCTGAATGTGTTTAATGCAAAGTAAGTCCTTAGAATTACACAGGAAGTAGTTATGGCTGAACTTTGTTATTTTTCTTCCAAGAAAATAAAATACATTAAACCTGCAAATCTTTAAAAGTTACGAACACAATAATTATACCACAAGTATTCCTTTATTGAATTTCAGAAATTTACGATTTTATGGCTAGGAGGCCACAAACAAATTCAAATAAAATTTTATAACTACGAGAAAACCTAAATTCAAAACCGATTACAAAGGAGATAGAAATTAACTTGAAGAACATTGCTGTATAAAGTATATTCTATGGTTTTTTAACTCTTCTACGTGGTTATAAATTATAAACATAAAAAATACAAAACAGTTTAGAAAAATTTATGCTACATAATAAAAAATATAATATTAAGTATGTTGATATTTTATCAAGTATAATTTAAGTAATTGGTATGTTTAAAAGCCGTTTACAGTCGAGGCTTTTTTTCAACATAATCATAGATATCATTTAATTTATTAAGGTTTAAATCGCGTATTAGTTGCATGAGAATCTTTTCATCTCTAATTTAGGAGAGATATATAAATGTAATAAAAATGCTGTCTAAAGCTTTAGAAACAAAGATTTGAGGGTAAAGTGGCAGATTTTACTATACATTATCTAATATTCTTCAAATTATTTAGTTAAGTAAAAAAATATGTTCATTTATATTATGTAGGTTTGTTTTTCCATAATCTTTATAAAATCAATAATCGATTACATATCTGATTGGATAATTATGTTCTATTTAAGAAGATTAGATAAATATATGAATCATGATCAATTTAATTTGGAATACAATGTGGTTGTAACCGTTGGAATACAGGTCAAAGCGTGTATAGTAGTGGCAAGAAGTAATCAGTATGATAAAATCTCACTCTCTAGAACTGTAAGTTCACACAGTAAATATTTACAGACTTAATTGATAGGTTAACATTCAACTTATAAAATGCCATATTTGATGTGAACTGTTTAAATTAATAGAGTGGTTAATATTTAGATATAATTGCCTAAATTAACTCTGTTAAGTTAAACAATCTCCTTGAGGTCATGCTAAACTCATTTTTTCTCTTTAGCTGCTTATATCGTCATTAGCTGGGCTGTTCCCACAAGAGCTACCCGGAAATGAACAAATTTCATTAAAACCGGATTTCTCTCATACAGGGGGATTAAAAATTAAACTTTTTTGTAAAAGAATCGAGAGAAATTTCGTCTCCAAGCAATAAAGTCGGTTGGCATTTTAAAGTTTCTCTCCCAATATTTTATTAAATTCCAATATTTGATTACATGTAATTTGATGAACACAGATATATTTACAGCTATGTACATTGAGGGGAGTAAATAATTAATATTATTCTCCCTCTTCACTCCATTAAATAAACTTCACTACTCATCAGGAAGGAGGTCGCGGGGCCATTTCTAGGATGGGTTCCGTTGGACAAGGCTTGGGCGAAACTGTTGAGGCGATGGTAGAGATTATTGCGCAACTGGGAACATTTTTGGGAGATTATATTTGGGATAAATGGAATTTTAAGGTTGTTGTGGAGGGTAGTATTCGGCACATAATACAAAGCCATTTATGAGTGACTTTAGATGGAAAAGATTGGGGGCGTTCGTTATTGCAAGGTTTAAGCCGGGAACACCCGATGCAACGCTATGCGACGCTACCCGATGCTACCAGACGCAAATCCAAAGTCCATTTTTCCTTAAAATTATATTACCCCCCAGCACATGTGCCCGCTACCACGCAACGCTACCCTACTCTACGCTCTGCGATCCCCACTGTTCATATTTTCGTCGGGTAGCATCGAGTACAGTCGAAGATAAAAAACCGGACACATATTTTTATTCAAACTACATGTATTATTGTCGTTATATTAATTACAACATATTTATTTTAATATAAACCAAATTAACCGAGATCAAAAATTCATTAGTTTTTTTAAAATTAATTTTAATGGTTTGGTGGAGAATCAAAACCCCAGAATACCATTTTTTATATAGTGAATTTAACTAACAATTTATTACAGGTTATGCTCATAAAATTGAACTAACAATTTATTTCATTGTTTTGCTCATGCAATTACACCATTTTTGTCGAGTAGCATCAGTACACTCATATTTTTTGTGGTTTATTTGTAACAATGTTTGTGTAATTTTGTCGTTATATAAATTACATTATTTTTTTAATATAAACCAAATTAAACGAGATCAAAAATTCATGTTTTTATAAAAATTATTTAATTATGATGGTTAGGCAGAAAATTTATCAAAATACCGGAAAAACTATTTAAATCAATTAAATTTAACAAACAATTTATTACATTATTGTGCTCATAAAATTTACCTCACAATTTATTACAAGGTTTTGCTCAACATAATGCATTAAGAACAAAAGAGGCGTTGCGATTGTGATCTGATTTGTGATGCACGCTGAGTGACTGTACGTGGCGTGCGCTTGACGTCGCATAGATGTGCACACCCTAACAAAACGTGGCGAGGCGTCGGGAAGCATCGGGTACCGTCGCATAGCGTTGCATCGGGTAAGTATGTTCCCGCTTTAGCGATTCCCCACCATTCTATTTCATATATTCAAGTTGGCTGTAGTCGCGTTATGTGAACTATTTGTTTTTCGTCGAGAGCTGGATTGTCGTCCTATAATTTGTAGAGTAAACCGTAGAGCCTGTTTAGATCTTGCCGTTTCTATCGTATGTGCTCATTCCACCTTAGGCGTGAGCCTAGTGGTTGCCAGAGGTAGTGTACGCAGTCGGAGGCTTGGGCGAAACTGTTGAGGCGATGGTAGAGATTATTGCGCAACTGGGAACATTTTTGGGAGATTATATTTGGGATAAATGGAATTTTAAGGTTGTTGTGGAGGGTAGTATTCGGCACATAATACAAAGCCATTTATGAGTGACTTTAGATGGAAAAGATTGGGGGCGTTCGTTATTGCAAGGTTTAAGCCGGGAACACCCGATGCAACGCTATGCGACGCTACCCGATGCTACCAGACGCAAATCCAAAGTCCATTTTTCCTTAAAATTATATTACCCCCCAGCACATGTGCCCGCTACCACGCAACGCTACCCTACTCTACGCTCTGCGATCCCCACTGTTCATATTTTCGTCGGGTAGCATCGAGTACAGTCGAAGATAAAAACAATAAACATGGATAAAGGATTATTTTAAAATATATCAACTATGACTGATTAATTAAGACAAATGATTAAAATTGTTCTTATTAGAACATTTAAAAAACTAATGTCATTAAAAAAGTATTACAGTCTAATACTATTACAGCATCAGCAGAAAGTAATGTCACAATCTGAACCATACTGTATCACATTACATTTAGATAACTCTATAAAGCCATGTACCAACTGATATGATAGAATTGTGAGCGTTCTCCCGGATTACTGTTTTCTAAGATATACAAGTTTTTGTTATCAATCTTAAATTCTCTCGTATTTATTGTAAGGATGTTTGATTTTCAATATGCCTTGATCCAAGAGTCATTTTTAGAGCTATGAAAGTACTGAAAAATAATAACGCGCAATAATTTTATCAACACTAATCGACAAATAATAATTACAACATTTTAATGATAAATGATTGAATTATTTACTTAATAGTATTTATACGGAGGATTTTAAAATAATATACACTAAGCACGTTTGAATAGACAAAGTTGAGAAGCTATAACTCAGCGAGGGCCAAGGAATCCCCCCGCTTCTCTTTCACACTCTCCCCGTCTATTAAGTCGGCCATTTTGAAACCCCGAGTTTAATTGACCTGTAATGACCCCTAATTAGTAATTAATGGCTTTTCTCCTCCGCGTGCTTTGGCGGTGAGGGGCTGGCGGGGGCTAAAAATTGACGCCCCTTCTCGCACCCTCCGCAAAGCTACACAATGCTCTTAATCACTTCAACTTAATTTCTGCCTCTCACATCTTAAGCTTAATAATAAAAAAAATTAATGAAACGATTAGAAGAGGAAGGAATTAAGTGTTTTAATAAATCAGCGGAGTTGTTATTAAATCTTTGTATTATGTTTACAATTCTTTCTCCAATGGTGCTTCCTAAAAAAAAACCAAAATCTCAACCCTCTCGTAGCCTAACTGTATAAATCTGTTGTATAGATTTTCTTGAACTGTTTACATATTACACAGATATGTTTTTAAAAATTTGAACGCTAAACTTAACAAATTTTCAAATCGGAAAGTGCTGTAATTTACCGAATATGTTTTTTGTTTTTCGCGTAGTTCAGTAACCGGTTGTTATAATTTTTGAAGTCGTGAGGAGCGGTCAGGTTAAAGTATTTTACGTTTCGACCTTTATTCTGGTCATCTTCAGAGCCTGGGTGAAAACGAAAAGATATGTTGATTGGAAAACATACAATACAGATGTCAATATAAATTGTTGTGGTGCCATAATGGTTTTGTGTAAAATAGTTGTAAAACGTGAATTTTTATTCTGCTGTTTTTAGATGATTGTCACAAGGCGAGAACGCAGTAAATCTGGGAAATTTTCTTTGATCGTAGGAGGTTTTATTTTTTTATTACTTAGAAGTTGTAACAGAAAACAAAATACCATTCCTATACACTTGTACAAACAGATAGCACACAACTACAGGTTAGTACCAAAAAACAATGAATACAAATCGCTACCTCAATTATACATCACACCATCCCCGACACACAACAATAAACATGGATAAAGGATTATTTTAAAATATATCAACTATGACTGATTAATTAAGACAAATGATTAAAATTGTTCTTATTAGAACATTTAAAAAACTAATGTCATTAAAAAAGTATTACAGTCTAATACTATTACAGCATCAGCAGAAAGTAATGTCACAATCTGAACCATACTGTATCACATTACATTTAGATAACTCTATAAAGCCATGTACCAACTGATATGATAGAATTGTGAGCGTTCTCCCGGATTACTGTTTTCTAAGATATACAAGTTTTTGTTATCAATCTTAAATTCTCTCGTATTTATTGTAAGGATGTTTGATTTTCAATATGCCTTGATCCAAGAGTCATTTTTAGAGCTATGAAAGTACTGAAAAATAATAACGCGCAATAATTTTATCAACACTAATCGACAAATAATAATTACAACATTTTAATGATAAATGATTGAATTATTTACTTAGAGCCCAGTTTTTTCGATATCATTGTTCAATATTTATTCGCATTTTGACAATTGTAACAAAACCTAATTTAGTTTTTACGCATTGATTAAATTGAATTAGATTAAATTAGAGCGAAAACTATTTTAAATTATGCATTTTTCACGGCGGAAAAAAGTTAATGCTGAAACAGAAAACAATTTTAAGAGACACATGTGGCATAAACGTTTCCTTCAACCAAAATGTTCATATAACTGTAAGGTTATGAACCACTCGTTATCAAAAATAAACAACATAATGTACGATTTACATATCAATTCAGATTCAAGTTTTCTCAATGTTCCCAGAAAAGTGTGGTGTTTAGTGACCGTTAGTTAAAGATTATTCGGAGATCGTGAGATGCGGTCTGGTGTGACGTAGGTTTTAGAAAAAAAATTTCTTTATCGTGCCAACGTTTCGATCTTTATTGAGATCATCTTCAGGGCTCAAAGTGTTTGTTTTCCGTGCAGACGTGTCACTCTTCTGTGCCGTGTTGGGTACTCTCAACACGACACACAATTACGCAGAAAACAAACACTTTGTGCCCAGAAAATGATCTCAATTAAGATCGAAACATCTGCACGATAAAGAAAATGTTTTTTCTAAAACCTACGTCACACCAAACCGCATCTCACGATTTCCCAGAAATAGTAGAAAAAAATTACCACGAGATTATATTCTCTCCAAGGATTATTAATTTACAGGATTATTTGTGACACAATTATTTAAATATTTTTACAAAAAGATTTGTCAGAAATAAACGGATCGATATGGATTCAAGCAAACACATATCGCCTGAGCCTGATAGATTTATAAATTTTTATTGGGAAAAAATAATTTGATTACACACTTTTACCGATTAACAAATTGCCACAATAAATTTCAGAAAATTAATGACTAAAACGCTCATGCTTGTTTTGAAAACTAATTCTTATCGACGATTTTAAATAATAAAAATTGAAGAACCAAGTCTTGTTTGTGTTGGAGTATAGGCTGTTTTGACAACGCAGATACAGAAATAAGTTTTTACACGTAAATTGAAAAATTAAATGGATTATATATAATTTAATATATATATTGTTTTGGGCTGAAAACAACTCTAGACATTAGGGGTAGTCACGATCTTTGCGTTAACCCTGTTAACTCTGTTAGGCCCTGTTAGATCGAGAAAATGATGATGTATATTTGTAAGAATCGGCTAATTGACATTGCTAGATCCAATACGCAAGAGCCAATGCTAGTGTTAGGTCGAAAATGTAGTCACTTTGTTATCCGTTAGGGCGAAGGTAACCAACATGGCAGCCATGAATTTAACAGCTGTTTTTGTTTACACGTATTTTTATTCTTAAATACGCATTAATTAAATCCAATACCTTTATTTTTGTTAATTTCTGACCTGTCATTATACTCTCATTCATCATAGATACATCCCCTAACCTATAACGTTGTAGACTATTAGACGTTATCATACAAGTTAAGTATGTCGGCCCGAATTAAAGCGTGACATTTGTTAGTACTTTTCGAAAGAGTTAAATAATTTTCCTTTTTATTAACTTCTGGCATCATACAATTTAACACAAACGGAAACCAAAACAAACAACAACAAGCCGTCAAGGACTGTTATAACTTTATATTTGGTAGCCACACGCATCATTACGGAAAAATTAACATTTAACATGCTAAGAAAAGTAGGAGGCGTTCACGATCTTACTGGACATTTCTCTATTCGAGTTAACACGAGTTAACATCCTACAAACATCGTGAATACCCCTATTATCGATATGATCGAATGTTGAAAAAGGTTTTCACTTATCATCGCCGATTGCTTTCATCGCACGGGCCAATAATGGTAAAATAGATCGAGAATTTAATCGTGTCCACAGCTATGTTTACTCCACTGTGGTAAAAAAATCGATTTTCCATTTTAATCAGCCATTATTAGAAGACCCTATGAACTGACGATACCACAACAAACATTCGAATCCGTCGGAGAAATGAAAATTACAGTGTAGGTTAATGTTATCATTTGACGACTAGGTTCGTTTAATCGTGAAATTAATTCAGCTTCAAAACGTTATTTGCGTAATAGGTATGTTCGGCTAATGCTTTAGTATCTGTTTTGTTACCGCGGGTCGGTGATATCGCGAAACTAGGCATTAAACGTTATTACTTGCGACATTAGTCATTCCACAATCGTATCTTCGTCTTGGGGGACGGCAGAAGAGACATTGCTTTAATTTAGCTTTGGTATCCTTATGTGATAGCGCCTTCTGATAATCTGATAACGACTCATGCCTTACCTAATTGTAATTCGAATTTAATTTATTCAGCATTCACCTAAAGCAAGTCACTTTTACAACACTGCCCTGAATCGTGCTTACTCAATAAATGTAAATCTAATTTTACATAAAAAATCAATTATTTTATTGCATCTTGACAATAATCTACATATCAATTAACAAATGAAATCAGATGTTTTATTTAAAAAATATTGATATATATAGTTATAATTCCAAGGGATGAACGAAAAAAATGTTTCTTTTGCAAAATATATTTCAAGTTAATAATATTGTATTTAAACAAGTATGTTATATAAAACGTGTATTTAACAAAAACACAAATATGTATCTTGAAATAATAAAATTTATTTACTTTCATTTTATTTCGTGGTCCGATTGACTAAATAACATCTTTCAATTAATTAATCTTTATGTAAGTATGGGTTGAGATAAAAAAGTCAGTGTCGAGAGCGGGATTCGAACCCACGACCTTCGGCTAAATACGGCGCTGCTCTACCACTTGTGTTAACGTGACTTCGATCCACTCGGACGCCAACCTCCCACCTCAACCCAACCTTTCGAATTTTCCCTCCTTTTTGCAATTTTTCAAATGTAGTGTAATCTATTTGATTCTCGGCGACGAATAAAATGGTTTAGTTTAGTGAAAGAATATACTTCATTTTGTTTATTAAATCCATTAGATTTCGTGATTCGATTGACCAAATAACCTCTTTCAATTAATTAATCTTTATGTAGGTTATTGGTTGAGACAAAATGGTAGAGCAGCGGCGTATTTAGCCGAAGGTCGTGGGTTCGAATCCCGTTCGTGACACTTTTGTTTTTATCTCAACCCATACCTCACGTAAAGATTTATTTAATTTACAAACATAGTTCTTAATCAAACTTTTTTTAATAGGATTTGCAAAAACAGAACCTTCGGGGATTCGGCGTTTTTGAAAAAAAGCCGTAGGTTTGTCAGATTCGAATGCAGGGCCGCTGGATTCGAACCCGGGACCTTTAATTTACAGTGGCCGGCCTCAACCGTTGCAGCCACGGATGCTCGCTGACAAATCACAGTTCAAAATAAAACTATACTTGGTGTCCTTTTTTGTTGGACCGGCTGAATTTCTATTGAACAGATAACATTATCCAAAAAACCGAACAATACTTATTTAATATTATTTAGTTTAGTTTCAAATTTTTACTGTTTTTTAAAAAATATTGTTGACGGAAACTTCAGTTGAGTTCAAGTTTGAAATTTTAAATAAGTTTACTTTTCTCCTACTGTTTTAAAGATTTTTTTACGCTGAAAACGATCGTGTTATCACATTTTAAATTAGTCAAAGAATTATGGCACAGAATGTGAAAAGAAATATCAGACCATTTTAAAATCTGATTGCTCCACAGTTTTCAATGTAAACAAATTCATTAATGCAGTGAATAAAAAGTGTAAGTTTTTATTTAAAAGTTGTACTGGCTCTGACGTATCCTGAGAACAAATTAAAAAAAATAAGATGAAATTCAGCCGGGCCATCTAAAAAAGACACCATGCATTCCTGAAAATTGTTCTGTTACAAAAAGAAAAACAACTGAAAGTTAATAATGAAATGATCAAATTTTTAACATTTATATAAGTGCAAAATTTGGTTCTACGACAAGTAGATAACGACCGCCGCTTATTTTCTTACAATAACATAAATAAATAACTGATATCAACCTTATAAAAAGGTATTACCTAATTCTCAAATCTCAATTTAAAAAACCCTCTTATTTTAAAATATAAAATAACTGATTTCACAAAGTTCGTGGTCCGCATGACCAATTAATATATTACAATTAATTAAGATTTATAGTTGAGATTAAAAAATCAATGGCACGAGACGGATTTGAACCCACGATCTTCGGCTAGATACGCCGCTGTTCTACTACTTGAGCTATCGTGACCTCGATCCACTCGGACACCAACTTCCCATCTCAACCCCACCTTTCGAATTTTCCCACCTTTTTCCCATTTTTCAAATGTCGTGTAATCGGATTGGATTCTCGACGACAAATGAAATGGCCACGGAGAGCTTTAGTGAAGTATACTTCATTTTTTAAATCACTAAATTCACTAATTTCGTGGTCCGCTTGACCAATTAATATATTACAATTAATTAAGGTTTTAGTTGAGATCAAAAAGTCAATGGCACGAGCGGGATTCGAACCCACGACCTTCGGCTAGATACGCCGCTGCTCTACCACTTGAGCTATCGTGACCTCGATCCACTCAGACACCAACTTCCCATCTCAACCCCACCTTTTGTTTTTCCCTCCTTTTTGCCTTTTGACTTTTTATCTCAACTATAAATCTTAATTAATTGTAATATAAAACAACATTAAATCGTCTGAGTTCAAGAGATAACTAATTCTGCAACACTTCGCGTTAACAGAACATGATTTTTTATTTGCATGTAAAAAAATAGAATGGGACAATTTACGTAGGACAATAATTAACTCTAAAATTCTATGTTATACTAATCGAATGTAATTTTCTGTCTTATTATATTCTTTTACATAAATTTAAGTACTACATTGGACGCAGTAGGTCAATTTATAGCAGGGATATTTTAATTCCAGCCATAAAGAACTCATCTAAAGCCACCATGTACTCTATAAAAAACATGATATGTCTTTGACATGAATTATTTAACGATTAAACAGTTTTCAGGTTCCAGACATTCATTAAAAAAAGGTCTCTTGATAGAATGAAAATAAATACCCAAACGTATCAATAAGTAAAATATTCTACAAAAACCCTTACATTAATAATAAATAAAAATTTATACAAACAACATTTTGTTGTTACACCTTTCAAATACAGCTTATTAACACTTCTTTTATAACGAACAGACAAACCTTTTCTTTCGATAGTCTACGATTCTACCAAGGATTCAATAATGCATTTTTTAAAATAATTTATGATTTATTTTCCATAATAGTAAAACAATGTAGTATGTTGATCTGTCAAAGTTCAACAAGAAATTATTGTTTTTACTTTCTATCTACTATTTCTGATCATGTGATTGATTCTTTATCACTGTGTCTTACGATGTTCTACGAGGTTTAACATGATTTCATTCACGTCTTAGCCATCTAGTTTTATATTTTATGAACAAAAGAAAATTGCATCGCAAAAAATATTTTATAAACATTTTAGTTTCATAAAATCTTCTAAAGACAGTACATTAGCGTTAGTTAATTGCGTTTATTTTCATCAAGGAAAAACCGAAAACGCGAGATTGTATCTCAGGGAATAATTAGAGATGGTGTAAACAAGGTCATGAACCACAAGCCAAAAGCGAGAACCTAGTCAACATGTTTTGCAATGGAAAAGGCCGGCCGCCGCCAGTTAAGAATTATTTGAAAAACCTGTCCAAAAGGGAAATTCTAGTTGTCGGGGGGTGATTCAGGCCCATTCCAATTACAAACTGATTGGCACTTTAATATTGCAGGGAGGAAGACAATTGGTTGCGACAAAGGATTTTTCGTTAACGGGGGAAAAAAATACCAATTTCCAGTTTTATTGTAAACGGGGATGCACCACGGGTGCAGTTGACACACGAACTGCTAAATTAATACGGTGGACAAAAGGATTTTTTTTAAAGATCCCAGGGCCGGGGTTTGTCACTTTGATAAAAATGTGATGAACTGATGGCGAATTTATAAACAATATACCGTCGAATAGAAAACAGCGAGAACATGAGGAAAAAATTAATTGTTCGCTTATTTCATACTCTACAGGGTGCACATTGGGGTTGAGCTGGAAAATAATTACAGGATCTGAACAACAGCATGTTTAACGTTCGGTACACCCTCTAGTGAGAACTGTACTTTTATATTTTACACTGGTCCTAGGAAAAAATTTGATATTCAATGAAATAAAATTATTTTAACATAAAATTACAATAGAAACAAAATAAAATTGGAAAAAAAAAGATTTTTACACCGCTCACAGGAATAAAAGCAACTTGTTATTCAGTGCAATAAAATTGATTTATAGTTTACCTAATGTTACAATGCAAATATTTATTGAAAGATTCAAAATTTTGTGTCTGACTGAACCTACCTTCAAAATATTGCACATACAATCACTGTGGCAGAATTATTAGAATAACTGATTAGGTTTCCTGGTCGGATTGACCAAATAAATTATTTTCAATTAATAAATCTTTAAGTAAGGAATTGGTTGAGATAAAAAAAATGACAAAAGGGAGGGGAAATTCAAAAGGTGGGGAGTTGGTGTCTGAGTGGATCTAAGTCACGGTAGCTCAAGTGGTACAGCAGCGGCGTATTCAGCCGAAGGTCGTGGGTTCGAATCCCGCTCGTGACGCTTTGTTTTTATATCAACCAATACCTTACTTGAATATAAGAATAACATTCAACAGCTCGCAACAGCAGAGGTCATATCAACCCTCAAGGCGCCGGTGTTTTTGAAAAAAAAAAAAGCCCATTTGTAAGCAGTGGCCCTGCATTCGAACCCGGGACCTTTACCTTACAGGCAATTTGCACTGCATTTGCATAATTCAATTAATATTCCATAAATGAAAGAGGTGATAGAACCCCAGAAATGATCACATTATTCTTGTTATTAAGAATCTCCATTATTTTCACCTGTTATAAATCTGGTCTATTATTGTGGAATTATATGATTTTTTTGGGGAAAAAGATAAACACTAAAAATCAACCAAATGAGCAGAAGAGTAATTACGTCTACCTTCAAATGAATGTCGTATTTAAAAACACGCACTATTTGTAAAAATAAAAATTCAAAATATTAATACCGAACTACAAATAAACATGTGATAACTTCCGGTGCCATGATCGTTACATGTGAAACTACGAGCGATTGTAGTGGCCGCGTATCCGATATCTTGGAACCAGCATCAGGCAACGACCTGAAGTAGGAAAATTATTAGAGCGAGTTGACAATATTAGATAGTGAACGAGTGTAAATAAAGAACTTATAAAAGCGATTCATTTGTAGGTAGATTTTATATGCAACCAATATAAACATAAAATTGAATATTGTTAAACCACCGGCAGGCGGTTTTTATCCATGCCGTTATTTTATGTTAAAGCATATATTTTGGTCTTGTAAAATTTTATGTTATTGCATTAATAAAGCATAAAGCAATTAATATATTGTTAAAGTAATTATGTAAATAAATTAACATTTTTACAAATACCTTGATTTTGCTCTTTTCCGAGTAACACCGTTATAAAAATGAAAAGCAATGTGTTTTATTTCATCAGATATTACCTATAAATTGTATTATCAATACTATAAATAATGGATTTTTATTATAGGTACAATTATCACTAATAATAATTTATTAGTTACTCATTTATCATTTTATTTATTATTTGGAGATCGTGAGATGCGTTCTTGTGTGATGTAGGTTTAGAAAAACATTTTCTTTATCGTGCCTACGTTTCGATCTTTATTTAGATCATCGTCAGGGTCTGGGATTTATAAACATTGTTTAAATTTTACAAATACATGTAGGATGTGAAAATGAATTTATACAACGATGTACACAAATGGGCACTCTGAACACGACAGACAAGATTGACACATCTACACGGAAAACGAACACTTTGAGCCTTGAAGATGATCTCAATAAATATCGAAACGTTAGCACGACAGTCACACCAGACCGCATTTCACGACCTCCGAATAATCATTAACTAACGGTCACTAAACACCACAAATATCATTTTATTCTACTTCTACAGCTTCAGTGGGAAGGAAAAAATATGAACATTTAAGGTGTTCCTATGCAACTGGGTAAAATGTTACTACATTTTTATCAGCCAATTTTCCATAATTATATTAGGGTAAATGACTATAGTTGGTTGTGGACAAACCTCGGATTTTGACCTGTTCAGCGTGGGTCCTTTCTGAACATCTTGAAATAATTTGAAACTTGTTTACGTTGGTGCGGGTTTGTGATGATTCTGTATTAGGTGTGTCGTGTCATTAGAACGTCCGTCATTATTTTTGTATGACTTAACGAGTTCTTTGAACCTATCTTCTCCTTCCATTTTGTATTTTATCACTACATTCGCTTCGCACATCGTTTTATTTTATTTTATTTTTTAATTTTTGTTGTTTCATTGGTGGTTAGTTCTTTCATTATTTTAAGAAATAGTACTGTACTTTCTTGTCTTTACTTAGCTATTATTTTTTATATCATTTTGATTTACATGTGTTTTTATGCAATGTCACTCTTTTGTTTTATTTATTTTACAGTTAAATACTAACTCTGAACTATCTATAATACAGAATTTTAATATAATATTTTTTTATTTTAACACCGTAAAACTGGAAGTTTCACATTAAAGAATATTTTGTGTGTGTATAAGGATGTTTTTATCCAATATATTTTCAGGTATTGTAAATTATTTGTTAATTAATAATATTCATATTAATAATATGATGAAGTAGTGAGGAGTGGTTAGGAATGAAGTATTTTAGATAAACACCTTTTTCATTCTTTTACCGACGTTTCGACCTTTATACGGGTCATCATCATATTCAATTATTGAACAACCGGTCGCTAAATAACTCACATTTCTACCCAATAATTTTAATATAGTAACTGCGGGTCTTTCTTTCCTCTGCTTTTAATCTAGGCTAGAATTACCAGTGTATAAAAAATTGTGTTATACATATACCATTTTGTGTATATTAGTTTAACTTTCTACGAGGGTTCGAATTTCGTTGATTTTCACTCTTTTATATTTTGAAATTGCTCTTTGTAATGTACAGGGTGTGTCAGATTGCGAGGCCACATTTATCTTCAATCAATCTAATCTTAATACCTTTTTTATTTAAAAAAAGCAACATCTTTTAATTAAATAATAAAACTAGTATGTCTCATTTAGAAACATAAGGTTTTTATCTCAATTACTTATTAATTGATTGTTAGAAAATATTCCTGTAAATTCAAGATCTCAGGGACAACCTGTGGAGTGTTACTGTTTAAAATAATATGTTTCTGTAGCCTTTGTTTTAGAGAAAGAAAAGAGAAAGAAAGAAAATGTCTAAGGTAAATCGTATAATTCTTAAAAATAACAAGATTTTTTATTTTTTATACGTAGATGAGGTCAAATGTGCAACTTTGTATCGAAACTGCTGGCCAGGAAAAGGTATTTGAAAGTAAAAGAAATTTGTGGTGATTAGTGACCGTTAATCGATTTCTAAATAAATAAGTAAAAGAAATTACTGAGCTTGATGGAATAGATAAACCTATAATAATATATTTCACAGTGAAAATGAGAAGATTTGCAACAAAAAAGAATATAGGAAATATTAATTATAACGAAAGTCGATAAGGGTTGAAATTCTAATCTAGAGTGATTAAAAGATGACTCGATTGTTAAAAACAAAGAAGAACCTGAATGAAATAGATGTAATAAAGATCCGAGGGGATCTTGAATTATCAAAAACTCGGTTTCAATAATGATCGATTGCATTCTCGAGTCGCAAGTCCTGGATCGCAGGGGGTGTGGGATTAAAGGGGGGTCGAAGCACAGTAAAAAAGCACAATAATTGATGGTGACTGAAGAGAGCTCTGGTGGGGGCTAGCTCCATTAACATAATTAGCATCATTACCATTAATTACCCTAATTACTCCTACAGTCATTAAAGATAATTACCTCAATCTGCCGGGGCTCCGAAACAATTGTAATTATTATTTTCTTTCTCTCTTCCTTCGCCTCCTCAGCCTTCCTCCACTTCAATCTTTGTTCCAATTCTACTTACAATTGCCGGTGGGAGGGAGAGGTAGGCGGAATTGCCGACCCTTTTATCAATAGTCCATGGAGATCAGACGAAAACTACTATTGAGTTTCGTAGCCGCACAGTAGTTAAACTGCGCAAAAAAAAGCATCATTGATTAGACGAACCGATAAAAAGATTCTTTCTCTCTTATAACTGTCAATGAGTAAATTAAAACCTGTTAACGAGAGTTTTATATATTTTGTTCGTTGCGTATTACATAAGCTTCTACCACAAATGTAAAGAAACTTTTAACTAGCACGTTAAAACTTGATTAAAAGTGTGTGTAGTGTTAAGTGACCGTTAGTCAATGATTATTCGGAGGTCGTGATATGCGGTCTGGTGTGACGTAGGTTTTAGAAAAACGTTTTCTTTATCGTGCCAACGTTTCGAACTTTATTGTGATCACCTTCAGGGCTTAGGATTTATAAAAATTGTTTGTATTTTGCAAGCACATGTAGGATGTGATAAAAAAATGAATTTAAACAATGCTAGAAAATTTTAGATTAAAAAAAATTAAAAATTGAATTTATACAATGGCGAAAGAAGCCGACAATGGGGAAAAAACGTGGGTACTGGTTCCGCCAGATTATCCATTCAGGATTATATAGACGGGGATAATTAGGGAAAGGAAAGACATAGTGGAATTGGAGAATTGGACTATGTAGAAATGTTTTATGTATGGAATGTGATGTGTTATATGTTTATATGTTTTGGGTGATGTGATATATGTATGTTATCGATATTGAATTCGATTAATGATATTGGCGTAGCTGCAAAAAACTTTTTTCCCTTGTCGGCTCCTTTCGCCTCAAAGAAGCCGACTCCTCATATAAAAATGTCTTTCTATCCTGACTTCCTTCCACACCCCTTCAAAAAATTGTATAAATTCATAATTTTTTTCCACATCCTACGTGCATCTGTAAAAGTCAAACAATGTTAATAAATCCCAGGCCCTGAAGATGATCTCAATAAAGATCGAAACGTTGGCACGATAAAGAAAATGTTTTTTTAAACCTACGTCACACAAGACCACATCTCACGATCTCCGAATAATCATACATTAAAAGACAAAACTACAACAGAAAGACACATGATGTCAATGATTTATTAAAAAAGCAATTTGTACGTCATAATACAGACTTAAATAAAAATACATGGTAATAGTAGAACTATGGGATAGAAAATTTGTTTTAAAGTAAGGTAGTGTTAAATATTAGCATGAACTATTTCCGTCAACGTTTGATGTCGAAAGAGAACTGAATGTCGCATGATTTCAAAAAATTGAAGACAATTTCCAGTGAAACAACTGAAACACAGCACTATATAACATAGAATGACACTACCGTCATCATTTATTGTTTCTGTGAAAGCAAAATGCAATTTGGCGACATAAAATCAGCCTATCAATTACTAGAACCCCTAGTAAGTCCCCCAAGGAAAAAGCAAAGTTCTTTAGGGATTTGAGTACCTTCCTCGATATCACTTTGATTATTTACTTTGATCGTTGCACTACATTTACAAGGCAATACACGCAGGACATCTTACGATCTTTTTGCTCTCTAGGTTTTACTTATTTTCTGTACGCAATGGCCAGTAAATATGACCATGACATCTACCACTCATGCCAACTGAAGTTTTTTTTTTTTTTTTTTTTTTTTTTTTTTTTTTTTTTTTTTTTTTTAAGTGAGATAATTTAATCACATCATTATTATTTAGTTTTACTTTCCGCATAGTTTGCAATTTGCATGAGGTTCTGGTTTGTCAGTTCTGGCCCTACTTTGCAAGTTGACTCAGCTATTTAATTATCTTTACTGCCCAAACTTCTTAACAGTGTGAAAATATCTGGGGTTTTTCAATCTTCATTTTAATCTATTCTCCTGCGAAAGACGTTATTGTTTGGAATAATGAGGAAGGTGTTCCAGAGTTTTCGCCTGAGAAAAATTTGGTCACTACTCCCACTTTCACTCTTTGTTTCACGTTAGATTTCCAAACATATCTTACATCCATGCTTATTTGTAGGGGTATTTAAAAACTTATCTTTGATGTTGACGTTCAGCAATGTAATTTTTTTGGATTGTTCGGTGCTTTCTCTCAGTTCTGGTTCTACTTGCACTTTCAGACGCCATCGTTTCAATATATGAATGATCGTTAATTATGGCCATAGATATCCATTATGCTGATCAAGATTTACTTTCATAGTTTGTCATCATCCTGGTCTCACTGATCTGCGTTGTTGCAACAAAAACCCTGTTCTGAAGAAATGGCAAAACGCGTGCAATAGAGCAAACGAGGATAATCGGAAAGACCAAACTGCGCGTTCAAAAACATCAACTAAACTTTTTACGACTATATTATTTCATACTTTTTACTTTCTTTTCTCCGGATCCAATGGTTTTAGTAATTCATTTAGCGAAAGAGGAAAGTTTAATAAAAATTAAACACGTGAAACCGGCAAGGTCGGTATTGATGTTCCGACGGGGAACCATCTGGGCCAGGTCAGGCGGCCCTTTGTTCTTATTGTGCCATAATGAGCCTTTGGCGAGGGGAATAAGGGTAAGGACGAAGGGTGGCGGCGTTAATGAAATGCATTGTACCCCTCGACGACCTGCCCCACCCTACAAAAACCGTGGCTGTAATGAGTCATTACAGGTAATTACAGGGTGGTCGATATGGCATGGGCTCTTATGAGATAGCTGACTCAGCCTTGTTTAGATTATACCTTCGATCAAGGAGCCTGCCGAGTGAGGCTAAACTTTAAAAAAAAAAAAGTTAAATTCTAACTAATGATACCATTATTTGGAAAAGAAGATAACTAAAAACACTTTGCAAATATTAATGCTTTTAAAAGATGCTAATAACACCAATGTATTGAATCGAGTCCAGTCAATGTTTTTATAACTAACACTTAATATTCCCCCTTGTTTGGTCTACATGCTTCAATACGCTAAGTTTGCAATAATTTAAACAATGTACCAATAATCTACATTTACAAATCCTTCCCAGGCAACTCACTGACATATCAACTTAATATATCAACCGAGGAAGTAACTGTTTTCTAAATTTATTGAAAAAAAAAACCCATATGAAAAGGCGACCTTGCTAAGGTCAAGAGCAACGATGTAACTTGATGATACGATCTGCACTGAATCACGAATAGAGAATTGGTGGGGATGGCTTGAGTTTTCTTTCCTTCTACGCGACGTCAATCCCCTCATAATTGGCCCCAGAATTAATGATGATGGATTAAAACAAATACACAAAATTCTTTGTGAACTAAATATTTTATAATTTTGGTAGAGACGAGTAAGCCCAACCTCGTAATTTTTCTCACGAATGTTGAACAGCTAATCGAACATTTTTTAATGAAGTATCAGTAAATCTTTACCGTACAAACACCCGATAAGTTGTTTATACATTGATGGGCAACAGGAAAATGAGGACCACATTTTTTCAACAACCAAAGTCAGTCTTTGTAAAACAATTATTTCCTACTCATAGTGGTTTTCAACGATCCGAATTTTAAGCTTATAACTGATCATCAGGTTGAAGTTCTGCTACCACGTCTCTCGACATGAATTGTAAAACTGAACCCGTCGATCCCACGCAAACGCGACGTTCCATTGAGAAGCTGGTCTTTAATGCCGCCCAATTTTGAACGTGCGAAATTATAACACAACTAAATATTATATTAACAAATACTATAATAAAATAATTATAAATTAGTGATTAATGTGATGTTTTTAATTAATTAATAAAAATACATTAATAATAGAGTAATATATTAATGATAAAAATTAATAAAAAATTAATTAATTAATTTTCAATTATTCGGATATCGTGAGATGCGGTCTGGTGTGCCTTAGGTTTTAGACAAACATTTTCTTTATCGTGTCACGTTTCGATCTTTATTGAGATCATCTTCAGGGCTCAAAGTTTGTTTTCTGCGTAATTCTGCGCGCATCTCACTATCTCCGAATAATCATCGACTAACGGTCACTAATCACCACATATTAATTAATTTGTTGAATAAACCCGAAACTCCAAATGTATAAGGTACGGCCAAAATTCAGATAGAAAACAAATTTTTAAGACCAGTAGTGTTCTTTTGTAAATTCTCCATGCCAAAAACTCGCGATTACAATATTGAACAAATAATGTTAATATTCACACCAATTTCAAACCTACATTCGATATTAACAATTCTATAAATTTAATAAAAGAATAGAAGAAAATCATTATACCAAACAACTGTGTTTTAGTGTCTTTTTTTTACGAGGGTTCACAAGAGTATAGGCTATATCAACCCTAGAGATGGCGGTGTTTTTGAAAAAAAAAAAACATTTGTTGAATGCAGGGCCGCTGGATTCGAACCGGGGACCTTTACCTCACAGTGACAACCCCTAAACCGTTGCGGCCACCGACGCCCCCCTATTTTAGTGTCATTTGACGTTACTAATTTATTCACAAATATCCCCGTTGAAGAAAGTACTAAACTTATAAAACAAAAACTTACCGAGAATTCTATTAACGAATTTGTAAAAAATGATATAATAGACCTCTTAAATATACGCCTACTATAAGACTATTGTAAATTCAATAATAAATTTTATGAAATTACAGGGTTACCAATGGGGTCTCGATTATCCCCACTTTGCTCTGAAACATTCATGGACAATTTTGAAAAAATATCTTTTCAAATCAAACAACTAATTACTTAAATCTGTTCTTTTTTGGAAACGCTTGGTAGACGATATTTTATGCATAAGGTCGGGAAAATTAGAGGATCTAAAAGAACTCCTCCAACTAATTAATTCTTTACACCGTAATATAAATTTCACGTTCGAAATTAATAAGGTGGTTGTTTAAACTTTTCAGAACTAAACCTGTCCACATTAAACAACCTGAACTGTGTATAGAAAATCCACAACTACAGACACTATGATACCAGCGGATTCTTATCACCCTTGAACCCAAAAATCTGATATTTTCATTTGACTTATAGATCGGATGTTTAAACCTAGCCACCCCACGAAAAATGGATCATTAGGTTTCCGCTGTGTGCCACACATTCATGAAGTATCAGAAAAAATAGGTGAAATTCTTAAATAAGAAGGTTTTAGAATTTTTTAAAAAATTTTATCATTAACTTACTAACCTATTATTAATGTATTATTTTTATTTTATTAATAAAAATGAAAAACACAAGTTAATCACTAATTTTTAAGTATTTATATATATTTAATTGTGTTATTATTATTATTATTAATTTTTAAGGGCGTTTTAACGGCTAAGGTCATTTCACGCCCTAACATCCAAACCTTCTATCTTAGGTTAGCTATATCNCTGAAATTATTTTTGATTGCTTCGAGACTACTTTTCGAATCAGAGCAAATAATGGCATTACAAATTCCAGGCGATTATTTAATTGTGTTATAATTTATTATGTGTATTTAACTGTGTGATAATTTTCGCTTTTCGCACGTTGAAAAATGAGTGGCTAAAAACCGGCTTCACCTTGTAACGTCCAATTGGCTGACAATTCAAGTCGAGAGACATGGTTGTAAATTCCTTCAACCTGATGATGAGCTACAAGCTTGAAAACCAAAACGTTGAAAACAACTGTGTGTAGGATCCTCTTTTTAAAAGGATTGAACGACACGCTCACTCCACCATTTATCATTTCTAACCTAAGTCAAAGTCCGTCTGGCTTGTTTGCTTTCTTATTATCGATCTCAATCAGGTGGGTCCTGCCTTGTTCCTTCAGCCCTGAAGCTTCTGGGGTCCTTGATGATCCACGAAGTGGAGAATTAGAAAACTGTCGAAGGAATAGTGGAGAATTCTAATTTCCGAGCGCACGCACACGCCCGGCTTCTGAGAAACTCTTTTACGGGATAATTAGTTTAATTAATCTATTTAAAAACGACGTTGGACCGTGTGGCGTGCGGCGCGAAGAAATTATGATCCGGGACCGGGGAAGGTTTCTCAGAAAAACAGGGAAATCGGGTGCATTGACATGGAAAGGTTACCGCTTTCTGATACAGAAGGCATAATTGTAACTTAAGAATCATGAGAGGTTAAGAATGGGAAAATAGTTCTTTTAGAAGCTAAAAAATTTGTTTAGTTTTATTCTACCTAAAAATTACTGAAGCTAACAAACCAGAAAGCTACTGAAATTAATGCAGAGGACATTTATTTACATGCGATTTGATCTTTCATTTAAATGGTGAGTCGATATTTTTGTGAAGAAAAATAACTTCATTCTGGGACTGGTGTCCCCTAAGAATAATTTACATGAAGTAAATAAAGAAGAAGTTAAGAGTTCTATGAAGTTAAGAGTAAAAAAAAGATAGAAATCTTGGCACAATGTATACCAGTAAAGCAGGCCAGAAGAGAAAATTACGAGAATATTAAACAAAAATAACAAATGTTAACGTGAGGTCTCTGCTTGGAGGGAGAGGAGGTGATTATACAGGTGGGATTTATAGGAGGAAAAGGAGGCAGCGTGACGAATAGAAAGGGGAAGGGAGTTCCAGAGTTTAGGAGCTCGGATCAGAAAGGATTTTTCGAAGGTATGTGTTGTATGTTGCGGAAGGATATGGTCGATTGGGGATGAGTGGGTCTTACGAGTGAGATGTGACGAGTAGAATTGGAGGGATTGGATGATGTAAGGAGGACGACGAGTGTGGATGGACTGGAAAAGAAAGCAACCTAGGAAATACTGTGCATGGAAGGAGGCGAATAGCCAGGAAATACAACCCCGACACCCGGGATCCCCGTGGGGTGCCGTACACAAACTTTACGCAGCAATTCATAATACGCTTCAATCGCGCGTTCTCCCCCTCCGAGAGACCACCGTATGCCAAACAGCTATAATCGAAAAAGGGACGTATAAGGGAAGATACAAGGAGTTTGCGGGTGGAGAAAGGTAAGAGAAGCCAGGACCGACGAATGGCGGGAAATTTGGGAAATGTGAGAATGCCAGGAAAGGTTTTGGCCAAAGACTACTCCTAGGTTTTTAACCGAAGAGCAGAAGGGGGTGGGATGGTTATTTAGCATGAGTGGTGGGATGCTGGGGAGGAAATTGAGGAGTTGCCTGCACCCGATAATTATGGCGGTGGATTTAGACGGATTGAGGACTAGGGAATTTTTATGGGCCCATTGGTTGATGGAGTTTAGTTCATTTTGGATCTTGAGAATGGCCGAGTGAAGATCGGAAGGGTGGAAGGATATGTATATTTGGGAGTCATCGGCATATAGGTGATAGTTACAGGAATGGATGGAGTCGGGCAGATCATTTATATAAATGGAAAAAAGGACAAGAAAAAAGCTAGAACCTTGGGGCACCCCAGATTTTAGAGGGAGGAAGGAGGAGGTAAGGCCATTAGGAAGGGAAACAGCTTGGTGGCGATTGGTAAGGTAGGAGTGGAACCAACGGATGTGCTGGCGGAGAAGGAAAAAGATTCGAGTTTAGAGAGGAGAGAAGAGTGAGGGACAGAATCGAAGGCTTTACAAAAATCAAGGACAAGTATAGTAACTTTCCGTTGGTCCATTGCTAAGTGGAGATGTTGATGTATTTTACCCTAATTTTCTTTTAAATATGGCAAAATATCTAAAATCAGAGTGCGAGTGATTAAGTGAGTGTTATCATTGGATTCTCTCTATCTTCTCCACTCGATTTTTTGTTCTTTTATTTTTTTGGGAGGCCTGGGCCACATGTATATAACTAAGTTTTATACTCGTTAAGGGGTTCAATCTAAACGCGTTACTGTGGTTCATGTTACAGTAAACGTTATTTGTTAAAATAAAATGAAAGAACCGCCGTCAAGGCCCTATATCGCCCGAGCGTAATTAGCCCACGGAATGGGATGATAAATGTTTTTTAGTATGCCATGAAGCTCATTATTGCAAATTATCGCTCAATAAAAACAAGAAAAAAGCAAGGCATTAAAAATATTCGCGTGCCGCCCCTCACGACCACGCTAAGTCGAATGCGAGTCGAACTTCGGGCCGAGTTCCAATCCGGAAACATTTCCAACTTTTCGATCATCCACTTAATTTCTCTAGGTTAATTGCAGCTTTTGAAAATTGGAATGAACCTCTCCGGCCTGCCTAAATTTTCATTTTACCGATTTTCTTTAAACGATCACGAAGTTTTTAACTTTTCAAGATATACATTTTTCGAAAAGTGCGCCTTGCCGCTCAATTAATCCTGACCCCTTCCTCTTCGGAGTTTTGTCGTTTTGATAAAATTGTAACTCGATTCTACTTTTAAAGGAAAAAAGAAAAAAAAGAACGATAATTATCGCAGTGAATGGCACAAAACACACACGTATCAGGTATCTAAGGTATATAAGGGCAGATGTTCCATTCGTGCTTTCCCGTGAAGAAATTAACCCAATTCCCCGCCGGTAATAATAACACACGCGATTTACTAATAATAATTATTTGGACGAGACAATGGATTTTTTTTTTGAATTAGTACTAATTACAAGACGTTTCGTAATAATAATAACAGAGGAAAAATTGTATTTTTGTATTAAGAAGAAGGCTGAAAGTAATTATTCCCCCTCTACGCCCATCATAACCGAGTTTCGCAATAATTACACTTCCAAAATAACAATAATAATCAAAATTTTATATTAACTTCCTTTTCAACTTCCTCAGCTCAGATTACCTTCAAGATATAAAAAATTATATTGCAGGTGCAGTATAATGTTTTTTTTTCTTTTTGATTTATTTAATAAACTGTTACAGGTTATTAATAACATTTTTCAATTAATTAATGTTTATGTGAGGTATTGGTTGAGACAAAAAAGACAACGTCACGAGCGGGATTCGAACCCACGACCCTGGGCTATATACGCCCGCTGCTGTACTACTTGAGGTATCGCGACTTCGATCCATTCGGACATATCTCAACTTATTTTATCTCAACCAATACCTCACATAAAGATTAATTAATTGAAAGATGTTATTTGGTCAATCGGACCACGAAATCCAATGAATTTAATAAGTTAATTAAATATTTCTTCACTAAAGCTCTCCGTGGCCAATTCATTTGTCGCCGAGAATCAAATAGATTACACGACATTTCAAAACTGGCAAAAAGGAGGAAAAATTCTCAAGGTTGGGTTGCGATGGGAAGTTAGTGTCCGAGTGGATCAGTCGCGATAACTCAAGTCGTAGACCAGCGACGTATTTAGCCGAAGGTCGTGGGTTCGAATCCCGCTCGTGACACTCACTTTTTATCTCAACCAATACCTCACATACAGAATACAAAACCATATTAAACTACAGACAGGAAGGAACGCAGAAAGTAGCTAATTGATAATGAATTGGGCACAAGAACAAACATCGTCGGAAATATTTAACAAGATTTATCCTCTAGAACACACACTAACCTGCGAATACGCAGAAAATGACTGGCAACAAAAAAACAAATAAAAAGAACATGTCTGATAATTTATGGCGGAAAATCCAAATATACAACACATCTCGTATAAAATGACAAGGAACCCTCAACAAAACAGACAAGTTAAAAACTGCTCCATGACCTACACAAAAGATGAAGAATTGGTTATACGAGAGAGAGCCTAGAATAAAGAGTTCTTTTGGCTAGAAGAACCGCACACAAATCAACAACCTACAAACACGATTCTCTCCATTCAAACACTTTAATATTAACAGTAACAAGAAAACTAACCGACGACCGAACAAACGCACAAACATAATACACCGAAGATAACATCTAGACACCCCTTTTGAGGGCTGTATAACTGATCGCACTGATCATTAAAAATATACAAAATACCCGACTAAACGATATTAACATAACGGTTTTACTGAGGATGGCGAAATGCCGAAACATGACAGAGCAAAAATAGAGAAGCTAGGAAGATCAGGTTGATCAGAAATGACCAAATAATAAATTTATCGTCTGTAGATCTATAAAAAGTAACTCAGTAAAAACAATTGTTTAAGCAAAGTTTCAAGTCCACTTATTTAACATCAGCCAGATGCTACGTCTTGATACCACCTGCTTAGGTTTAGGTTGCGTTAACCTTGTTTTCAAGTGGTGCACATAGACCATTTAGAATATTTTTAATTTTCTTCGAAACAGTTGAGAAAAGCAATAAACTTAATGTGTTCCACAGGTTTTGCCTGTGGTATATTATATAGTTTTTAGGCTTGAAGTGCAATATCTACACAATGGCAATCTAATTGAAATACAAGAGAAATGATTTATTAAGTGGATAGTCCTAATAGAGCTGTAATTTCAGAAGGTGAAAAATAACCGGCGTGTTCTTTCTATGGTTTGTTAGCCGCCGTAATGACTCGCTGTTGTTTACGCTTTGCTTATGCAAATTTGAAATGTAGCCACCGAATGTCATGAGTCCGACAGCGTATCCAGTTGTTGATTGGGCCATGAAAACCAGTTTATCAAAGGAGCAATTTTTCATCGCCATGTGAGATCTCGACCGTCTACGCTCGAGTCCAGCATAGATGGATTGAGAAAAAGCTCCAAGCTAGCCGGGGTTTATTGGTCGGACAGTTGTTGCGTTCTGGGCCGGGAGTTGGTCAACAGTAATTGATTGCGATGGCAAGTTTGACCATTTGTGAAGTGTAGGAGTGTTGGCGGTCCAGATGGAAAGGGGTTGGGAGTGACCAGGGGTGAGCGGGGGGAAACTTAATTGTGCTGGCTATTATCGACCAGGGGCCTCTAAGGCCTTCCCGGAGAGAGACCGATGCTCGTGCCGAGGGGTGGGAGGGTACCGGATAGCGTTTCCAAGAGGTAAACGACCATTTTTACCCGTGTACTATTCTGTTCCCACCAAAATGACAGTTTCGTTTTATTAAGGGATTGAAAAAAACTCGCACACCTTGCCAAAACTTTCCTTTACACCTTCAACTCTCAAGAAATTTATCATCAAAAACAATCATTTAACCATTCAAAAAATCGAAAACCTATCAAATTTGTGTAACGATAAGCCGAGTCAAAGAATCGATAAAAAGTTAGACCTAAAAAATTCAGAAGAAATGACCAAACATGCCATTTGTAATGTTTTAATATCTGAATCAAGTAACCTTGGTTGCTTTCGTCCTCAACCATTCCGTTGTAGACCAGGCACATTTTGCTTTATTCATTGGACGTCGAAATGTTCACATGTTTCTCGCGTCCCCCCCACTATTTTTGTATTGATGAAAGACAATGAAAGCATACAAACTAACTAACTTATTCCACAAATTAGGAATAGAAACAGTATTGAAAACCACAAATACAAAAGGAAAATTACTAGGACAAAACATCGACAAGGCGGACCAAGTACAAAAAAAGGAATATATACACTAGCATGCGAATGCTGAGACAAATACATCGGACAGACAGGGCGAAAAATAAAAGACTGATACAAAAAAAATCGAATTACCCCTAATAGAAAACAACCAGAACCATCGAAAGTACGAACAAGTACGAAACTACAACACAACCTACAAAAAGCATGAAAAATGGACATACTCGAAAATTTAGAAATAAATATATAAACATAATACATTGAACATTAAAAAACTCATAAATACACAAATTAACACTAACAAACACGATTCACACCAAAAAGACCGAAGATAAAAAAATTGTAAAGGGGCGTCATTGGCCGCAACCATTTAGGCGTTGACACGACGCTCATCACTGTAAGCTGATGACTGGTGCATTCGAACCAGACATACAAATGGGCATTTTTTTTCAAAAACACCGGCACCCTGAGGGTTATGACCTCTGCTGTTGCGAACCCTCGTAAAAAAACTACTATTGTTGTTAAAACAATAACTTACAGTGAGTCGATATGGAATCACCTGAAGGCGTTGTACCGAGGGCATTGGTCATCTTCAGGCTTTTTTTGACATTCGGGGTGGTTTTCTAGACGGATCTTGTGGGCTTTTGTCAAGGAGTTTCTCGATGTTGAGGCCAAACTTAACTTCGCTCGCCTTTTACGTTTTGGGTTTATTACCATTATTGGACCTTGCTTAGTGTACGGTTTGGCCTTAGTCTCAGGCGTGTTCCGCACTCTCATCTTCTAAACCATCACTAAACCACCCTGATTTCATCCATCAAACTCACTGACAAACAACACTAATACCTAAATAACCCGCCAAACCATCCTCGACCTCATAATTAAAAGTTCACTATACAGTAATCACACAAACACTGATGATGGCGAAACGCTGAAACGTGCCTGTGCCAAAAAAAATCAGCGAGGATTGGAAGACCACGATGGTAGGTAACTATCAAACAATTATCAAGTATGTTTGATGTCAGATGTTTTATTTCTGACCATCATTGAATTCGCCTTGTTTCATTGTTTGATTGACGACAGATGGGATTCGGTTGTACGCCACCATGTGGATGTCTATCATACCGATTCTAATTAACTGAGTTTTAATTTTAAAACGCAGATGTTACTTTCGAACAGTTCCTTTCCTCGACGAAATTAATAATTAAACAAATTAACAACATTAAACAAACATTGTGGTAAAGGTTTAGAATGAAGAGAATTATAAAAACTATATTAATTTCAATTCTAGAAGATAATGTTTTATTAAACTGCAAAAGTTTTCTTTTAATTCTCATTAAGGTAAAAATATTAATTTAGTGTGACATTGTGTGTCATGTTGAATACGGTTTGTTTTAGCAGCAATATTCAAACATTACTCTTTTGATTTGTTTAAATTTCGCTTTCCTGTCGGCCATACATTTAAATCAAAAGCTGTTCGGACGCGATGTCCGCTGTGCGACAGGATAGTGCCTTAAAAATGCTTTCAACTCGTAAAATCCCCTGGCATGCAACCGGATCAATCAATCTTGACCGGGGTAGGCAAATGTAAAAAATGTGTCAGCCACGGGAATCGGGCAAAAAAGTGATATACAAACAAACATCGTGCGGACGCAACGGTGTACATCCGTGGATATGGGACCTGAAAGTACTACGGCTGTAATTAATTTTTGCAAAAATTGGCATTGAGGCGTGTATATTGACGTGTTGGTCCGGTCGATATTTTATTTAATGTAACTTTCCCTAGTAAAATTCAAACGTAATCATGAGATACCATCAAAACCATCCTACTACCGATTTTCTAACACAACAAAAAAAACTTCCTGCAATGAAATAGAACATTAAAAAAAATATTGTTTCATGGCTCTTCAATAAAAATGGAATAATCTTTTGTTTGAGGGTTACTTGATTTACAAAACCTTCCATGATAAACGAACTTAATCAGTTCCACAAACACGCTTAAAATGAATTAATGATTTTTTTTTTCTTCAAAGAACGGTTATTATTCTTTAGAGGAACATTTACATTTTAATTACAGAATGAATTATTTTGGATTTACGATAAGCACAGATTATTATTTATAATTGTATTCCTTTTAATGTAACTAATTAGTAGATGCGTTTATTTAGTCTTAACGTGATATCTAATTTGAATATTGATACAGATAACAATTAAAATAAGAAAAAAAGCAACTGGAATAAATATTAGGTTTTTTATTTCTTCGAGAATAAATTTATTCATTACCATGTTCGGATTAATGCACTAATTACTTTAAAACCCAACCTTGAGGGTAATTTCAAAATAATTGTATATAATTTTTAACTAAATACGTATAATTGAAAACATTTGAGTTACGTAAGTTTGAGTCGCCTTATGATACATTCAGTGCTTTTTTAACTTCTAATTTATACTATTATCTCAAAAATTGATTTACACACTTAAAATGTATGCGCATATAGTAATAATATAAATAGTTGATCTTATTATGTAAGGTTTTTGGTTGAAATGAAAAAGTTAGTGCCACGAGCGCGATTCGAACCAACGATCTTTGGCTAAATACGCCGCTGCTCTACCAATTGAGCTACGACTCAGACACCGACCTCCCATCCCAACCTACCTTTCCAATTTTCCCTCCTTTTTGCCATTTTTTCAAATGTCGTGTAATCAGGATTCGATTCTTGGAGTCATAGGAAGTGGCCACGGGGAGCTGCTATTGACGTCATGCTTCGTTTTACTTACTAAATATTTCGTGGTCTATTGGACAAATTATTGCTTTCAATTAATTAATTTTTTATGTAAGGGTTTTGGTTGAAATGAAAAAGTTAGTTCCACGAGCGGGGTTCAAAGGTTGTAGGTTGAGGTGGGAAGTTGGTGTCCGAGTGGATCGAAGTCCGATAGTGGTGTATTAAGTGGTAGAGTAGCGGCGTATTTAGCCGAAGTTCTTGGGTTCGAAAATCGCTCGTGACACTGAGTTTCTATCTCAATCAATACCGCAGTTAAAGATGGCACTAACTTTTTCGTTTCAACCTTGCATTAATTGAAAGAAGTAATTTGGCCAATAGACCACGAAATATAATGGATTTATGCGTTGGTTAGTGATCGTTAGTCGATGATTATTCCGAAATCGTGAGATGCGGTCTGCTGTGATGTAGGTTTCAGAAAAACATTTTCTTTATCATGCCAATGTTTCGATCTTTATTCAGATCATCTTTAGGGCCTGGGATTTACAAACATTGTTTAAATTTAACAAATACATGCAGGATGTGGAAAAAAGTGAATTTACGCGATGCAAAAAAAATATTTTTTATATTCAATCAAACTATTTCTACTCACTCAAAGAGTTTGTTTTCTGCGTATACTCTCTCACTGGCACTCTCAACACGTCACACAAGAATGGCACAATTACCAGAAAACAAACATTTTGAGTGAGTAGAAATACTTTGATTGAATATAAAAAATATACATTTTGCATTGTATAAATTCACTTTTTTCCACATCCTACATGTATTTATTAAATTTAAACAATGAAGAAGATCTCAATGAAAATCCAAAAGTTGGCACGATAAAGAAAATGTTTTTCTGAAACCAACATCACACCAGACCACATCTCACGATTTCTGGATAATAATGGATTTAATTTAAATAGTTTTTATTTACTGTACAATTTCAGAAGAAACATTTTACTATATGTAGTGTACAATTAAGTTGAGTTTAATAAATAGGTGTCATTTTCTAAGATAGCTGTAAAAAGATGTATGGTATGTATGTATAGATAATATAGATATATGTATGTATGTAAAGATGTATATATATATGGGGTTTCAACGGTTTGAATTTTTTTTAACCACACGTAGGAGTATTAATTATTTTAACCGTCAAAATCATGAAAAAATGATCAATACTGATTTTAACAAGAAATAAAGAAAGATATTTATATAAAAGACTTTTTATTTGTAGGCTTTGCCTGTACAATTGTCCTGGTGCTGGTTTGAATTCAAGCTGCCATCTCCGAGTTAGTCAGGCCTGAATTACTCAGTTAAAGGGATCGAGTTTAGGATGTTGGAGTATAACTTGGCACGAGTTAATGTGGGTGCAAACTGGCCGCTACAAGCTAATGAGACAAGGGATTAAGAACGAAAAATCATGTCACAAAATTTAACATAAAAATTACTAATAATAGTAATAATAATTTTATTTACAATCAAGTTTATGTAAGTGTATTACGATTTTATTGGCAGTACAGTTTAAATTAATTACGGAAAGAAATAACCTACTAGTACTCCAATCGGTATGGTTACATAATGTTTAAAAATCGATCAACTCCTGCCCATCTTAATTTTATTCCCGATTCGTTTTTTTTTTTATTTATTTCGAAATATTTTGAAACTATGCACGTATTGGCTTCATTGTATTGAGACAATACAGTACAAATGACAGTTCTACATACAGAAAAATATGTTTAAGATTATTCGGAGATCGTGAGATGCGGTCTGGTGTGACGTAGGTTTTAGAAAAACATTTTCTTTATCGTGCCAACGTTTCGACATTTCGATTGAGATCATCTTCAGGGCCTGGGATTTATAAACACTGTCTGAATGATACAAATGCATGTTTGATTTAAAAAAAAGAATTTATACAATGCTACAAATTTTAGATTTAAAACAATGAATTTATACAATGCTAGAAATTTTAGATTAAAAAAATGATTTTATACAATGCTGGAAAATCTTAGATTCAAATTCTAGCATTGTATATATTAATTTTTTTAAATCTAAATTGTCTAGCATTGTATAAATTCATTTTTTTAATATAAAATTTTCCAGCATTGAAATAAATTTAATTTTTTTATCTACTATTTTCTAGCATTGTATAAATTCATTTTTTTAATATAAAATTTTCTAGCATTGAAATAAATTCAATTTTTTTATCTACTATTTTCTAGCATTGTATAAATCCATTTTTTTTAATCTAAAATTTCTAGCATTGTATAAATTCATTTTTTCACATCCCACATGTATTTGTAATATTTAAACAATGTTTATAAATCCCATTCCTGACGATGATCTCAATAAAGATCGAAACGTTAGCATTATAAAGAAAATGTTTTTCTAAAACATAGGTCACACCAGACCGCATTTCACGATCTCCGAATAATCATTGACTAACGGTCACTAGACAACACACGGATATGTTTAAGGGAAAACCATACCTCTAATTAAAAATAATTCTATCTTCATTCGACACATTGACTTACGAAGTTTCTTATTTTTTGTCAAAAACAGTATTTCTATATTTGTTTACCAGTGAGGCATTGTAAATTAGGCTGTGTAAATTATCATTTTCCCAAACCGTTTCTCATTCGTTGTACTTTGTCGTTGGCGTTGCAATTTTGCCCAGTGGACCGTAAGTGTTTCATTTTCTACAATTTTTCCTTCGTCTAACAATACAACTAATGAAGGTGGTAGCACGCCCGACTGGCTTCATGAATGGGGACCATTACTTACAAGGGACAGTAATTTGCTATTGGGGTTTGTCATTAATAAGATTCGCCGTGCAATTATATTAATTTTTCTTTGTGGGTCTGGTCGACTTCGACGTCGATCCTTCTACGGCTTCTGCAATTCTTACTCCATTATGTCGTTAATTCCCTAGCAGGTTGTCTTAAAGCATACTAAAAGCTGAGTCAACCTCTAATATTTATTTCACTATAATTTATGTAATCCGTAATCATGGGAAATTGTTAGCTGTTGTAAAGCATCGCTCTGTGTCAAGGGAAGTAAGAAAATAAAATTTCATTCTGCATTATTAAGCGGGGCTTATTTGAAGTAGTGTTATTGTAGTCTCACACTCCTGAATTAATCCAAATAAGCTTTTAGACATTCGTGCTAATTCCCTCAAGATAATTCCACATTTGCATTTCTTATTCTCCCGGCTCTTTGCTCCTCACCCCCAAACTCGGTAGGGGATTTGTTCTTATTTATACACCCAAATCCATTCCATGCTTAAGCCAGCCATCCTTCTGCGCTTGTTCAATTTAATGATTTATAACGCCAGAGCGTTATTTTCAATTATTTACTTTTTGTCTTTCCATCCAAGTTGAAGGGTGCCGTCAAATAGGATTTTCTGTACTGTTTGTTTTCGAAAGGTACAGGATGTTTACTACCTTGGACATAAAACCTATTTAGACCTTTATGTAGTGAGGATCTTTACTTACTCGATGGGAGTGAATTGAAAATCATCATTGATTGAGACGTTTTAAATAATTTAACTCTACTCCTTAATGTATTTTTTTTCATTTTAAGATATCGAGTACCAATTGATATTCGAGGTAAGTAAATCATAATTGTAAATAAATAAACTTTATAAAACCCTGTCTGGGCTATAATTTGAAATTAAAAGTGATAATTATTACAGGACAGGATACTGACGGATTTTTCTTTTCTGAAATAATAGATAATTACCGATGCATTGATATTTATAGTACGTCAGTAAATTCTAAAGGAACCAGGGGTTTCATTATAGAATATTTTATAAATACATTGAAATACACAATTCGTAAAATAAAGCGCACGAATAAAAGTAAAAAAACCCTACAACGTGCAAAAGGGAAGAAAAGCTCAATTTAAGAAAGATTTGCAAGTAATTATCACAAAAATTTGTATTGCTAATACACTTTCAAAATAATTTTGAAATTCATTTTTAATTTCAATTTAAAAAAATAAAAAATATTTATAGTATTTTGAAAAAAATGAAGGAACAAAATGCTCAAGTAGTGTATGTATTACATTATAATAAAAATAACAGCTTTCTGACAATTAGGCCTGAATTTCGGTCCTGTTCAACATTTCGTTAGATATCCAAAAGCAAACAAGAGCTTATTTCTAAAGCGATATTTTGACGACAAACAATGACCTTGTAAGTGTGATTCTATAGCGAATTTCTTCACTACAATAAATCTAAAAACTAAAAATCTTCTTTCATTGTTAATGTATACACAAGTTTTTTTTTCTATCTCTCCCTTTCTTTCATTTATCAACCTTCCTCTATTTATCTATCAATATATCAAAAATCACCCACTTACTCAACATAACGATTGTATATTATATCACAGTTATTATCAATCTATGTTGAGTTTCACTTTAAAGAAGGTTTTATTAGTTGTAATACTATATTATTAGGTACTTATGTTTATTTATGTTAACTTAACTGTGTTAGGTACTTAGGTATTTATGTTTTGTATTTTTTATTGTTGTGAAAAGTTACTATTACAATCATGCACCCAATTATGGCCAAAAACCAAAAATCAAACATCTGATAATAGAAGTGTGATATTAGGGGTATTCACGATCATTGTGTTAACCTCTGTTAGGTCCTGTTAGATCGAGAAAAATGATGTCGTAAACTTGTAAGAATTGGCTAGTTAACACTGCTCGATCTATCAGGCCAGAGCCAATGTTAGAGGTTAGGTCGAAAATGTAATAACATTGCTATCCGTTAGGGCGTAGGTAACCAACATGGCACCCGTGAATTTAACTGATGTTTTTTGTGTATACGTATTTTTATTCTTAAATACGCATTAATTAAATCAGACCAATACATGTCTTTTGTTAATTTCTGACCTGTCCTTTTACTCTGATTCATCATACATACAACCCCTAACCTACAAAGTTGTAGGCTGTTACGCGTTAGGTACGTCAGTTACAAGTTATCTATGTCTAACTATGAATTGAAACATGTCTTTGTTAGTACTTTTCGAGGGCATAGATAGCATTTTGAATGAAAGAGTGACCGTTAGCAAATGTTTATTTGGAAATCGTGAGATGCGGTCTGGTGTGACGAAGGTTTGAGAAAAACATTTTCTTTATCGTGCCAACATTTCGATTTTTATTGAGATCATCTTCAGGAACTGGGATTTATAAACATTGTTTAAATTTGTATATATCCCGACTTCCTTTCTCACCCCTTCAAAATCCAATGTATATAAACATAAAACTACAATATCTCAAAAGAATGGCACATCTACACTAAAAACAAACACTTTGAGTGAGTACAAATACTTTGATGGAATTTAAAAATTCTAGCATTGTATAAATTCATTTTTTTTCAACATCCCACATGTATTTGTAAAATTTAAACGATGTTTGTAAATCCCAGGCCCTAAAGATGATCTCAATAAAGATCGAAACGTTGGCACCATAAAGAAAATTTATTTCCAAAACCTACCTCACACCAGACCGCATCTCACGATCTCCAAATAATTTTTTTTATTAACTTCTGGCATCTTGCAATTTAACACAAAAGAAAATGAAAACCAACAACAAACTATTCTTACTATCTTCTTATTACTTATACCTTTTATTCTTAAGATGAATGCCTCGAGACACGGATGAAACGCAAAAAGCGAAAAAAAAGAGATAGATAGATGCCGACTAATATATCTAAATAGATAGACATATACACACACACATATATATATATATATATTATGTAAATATATAGATAGATAGATAGACAGAGAGGGAGTGGGAGAGGGGGAGGGGGGAGGTGGGGAGAGAGAGAGAGAGAGAGAGAGAGAGAGAGAGAGAGAGAGAGAGAGAGAGAGAGAGAGNGAGAGATGATTTGGGACAGACTGACGAGTGGCAGTTTAATTGGTATGTTTCTTCAGCTTGCTGCACCAATCATAACTAAGTATATTAAACCGATATCTTCTTTTTATTATTATCGATTCAAAACAGAACTAATTTCTGCATATACACTCGAAAATAATAGAGATTAATTGCACATAATTGGCAAATGAGCTTAGTCCAAGTCAACATAGACGTAAAAAGCCGTAGAAGAATCGCCTGCTAAATATCTTACTAAGACAGCGTTTTTCAGCGCTCATATTTTTATCCAACTCATTACAAGTGAAATAATGAGATAGAAAAACGCTCTCTTCCTCCGGGATCGTCCGTGAGGAACAGGACGAAGTAATTGCTCCGAGATGTGTTGTATTAGTCCTTGAGAAATTGCATCACCGGAAGTCAGAAGTCAAGAAGCCGAAGGAAACAAAATAACCAGGAAAGATGTTTTTGCCGGCTTAACAGATTAACTTATCATTTAATTGCATTTCTTTAACAATTAAAAAACAGCTATCAGTGGTAAAATTATTGAAATTATTAGTTAACTCCGCACATATCACATTTGTAAATATAAGTAAAATAACAATGATGCAAGAGAACTGATAATTTTGAAGCAGCATTCAATCATGAACAAATATAAATTAATTTATCGTTTTATATCACTGTCGGTCTCATTCTATCTTGTATAATTCCTTCTTATAAACAGTTCCTCCTGCTCATCACCAAATATCAACATCAGATAACTCATACTTCTTTTATATTCACAAATTAATAATTCATTCACTTAAATAATAGTAAAATAGGAAGAAGTTGAGGATCGATTTTTATTGAAAACTAGTTTTTATATGATTATGCCCCGAGGAATATCGAGTACTCTGGGGGAATGAATGTGACCAGACTTTTATGTTTGTGGCGATATATATGTTATGTATTGTATGTTGTGTATCTATTTTTAAATTGACAACCTGAGGTACTAACAAGAGGCTAGCATTTTAAAATAACGACGTAATATACAAGTAAAAGCAGAGAGTCAGTAACCAGATTGAGATGCTCAAATAGCTGCAGTTCAATATAAAATACGCGAGAAAGACAAGAAATAGAAGGAATACATGCGGAGGGCCGGCGATGACCTCAGCTGTTTGTCGGCCCATAAACATTCCACTTTATATATATATATATATATATATATGATTATGAAATAATTCTTAATTTTGAATGTACAAATATTTGTAGAAAAAATAGCCCACTGAAGGTCAATATCAATAATTTCATATTTTCTCTCGACAAAATTCCATGTCGGAGGTTAACAAGACGATAAGACGCATTTAGCCCTCTTCTGCGAAGTTTTTCAAAAAAAACCAGTGAGCACAAGCGGACCAAGATGTTTGGACACTACCCAACTACAAATTTCTTTTCCGTTTGCAATTTAATTATAAATTGTACAAACCATATAAATACATATCGCTTATTTTCACTTCTTTCACCTCCTACTTTTTCCCCACTGCTATTTACCTATTATAATTATACATACTATTAACCTGTAGGAACATGCATATCATCACGCTTCACTATGAACATCAGGAAATTAAAGTTCAAACATATTAGAGATCAAGATTTGTTGTTGTGATAAGATAAATTGGTAAAAATGTGGAGTTAGCAGAATCAATATTAATAAATAGAGTCAAATTTCATTCGCACTTTGTTTGTAGAAGTCTAGTAGACTTTTAAGGTCATTAGGTGAGCAAGTTATAGCTAATTACCAAACAAATAGACCAAACTTAACTGTTTTGTTCTTTCTGTTTTTATTACATTCATCTTGTATAAAAAATGCAGTGGATCACACATAATATTTTTGGGATTAAGAACGGTATTAGCTTCCCAGAATCATACTGTGATCAATGGAATCTCACTGTCTACATTGTTAAAGCGGGGAACACACTTACCCGATGCAGCGCTATGCGACGCTACGCAACGCCTTGTCACGTTTTGGTAGGGTGTGCACCTCTATGCGACGCCACATGCAGTCACACAGCGTGTATCACAAATCAGTATCACAATCGCAACGCCTCTTTTGTTCTAATGCATTATTTTGAGCAAAACCATGTAATAAATGTTAGTTAAACTTTGTGAACACAATCATGTAATAAATTGTTTGTTAAACTTAATTGTTTTAAATAAAGTTATTCTAGTGTTTTGATAAATTTTCTTCCTAACCATCATAATTAAATAATTTTTATAAGAACTGATGAATTTTTGATCTCGTTTAATTTGATTTTTATTAAAATAAGGATGTTGTAATTAATATAACGACAAAATTACTATACTTTGATGTACTTACACCAACTACAAAAAAATATGAGTGTCCTATTCTGACAATACTCGACGAAAATGGTATAATTTTATGAGCAAAAGCATGAAATAAATTGTTAGTTAAATTCTCTATATGAAAAAATTGTATTCCGGTGTATGATCAATTTTCTTCAAAACCATTAAAATTAATTTTTTTAAAATGAAAAGTAATGAATTTTTGATCTCGGTTAATTTGGTTTATATTAAAATAATTATGTTGTAATTAATATAACAATAATAAAATATGTAGTTTGAATAAAAATATGAGTGTCCGGTTCTTCTGTCTTCGACTGTACTCGATGCTACCCGACGATAATCGTAGAGTAGGGTAGCGTTGCATAGCATTGGGCAGATTTGCACGGGGGTAATACATTCTTATAGAAAAATGGACTTTGGATTTGCGCCGGGTAGCATCGGGTAGTGTCGCATAGCGTTGCATCGGATGTGTTCCCGGCTTAAATGGAGTTGGAGGAGGTGGCAGGCCAGCCTGTTTTTCTGAGGGAAGACAGCTGAGGTGGTGAACAAATACAAATATATTAGCGTAAACTCCCAGGTTATCTAAAGGATAAAACTTCATTGGTGAAAGTGGTAAAAGAATATGGTATAATTTTGTGTCTAATGTGCTTTTTTGTTGTAAATAGACTGTGTTATCTATCTACCTACCTTCAGTGGTCTTAAGCACATTTTACTAGTAGTGGGAGTGTTATTCAATTTGGTTTTAACGGCCTAGTGTAATGTTAAATACACATTTCCCAAACCGAACCTTTCCTGCCACATGTGTAATGGTTTCCCCCTCACCTTGACCGAAGAACTTCAACTTAGCCGCAAACTGTTCCCGCTGCCTGTTTATCGATCTGAGACCATTGCATTCCCCTTGCATTCGGATATATCCTCAAAAGCCGGCCGATCCGCACATATCGCAGTTCAATTAAAACGGAGTGAGGACGTCGACGAGAATTATCCCGCTGAACGCTTCTCAAATTAGACCCGCGAGCGTTTTAACCCCCCTTTTAAGCTTTTAACCCCATTCCCGTTCACCTCATTGAAGCGATAAACGATTTATGACCAAATCGGCAAATTTTGAAAAGTAGCAGACTATGTGGGATATTTGACTTGATTACTCGTTTTTGTTTCATATTTGTCTGTTTATACAGATGGAGATTTATTAATTCTTTACTTTTTAAATTTTATTTCAAATTTTTGTTTGGTAAGAATTAGTCTAGTTATTGTTGACAAATAGGAACAGTATTAGAAATATATACTATATACATATAAATTGCAGATATCAAAAAATAGTTAAGTGTAAACAGTTTCTTTGGAGAAAGAGAAAAAAAAGGATAAATCTATCATAAAACCCTAAAAACCATAAAACTAAATTGGACATGGCTACAACAAACGGACAAAATGAAATGAAAAGAAAATTTTGATAGACCTATCCGAATAAATATAACAAGATATGTTTGGAGGAAATTAAACCCCGAACCTAAGAGAGAGGCTTTTTTATGGTATACTGTTAGATCCCAAATTGAATATGGAAGCAGACGTTAAAGGCCCAAATTTCCTTCTAGCGAAATCTCATGTCTTTCACCGTCAATGTTCCTAGACGAGATTCATGAATTAAAACTGCACGCCCAAAAAATAATGTAAAAAGTTATAAAGGTACAAGCATATTCTCCGACAGCCAAGCAGCAAGAAGAAGGCCTTAGACGTCTTCTGAACTAAAAAACAACATATTTCTATCTCCTGGCGAAAGGAAATCAATAATTTATAGATGATAAGGTATTGAAGGAAACGAACACATAACAAGCAGGAACAGCCCTCATACCATTTGCACGTGAACCGCAAAGCACGCTCCAACGCATGATAAAAGAGGACTGAACAAATGGATGAGGAAACAATGACCGCACATTGTATGAATTCACCAGATGTAAAACAATCAAAGAAGTTCCTCAACATCTCCATCAGGAAATAAACATCTAAATCTCTCCCATTGGGCACGTAAGTAATAGGTGGTTTGATCAATTTTCTACCTAACCCTTAAAATTAATTTTTTTAAATAAAGACTAACGAATTTTTGATCTAGGTTAATTTGGTTTATATTAAAATAAGTATGTTGTAATTAACGACAATAATACCTGTAGTTGAATAAAAATTTGTTTTCGGTTCTTTTGTCTTCAACTCGAAACATCGGAATACCATTTTTTGATGTAATGAATTTAATTAACAATTTATTACACGGTTTTGCTCAGAAAATTTAACTAACAATTTATTTCATGGTTTTTCTCATAAAATTACATCATTTTCGTCGAGAAGCGTCAGAACAGGACACTCATATTTTTTGTAGTTTATTTCGAACTATGCATATTTAAACCAAATTAAACGAGATCAAAAATTCATAAGTTTTCATAAAACTTATTTAATTATGATGGTTAGGAAGAAAATTTATCAAAACACCAGAATAACTTTATTTAAAACAATTAAGTTTAACAAACAATTTATTACATTGTGCTTATAAAGTTTAACTAACAATTTATTACAAGGTTTTGCTCAAAATAATGCATTAAGAACAAAAGAGGCGTTGCGATTGTCATACTGATTTGTGATACAAGCAGTGTGACTGTACGTGGTGTGCGCTTGACGTTGCATAGATGTGCACACCCTACCAAAACGTGGCAAGGCATCGGGTAGCATCGGGTAGCGTCGCATAGCGTTGCATTGGGTAAGTATGTTCCCCGCTTTATTATACTTTCCTTCTTCCTAGTTCAGGGCAATTGACTTCATCCTTCTCCTAAGAAGAATTAGATTATTGACCGTCGTAATTCCATTCCTGGATTTTCTTTATATCCTTGATTATATTTCTATCGAGCCGTTGCTTTTTCCTTGTGTGGGTGGCGGTTTCTTCCTCACCATAACATAATCTTCAAATAGGCTCGTTATTCAATATGCCCATGTTGTGTAGATGTTTTGTCAGAAACCAGTGGCCGTTTAATATTCCTGTCATTCCTCTGAGTTTAGTCCTGTCTAGGTGTAGCAGTGAGTTTGCTAGATTGGGTGGGGGTTGTTTTAGCATAAGTTTTCTGTGGCTAGCGACCCTATAGTTTTTCCCCCTTCTCTTTTTGTCTTTTCTTGCATCCATTTTGTGTTGGAGGATTCAGTGTTTGTTTTCGTTATCCCAAGAATAGGTTCAGGTATATGCATATGGTCTTGAGTTCCTGTGTCTGCTTTTCCGTTACCCAAAATTCTTATGTGTCTTGGCACCCACGATATATATAGGGAAGTAAAAAGTACTTTTTTGTTTAATTAACGCCAAGCAAATGGTTATATTTATCGTTACTAAATACCAAAGAATAAGAAAAAATAAAATTAGCAAAAGAGATTATTTAAAATGTTGATATTTGTTTCAACCAATGAATTATTCTTTTTTTTATAATTTATAATACATTACAACTACCTTAAAGTAGGTAATAAGTAACAGTGAGCAAGGTAATTAAAACAAAACAAAATTAAAACCAAGAGTGGAGAAAACAGCCATTAGTATTACTCCAAAAATCCCTAACCAAGCCATTGATATTTATAGTTCCGATTCATTACTAGATGTATTTATTACCATTAGAATAAGGCATTTAAGAAATAAGAAAAAGGAATGGTCAAGTTAACCGATACAACAGCGAAGTTACCTCCTTTAAAAATTGCATTTAGTCACGCTTCCGATTTACTATAAATAATATTTCGTAATTAGATTATTTATTCATTTATATATTTGTTATGTTATTTATTTGTTAACCCGTAAAAACTTAATATTGTATAAAGGAAAACAGAAAAAACTAAAATGACCGAAGTACTTGAACATGTCGCATTCATTTTTATTTATGTTTTTAACTAAGTATTCGTAAGTTCATTGCAAACATTGTTTTATTACGAGCATATGCCATTAAAATAATTATGTTTATCCTTCTTTAGAGCCCTGAGGAAGGCTTAATAAAAAGACGAAAGCTTGGCAAAAAAAGATAAGACTACTTCATTTTGGACCACATACCTGATCCGAAACATCGATTGTCAATGGAAGTTTGGAATAGTTTCAAACGTAATTGAGGGAGTTGTTTCCATTGGCCCTGTGGTACATAGAGTAACCTGGACTATTTTACCACAAAATCATTAATCACAATAAAATATGATATAGCAAAATGTACATCGAAATTTACAAAACCGTTGTTGTCTATGTTCCGCATTTATTGCAAAAATAATAGATTCCTGTTTTGTTTTTTTAACACTATAACACTAACATCACAAAATGATTTTTCAAATAGACTCTTGGCTTTTATCAATTAGATTTTTTTAACACACTTTCAATGTATCAATCGAATTTTACTACGGTTACCTAAAACTGCCGTATAATCGAATGGAACACTTGACAGATTAATTTCTTGACTCGGGTATAAGTATAAAACCGCCTAATAGCTCAATTTACTTCTGCTTTAAATAATTGCGATCGCCCGGATAAAAGTCCTAATGGCCAATTACAACTAATGTTTCGTAGATTGTTATCCCTTATCAATAATGATATTAGTAATAATTGGAACAAAATGAGGTTCGTATTATTTTCATAAATAATTTTTTTAATAAGAATCTGTAATAATAAAACTTTAAACAATTCTCATAAGCTAAAGTTGATAAATTTAGTACAAATAATCCGGTATATTTTTGTAATAATTTACTGCTTTGGTGAGGTAAAAAAAAGTTTTTGTTAAACCTAGAAATTTAAATTTGTAAAGCCTGTCGTCGTAAGTATATGGATAACATTTTCTATGGTCAACGTTAGTCTTTCTTATCCAAGCTTTGTTTTAGACGAATCGATTAATAACGAATTAGTTTAACTGTTCATTGCATTTCCGTCGTCAGGCTCGTTTTTGCACAGTTTTCAGTTCTTGTTTATTGTTCATGGTGATAAATGGTAATGGGATCAACTTCCCTGTGATTTATCGGTGAGGGGCCGTTAGAATTCGTTCTAAGCTCGTCCCACCCGTTTTCTGTGCAAGTGGTCAGAATAATTATCGATCTAGGATATGGCGAGGTTTAGGAATTTGACAACATTTCCTTGTAGGTCTTTGATGGCTTCAAAAAATGATACAATTGTTTTCAAGATTACGTAAAAGTAGAGTGAGCTTGGCTACGATTTTTGAGGCTTCCTTCCTGATGCTCGTCAACATATGTTAATTTTCAAAGAACATTCAAACTTTCAAAGTTTAAAAATTAAGTTTCTATTTCTTCTTTCTTTTTACAACGAGCAGTTAACTTATAATTAGCTGCATTGTCGAGTATAAATTTTTGTAATAAATTTAAATAATTTTAACAATATTGTTTTCAAATGTGTGGTGATTTGAATTTCTACTAATTACTACTACTAAGTATAATTTTTCAACAATTTGGCTTTCCTTTCCCTAATTATCTCCGTCTATATAATCCTGTAAGCATAATCTGGCCGACCCAATACCCATTTTTTTCCCTTGTCGGCTCCTTTCACCTCAAAGATGCCGACTCCGAGTATAAAAAAGTCTTTCTATACAGACTTCCTTCCCCACCCATTCAAAATCCAACGTATACAAAAATAAAACAGCAATATCTCACTGGCACTCTCAACCCGACACACAAGAATGGCACAGTTACGCAGAAAACAAACACGTTGAGTGAGGAGAAATACTTTGATTGAATATATATAAAAAAAAATTTTTTTGCATTGTATTGTATTCATTTTTTTCTACCTAAAATTTTCTAGGATTTATAAATTCAATTTTTTAATCAAGATTTTCTGGCATTGTATAAATTCAATTTTTTTATCTATCATTTTCTGGCATTGTATAAATTTATTTTTTTCTTTAACCTAAAATTTTCTAGCATTGTATCAATTCAATTTTTTATCTAAAATTTACTGGCATTGTACAAATTTATTTTGTTATCTACAATTTTTGGGCATTGTATAAATTAATTTTTTTTAATTTTCTGGCATTGTATAAATTAATTTTTTTATATAAAATTTTCTGGCATTGTATAAATTAAATTTTTTATATAAAATTTTCTGGCGTATAAATTTAATTTTTTTATCTAAAATTTTCTGGCATTGTATGAATTTATTTTTGTTTAATCTAAAATTTTCTAGCATAGTATAAATTCAATTTTTTTATCTAAAATTTTCTGGCATTGTATAAATTTATTTTTTTCTTTAACCTAAAATTTTCTAGCATTGTATAAATTCAATTTATTTATCTAAAATTTACTGGCAATGTACAAATTTATTTTTTTATCTACAATTTTTTGACATTGTATAAATTAATTTTTTTTTTAAATTTTCTGGCATTGTATAAATTAATTTTTTTTATCTAAAATTTTCTGGCATTGTATAAATTAAATTTTTTATATAAAATTTTCTGGCGTATAAATTTAATTTTTTTATCTGAAATTTTCTGGCATTGTATGAATTTATTTTTGTTTAATCTAAAATTTTCTAGCATTGTATAAATCCAATTTTTTTATCTAAAATTATCTGGCATTGTACAAATTTATTTTTTTTTATCTAAAATTTTCAGGCATTGTATAAATTAAATTTTTTACATAAAATTTTCTGGCATTGTATAAATTCAATTTTTTTTAATCTAAAATCTTTTGGAATTGAAGAAATTCATTTTTTTTGTTTAATCTAAAATTTTCTAGCATTGTAATAATAAATCCCAGGCCCTGAAGATGATCTCAATAAAGATTGAAACGTTGACACGATAAAGAAAGCGTTTTTCTCAAACCTACGTCACACCAGACCGCACCTCACGATCTCCCAATATAGATTAAAAGACAGAATTAAAACAGAAAATGATATATTAAAAAAAGAAATTTGTACGTCATAATACAGACTTAAATAAAAATACATGGTAATATAGTAGAACTCTGGAATTGGCATAGAAAATTTGTTTTAAAGTAAGGTAGTGATAAATATTAGCACGAACTATTTCCGTCAACGTTTGATGTCGAAAGAGAACTGAATGTCGCATTATTTCAAAAGGTTGAAGACAATTTCCAGTGAAACAACTGAAACCCAGTACTACTTAACATACAATAATCTCACACTACCGCATCTCCGAATCATCATTGTTTTCACTCTCAACACGACACGCAAGAATGGCACAATTACACAGAGGACAAACACTTTGAGCCCGGAAGATGATCTCAATAAAGATCGAAACGTTGACACGATAAAGAAAATATTTTTCTGAAACCTACATCACACCAGACCGCATCTCACGATTTCTGAATTGTTTTCAAATGTAAAAATGTTTTAATGCTTTTCTTTCCGTCGATAGTGTTTTGCGGTATTTATTCATCCTGCAAGTCATTTGTTCAATAAATATGATAATTCTGTAGATACTTTCTCCAATTTTTCACTTATAAGGAAAACAGGAATTGGTCATGCATTAAGGCCTTTAGATCGCCGTTAAGGTATATGGATGAAGACGAACGTTCACAAATAGCCTATTTATATAATAATAATAAAGATGAGAAAAAAGGTGACAAAATAATTAGGAGCGGAAAAAGGGTATGATTACAATTTTCAAGGGAATTCGGATTATTGTCAGGAAGGTTTATCTGATTAAATCAATTTGCAGTGTACTGTTGAAAAATGAAAATTAAAATTTCCTCTGAATACGGGGTTGTTATTAAACTATGTTTTTTAAGAGAACAGTTGTGTATATTTTCGAGAGGAATGTTTGCGGTTTCTTTCTTTGAAAACGCTGTGCTAGGAACCGGTGGCTCGCTTCTCTCAACCACCCCGGCGAGGCAGTGCCAAACACCCACCCCCATCCCCGTCTACTAATTAGCCAACCCTTAATTAATCAACCGTCGTCTCTAATTACATTCAATTCTCCGCCTCGGCTAACGACTCGGGGCATTTTTAATTGAATATTTAATTGTGGGGCGTCCAGTATTAGCCGGCCGGCTAATACCCACCCCCACGGTTTTTCTGCCGAATGGAGTTAAAGCATTTTAACTCGAAATCGTCAAATCTGTCGTCCCTTATTCAATAATGACACGGAGGGGTGAGCGTTTTAAATAAAATACAAAAAAAAAGAAAGAGGATTTGTGATTTTTAAAATAATATTGCCAACAGACTTCATCAGTTTCCATAAATTAACAATATAAAAGCTCTCGATATTTTTCACTGTTAATATTTTCTTGACCAATCCACCAACACCATAATTACGTTCCATACAGTAGATTTTATTACAAAAAATTAATTTCTAACCTATTAAGTCTTCTATTGGAAAGTCTGACCGATTGATTGGGTAAAATTAATTAACAACTTTGTCTTGGATTTCTTTGTTTTAATGTTTGCCAACGTTTGGTAAAAACATGCTTTTCAATAATTAACACTAACCATATTGCATCATACATTTTAAATAGTTGCATGGCAAGTCACTATTTGCCACAAGGATGGTGCCAACACTTACTTCTGGTACTACCTCGGCCATCTACTTACTACAAACTTCCGCTTCGCGGATCTTCGAATTCTTTATACCTCGACTATTAAATATGTTTATACTATCTGACGTCATCAAACACATTATATTAAAATTGATGCATTGCTGAATAGGCATAACCAACACTCACCACTTTACAGTGTTTATCATAGGTGTTTTTTTTTAAATATTTATTACTCATTAAATATTAAATTTGTCATAAAATAAACTTTGGTTTTAAAAAACGTACGTAAAACATACATAATGGTTTTTTTTAAAGCCTGTAAACTTTTGTAACCCTTTAACTTAATACAAAAATCAGTTAGATATTCGTATTCCCTAAAATATTTAATTTTTATGACTACCACGTCAGAGGTTAGGCTATTATACTAGTTTTTAAAGCCAAACATGATAGAATTGAATTGTAACATGTAATAAAAATTGCGATAAATGCATAAATGAGGAAAGAGTCTTCAAAAGAATTGACTGTTGTATATACCGTTTAAAAATTGACACACACACACACACACACACACACACACACATACATACATACATATATATATATATATATATATATATATATATATATATATATCGTGAGAAGGTCGCTATATAGTCTTAGCGTTGTGTAACTAATTAATAATCAATTACGTTATGATTATTGTATTAACTGGCTTGAAAAACTACTTTTCTACACGCACTATTTTTTATAATGCACTTTGGAAAATATGAACCTTTTATGATCCTTCGCCGAGTCGATCAGGAAAGGACAAATCTTGACAGGCTTTAATACAAAAAATAGCTTTAAGGTTTGAAGTATTGAGTTTGAAATCAAGGTCAATTATAAATAATTAAATAACTTTAATTTATGATTATTATGATATTGTATAAGTGTTATCTAACTTTTATCCGAAGGAAAGTAGTTGCGTGTTGACACTGTAAGTCTACAGTCTCAACTTCGTAATTATTTAACTCGTTTAAGTTTAACCACTCTCTATACAAAATGGAGTACACTCTAGAATATACACTTGTACACTTACGCCGTAATCATCCCTCGTCTGCGATAAAAGTCAATTTTCAATATTATCAGTTCAAAGCTGTCGGTACTTAAGTAAGAATCGTAATATCAAAAGGAAAGAGGAAAGCAGTGTCATGGCTTGTTAATTATAACATAATTATGCTTTCAGTTTCTTCCCCTTTCCAACGTCAGTAATAGATAGTGAGTGTCGTCTGGTTTGGATATTGTCAATTTAAATGTTAAGTGTTCCTTATGAACCTTGTCTAGATCAACTAGTGCGAATTTGATCCTTTTAATTATTCCTAAAATTTGGCGTCTTTTTAAACCGTTATTGAAGACCATTTAAAACAGGTAAATTTTGATGGAAACTTAACTGAGATTATTTTGAATTTTTTTTTTTACTATTTTGTCAATTTTAGTTTTTGTAATGATTTTCCATTCTTAGAATAGGAGTTATTAGAGGTCTTATTTATTAGTGTCTTATTATTTGTTTTTTATATTATAAAACATAATTGATTATTTATTTTGTTATTTACTATCATTAAAACACTGATTTTTAGTGTTTTAATGTGTACTGAAATCCCATAAAAATTACTGTTTTTGTCCAGATTTAATACAAGTTCCTGTAATTCGTTTCCATATGAATGACGTATAATATATTTATAATTAATCTTTAAGTAAGGTGTTGGTTGAGATAAAAAAGTCAGCGACACGAGCGGGGTTCGAACCCACGACCTTCGGCTAAATACGCCGCTACTGCACTACTTGAGATATCGTGACTTCGATCCACTCGGACTCCAACTTCCCATCTCAACCCACTTTTTGAATTTTCCCTCCTTTTTGCCATTTGTCAAATATCGCGCAATCTATTCGATTCTCGGCGACAAATGAAATGGCCACGGAGAGCTTTAGTGAAGATATAGTTCATTTTAATTATTATTAAATCCATTAGAGTTCGTGAGCCTATTGACCAAATAACTTCTTTCAATTAATTAATCTTTATGTAAGGTATTGGTTGAGATAAAACAGGGAAATAGGTGTCCGAGTGGAAGTCGTCACGATAACTCAAGTGGTAGAGTAGCGGCACATTTAGCCAAAGGTCGTGGGTTCGAATCCCGCTCGTGACGCTGAATTTTATGTCAACCAATACCTTACATAAAAATTAATTAATTGAAAAAAGTTATTTGGTCAATCAAACTATATTTATAACTTTCAAAATAAATAGTTTAACATCACTAAATTGTAATTATTCTACTTCACAGGTGGTGTTTCATGTATATGCCTTTTCTACCTTATACACTTTTGATACTTAAAATATTCTTAACTGATGTTAAACATGGCTTTTTGAAAAATGGGTACGCTTTAGTTTTTGAATGAAATGCATTATCAAATCACCCACAAATCCACTGGAAAAAATCTGACACGATGGGTTGAACTTTTCATGTTTTATCAGTTCAAAGCAACCAAGTTCCATTTATTAGGTAATATTTATTATGGACTAAAATCGTAATATCAAAAGGAACGGGCTACCAGTATTCGCGCCCATGTCATAAATCCTCCGCAGTGTCACAGCTAATGAATTATTAATAATAACACAATTATACCTCTTTTTTCCTGCCTCTCCAGGCGGCCCTCAATGGAAAACCGGTTTACGGTAGCCGTATAAAAACCTATCAACTCATGGACATAATCAGTGATTAGAAGCTGTGCCCATTGATTAAATCCTTCACGCGATGATTTATGAGATTAATATTTTGTATTCTTAGCCTTTTCTTTTTCTTACAGTTGCTTTTTTTCACCTCCTTTGTTTTTTTCTTCTTTCTTTTATGCTATGAATATGAAACGAGTGGGTGTGAAGAATAATATTCTGGTTTTCGGTTTAATGAGCGAGCTTAGAAGAATAAACAGTAACTTGTTCGTAAATTAATATTTAACTTTCAATTTAATCTAAAGCCCAGGTCGACTCTTTCGAAAAAGCATAATCAATATTGTTATTTACGATTTGACGAGTTTAAGGCACAGTTGTTCACACTGTTTTGAACTATCGGGTTGTCCGGAAAATAATGCAGGATTTTAAGTTTTCATTAAAAAAAATCTATATAAAATATTCTGTTTACGTTTACAGGATTACTCATTTGTATGAATGTCAACACTTATTAATCCTCTTCCAAATGATATTGTTTGTTTACCTCTGTAGCATTCCGCTACTTGGAAATAATTCAGTCATCCTTATAATGTCAAAGCGAGAATTTCGTACGATTTTCTTTTACGAGTTTAAACTCGGCCGAAGCGGAGCCCAAACGGCTAGAAACATTAACCAAGTCTGGGGCGAGGGTTGTGTTAATGAGTGCACTGTGCAAAGGTGGTTTAAAAAATTTCGGGAGGGAGATTTCAGCCTTGAAGATGAAGAAGGTCGTGGAAGGCCTTCCTCTCTTAATGATGATGTTCTGCGATCAGTGGTGGAAGAAAACCCCAAAACAACTGTTCGAGAACTTGCAGAGCAACTCAAAGTCAGTAAAACGACCGTCGCTGACCACCTCAAGGCGATTGGAAAAGTGAAAAAACTCGAAAATTGGGTTCCACACTCATTAAACGATCGCCAAAAAAATCAGCGCTTTGATGTTTGTGCATCACTTCTTTGTCGAAACAAAAATGACCCATTTCTGGCCAGAATTGTTACATGTGACGAAAAGTGGATTCTCTACGATAACACTAGACGTTCTGGACAGTGGCTCGACAAAGGAGAAGCTCCAAAGCCCCCAACTCATCAAAAAAAGGTAATGGTTACGGTATGGTGGGCTTCATTTGGTTTAATACACTACAGCTTCTTAAATCCTGGCGAAACCATCAATGCTGAATCATACTGTAACCAAATTAATACCATGCATCAGAAATTGGCAGTAATGAAGCCCTCTTTGGTCAATCGGAAAGGGCCCATTTTGTTGCATGACAACGCTCGACCACATGTGTCACGTGTAACGTCACAAAAATTATTGGAGCTTGGCTATGAAACTTTGCCTCACCCACCCTACTCTCCGGACCTCTCGCCTACTGACTACCATTTTTTTAGACACCTGGACCACTACTTACAACACATAATATTCAAAAATCAAACGGAACTGGAAAATGCATTTATTGACTTTATCAATTCTAAAAATTCTGAATTCTACTCAGACGGAATTAATAAGTTACCAACACGTTGGGAGAAATGTATTGAGAGTATGGGAAATTATTTTGATTAAAGAACATTGCTTTAAAGTAATTAGTTTCTTTTTTTTTGTTTAATACCAAAATCCTGCATTATTTTCCGGACAACCCAATATTAAAAAATATTTATTCTCTAAAGTTGTAAATTGTCGGCCTGGTTCATTAAAATATCAGCAAGATAAGTATTTATTTTCAAAAGAATCATATTTTTGGATTTTCTCTGAAAATAAGTATGTTTCTATATAATAATTACATTTATTAGTTGTAGTTTGTATTAACGAGGAGTATTATTTAAATTATTGCACTATGCAAGTAGTTAAACCCAGATGAGGAATCGTGGCACAATTTGGAACGGTCGTCGTTAGAACATTAAAAACAAATTTAAATAATACCTCTGGTAATAAATATCTTTTCTGTTCTGCATATCAGGATCAAATTATTTTACTTAAATACTAAAATATTAAGATATTTTAAAGGCCTTGAGGCACAGCAGCAGGCAGAGAAATCTGATGTGTGAATTTAATTTATTAGCGTGAATGGAAAGGCGTTAAGGCATAAAGGAGAGAGAGAGAGAGAGAGAGAGAGAGAGAGAGAGAGAGAGAGAGTGAGAGAGTTGGTTACCGTTATATCATACATCTTAACTTTACTGGAGAAACAAGAAAAGAAATCAGCCCATTTGTATATACGCTGGGTTCGAAGTAGGACCGCTGGATTCGAACCCGTGTCCTTTACCTTACAGTGATTATCACCGTGTCATCGCCCAAATCGTTGCTGCTGCTAACGCCCCTTATTAGTAGGTTTAAAACGCGAGAAAGATAAGGAAAAAGGCAAACCTATTTTTAAAAAAACGTGTATTATTGCAACAATAATGTTGATAATATGTTGGATACTTGGATTAATGTTAATATGTAATTAAATTATAGTTAAGGCAACAAATAAAAAAATAATAAGTGGTTTTACGACATTTCTTCCGATCTTGTTTACCCTGAGACATCCATTTATAAGAAAGAAAGTTGTATGAATGTCTTAATTATTGAAATACAAATAACTAATTTCTTGCTGAATTTAACATGGACTGATACTTAAACCTTAACGATTTTATAGTTCCTTTATTCTTTTGGCTTGTTCATGTGAATTTTCGTTTGTTAATATAAAATGGCTTTTGAAAACTAAGTTTTCTACGACCTACATACAATTTTACTTTAATTTTGAATTTAACCCGTCTAGGAGTCGCGAGGACGCGTTTGGAGACAGTATAATTCCAATCTCAGATATCACATTAAGATAGGAACTTGATACGACCGTCTAATGACACTATAGTAATTTTAAGCGTTTATTTCCTAATTCCAATTAATTTCCCTCTGGAAATTGAGATGCAGACAATATTGAAATGCTTGAATCATCTGATTAGTTCGTAAATAGTCTCCAAGACTACCATGCTGTATGAATTTTTATTTTTTATTACATACGTGCACCAGTAGGCTCAATTGGGCTCATCGTTAAAAGCCGATGGTATATTTTTCCATATTTATACCTGAGCAAAGATTAAAATAAGTATTTTTTTGGATATGACTAACATTTTTTTTTCTTTATTAGGGTTGAACTTGAAATGAATAATATTTATCATATGAACAGTAAGCTTTTATTTAATTTCAACAAAACGAAATTTTTTAAAATATTTACATATCGCTATCTCATTTTCCCGTAATATCTTATTGAATTATGTTTTCTATTGTATTAAAAATTATCGTTTCATTATTTTGAAACATTCCTTACATTATAAAAGCATTTTAATACTTTGATTCGTTCGATTTAATGACAGCTGTTACATAAAATAGGCGCACAGCACGAAGTCGTAACATGGCAATTCTTCAAGAAAAAGAAATGGAACTATTTTTACAATCTAATTACCTCGAAGAGTGGGTGAAGTAATTAAACATTAAATTCCTCAGAGAACTGGTATTAATATGTAGATGAGTATTAGTAAATACGGCAATTATAAAAGAGACCGTGGAGGGTATTAGCATTTATATTGAATATCGGGGGAGGGCGAACGAGAATAGGTAAAGCTATGTATAAGACTTAATGAAACCAGGCTCGAGACATTAATTCATGTTTATGTTTTATATTAATTTATGTTGATTCCAATCTATGCTTCGATTCTTGCCTCGAATCCAGAAGGGGGTCTTTTGTTCTCATTTCCCTTTTTGTAACATGGACAAAACTTCTTATTTCTGACTGAAAAAGATGAGTTTTTAAAGATCTGTCTGGCCACGATTTATCATATTTAACTATGTACACTGGAATGCTAAACCATTCTTTTATTTTAGCACGTAGAAAAAATTTCCGTAATTTTAAGTGAAACTATCAACGCAAGTGGAAAATTAACATAAAAGATTCATTTGTCAGCAGTTTAATCTTTCCCGATCATCACGGTCCGCTTGCTCTCGCTTTATGATTCAGCCAGTTGCGTTTTGGAATTTAGCAATATCCCTTGGAACAACCCACCGTTTAAAAACGATGTAAAACGATTTTATTATAATATATCCGTAACGTCCGTATCAATCGTTTAACTGTAAAGTTTTGTCTTGTTAGTCTCATCGCTTTCGATATAAGATTACTGAAACCAATAAATAAATTTTTCTTTCATTTGTAAAGTAACAACATATTATGATCGACGCATAAAAACAATTGAGAAATGAATAGAAATTTGAATTATATTCTGTAACATACATATTGAGATATATTATAAATTCAAGTTTGTTCTGCAATTCCAGATTTAAAAAATATTCAAGTTCAAAAGTTTACCTTCAGAATCAGTAGTTTATATAAATATTTTTCAATACTTTTTATGTGTCAGCTAACGATTTGAATTTTTGAGGTTTTGTATCTTGAGGTAGTTCTCCTTATTGAACTAAACATTGCACGCTTATGAAAAGTTCCAATGACTTTGGTTCATGTTTAAGACTGTAACGTTCCTTTTAGTCAGACTCTACGTATCCTTATGTTTGATATAATATGAACAAACACGCGCTGACGGGGTTTCACTAATTGTCTCGTTAGGTGATTATTTAACGTTCAAATGCAATTTACTATAACATAACAAATTTTTCAATAGTGATTTCATTGAATATGTAGTAAATTAATTGAAAAATGATGGATTACATTCTCGAAATCAATGAGCAAGACAACTAGAAATAAAACTATTTACATAGAACCGTCATAACAAAATTGTTTACGGACATGGAGACTCTCCTGAAAATGTTTGGCTCGCAGCTGTGCTCGACCTTATTTTATGGTTGCAGCCCGAAAAACTTGCCTGCAGATGCTCGTTAGGCTATAATATCGGGGTATTTAAGCAGACTCCGGTGCGTTTAGAACAACCCTTTGCCAGCTTGTGCTGCGAGCTGGGAGTGTTGCAGCCCGAACTTCGGAGGCAACAACACAGCTATGAGGCAAGGTTCCTTCAAACGTGGGACATCCGCTTTCGGGTTCAATCCTTAGATGCTAGTACAGCAGAGCATGCGAGGGACTTCAGACCTGGATGCGACCACTTAGACTACGTTCCAGCGAAGCCAGGATGACAGTGGGAACAGTATCGAGCTAGGCAACGGACCATCCCGCCCTGGGTTCTCCCATTCCTACTCGTCCGGGATGATCTCGCCTTGAGGCTAGGACGACTACTCCGCCATACTTTTACCGAGCGAAATTCTTGGAACTTAGATTGAGGTACGCCGGTTTGCGCCACAGGTGGGTCTAAGGTCGGCGAAGATGTGGTGTATGTCTTGTATCGCGAGGGTACATCTACTTCGTGGTTGCTCCCGCAGCACTAACGTTTTCACGGCAGAGTTGGATCATATTGTCACCCACTTGGTGTGAGTGATTCGATACGATCGTGACTCTGCCTGCCTAGTCGACTCCCTCAACTGCTCTCCGTTCTTTAAGGCGTCCCAATCTCTGGACGAAACCTCCGCGATTAGGCCCTTTGCCGCTAAAAATGCAATAAAAACATGATTACATGAAGGTGCCAGCTTCGGTGGGTTGTGTGGGCAGAGCAGCTCGCACGTATCTTGATAGGTGACTGGTAGAAGCATCCTATCCTCATCCAATTAAAGATAGGCCAAACGAGGTAGACCCATGGTCATTTATTTTTGGGTCAAAGCCCGTGCATGTATCCGGCACTTAAGTAAAAGTTGCTCGATGTGTCCCACTTAATTGAAAGGTGCAAGAGAAAACGTTTTGGGGATCATTTTTTTTTTTTTTTTGCACAAAGAGGAATTTGAAGTCATTGTGAAGAGTGATATTGAAGACGTAGTAAAAAGCATTGACTACAGTTCTGAGAACAATCGATTGGAAGAACTTTATTCTTTAGATGTTGTGAGGTTAGCGGTGCCCCTCAGTTCTACACCATACGTCCAGATTGGTTTTAATATTGCCTTGTAGATTGTCAGTTGTTTTTCATTGAAACGTTAGATTTGCAAAAGTAGTCTGTAGAGTAGTCCGAAAAGATCGATCAATTTTCATAGTTTTAGATGTGTGCGTGGTTCCAGGTTATACTTGAATATAGATGGAACCCAAGGTAACGGCCGCAGTTTTTGGGATAGGAGTATTATTATGAAATTAGGAAATCCGTCAAAATTCGAAATGTAGAGCTAATTAACTTATTTGCTAACTTTCAATCAATTAATTATTCTTTCTATGTAAGGTGTTGGTTGAGATAAAAAAGTCAGTGTTACGAGCTGGATTCGAACCAAGGAGTTTGGGGGGGGGGGGAGTTGGGGTCCGAGAGGATCGAAGTCACGATAGCTCAAGAGGTAGAATAGCAGCGTATTTAGCCATAGTTCGTGGGTTTGAATCCCGCCCGTGGCACTGACTTTTTTATTGCAACCACACCTTACATAGAAACAATAATTAATTGATCGAAAGAAGTAACTTGGTCAATTTCCTCGAAAACGTAAATGGATATGGCTAACTTTTGTTAATATAAGATTAGAAATTCTTTAGAATCACATTACATTGGATCGTTTAATGTTGATCAAAAGTAGTCCTGATGAAATTACTACTGAAAAAAAGCACATAATCATATACGTCCATTTTTATATTCTGATGAAAACACCTATATAGGCTAATTTTTTTAGGGTACGCACAATATATGATATGTAAAATGCTAATTTACCTATTTACTGTTCCTGACGTAAATACTAGAATAGGTTATATTTTTAATATGAAAGTCAATATTTGTCAATTTTTTATTTAATTTGTTTGTATTATACATCACATTTAATAGAACTTTGATAAAAGGTTGATATTCAATATTTAAAAAGTAAAAATATTCCAAACAACCGATATAAGGAAATGTTTCGGTATTGAAGCGTCAAATAGATGATTTTTAGTACTAATTACAAAGGAACTAATAATTTATTTGGTTTTAAGCCTGGTAGAAGGACGGCACCAAAACATCTTAAGATTGCTGAGGAAGTCTTACGGACACTGTAAATAGCGAGATCGAAAATGCGATAATCACCGGATCAATATTCAATACAGACCTCAGGAAAATATCAGTGAATAGATTCATTTTACTATTCTGAAAGTACATTTTTTCATTTCGTGGGGTTAAAATATTAAAATATTCACAAAATATTATCTTTCACACAATCACAAACCACTAATAACGAAGAAACAGACAATAAATATAAATTATTCCACTATTATATGTACATGAAAATTCCCGATGGTTATGTACGGTTATTGTCTGTTTGGTTAGTCTGAACATTTAAAAAAATGCAAAGTAGAAACATAAAAGCTCGTTAATGACGTTTCCATTCATATAGAAGGTGCAATAAAATCCAATAAAAGCGCAAGAGTGCGATTAGAAACGGCAATTAAAATTCCAACTAACTTATATTTCTGAAAATTCCTTAGCTCATTTCGATGTCTTTGTTTGAACGTGATCAGCAGCGTATGAACAATTAAAGGCCGCGTAGGCTGCAGAGACGGTTCAAACGAAGGAGTGTCTGGGGTCAGGATGTCGGACAGGGGTTTCTCGTAAGAACTGGAATAATGTTAAAAACAAGTCCCATTAAAGCCCAATTCTGGTAGCAGACGATTGTCACTCGGTTTAATTGAATTGTTCGGGTTGTTTGTTACACTGGAGACGGGTGCAACGACTTTATAGCTCCTACCTTATCCCGGCCCCAAAAGACTAATGAGGCATTCCGAGTTGCACGGCAGTAAAACAGATAACTGCCTCTTTAACTGCCGGGCAGTTAAACTTCTGACTGCGCCCGAAGACTCCGCGGCCAACCACGGCTCGGATCGACCGTTCCCTCGGATTGCATTCGTCCAATAACTTGTGTAACTGCCGTCCTCAACGCTAATAATGGGGATTTTGTTGGCGCCCATTTATCTATATTTACGCGCCGTAAGCACTTATAAAATGTTCGCCCCTCTCATAACCTTTATAAATGTGCAACGGCAAAAATGTTACAGTACGGCTGACGAATATTCGACACCTGAGTTTATGGTAACCGCAGATAGAAAAAAACGCTGTCTTCAAACATACTGAAATAACTGCTAAGAAAGTATAAAAGATGTATTTATTTTTGAGATGTATCCATAGTAGAAGATAAAATATTTATATGCTTTATGTGCTTTCAATAATACAATTCTTTCTTACAAGTACTTAGAATAAAGAAAGAAAATTACTAGATGTTAAAAAGTAAGTAAAATTAAGACAACTAGTATTTTTGTAAAGGTAAACAATTAACACCAAATCAAACTTAGTTGGAAGTAAACGCAGTAAAGTTGTACACAAGTACAAATGGCAAGCGAAGTGCAACATATTTAAGGAAGCTTAACTGAAGAAACTTAATAATAATAATTAATCTTTATGTAAAGTATTGGTTGAAACCAAAAAGTTAGTGTCATGAGCGGGATTCGAACCCAGGCTCTTTCGGCTCAATACGCCGCTGCTCTATCACGTGAGCAATCGTTACTTCGATCCTCTCGGACACCAACTCCCCATCTCAACCTATAACCGTTGGATTTTTCCCTCGTTTTGCCATTTTCAAATGTCATGTAATCTGATTGGATTCTCAGCGTCTTATGAAGTGGCCACGTGGAGCTGTTTCGTGAAGTGTTACTTCTTTTACGTTTTACATATTTATCAATTTACGTTTTCGTGGTCAATTGACAAAGTTACTCCTTTCAATCAATTAATTATTCTTTCTAAGTAAGGTGTTGGTTGAGATAAAAAAGTCAGTGTCACGAGCGGGATTCGAACCCATGACCTTCGGGTAAATACGCCGCTGCTCTAACCAATTGAGCTACCGCGACTTCGATCCACCCGAGGTCGTGGGTTCGAATCCCACTCGTGACACTGACTTTTCATTTCAACTAATACCTTACATAAAGATTAATTATTTATAAACTTAATACTTCATGATTTTCCTAATACGACATTGTTATTAACAAACAATATTCATGAACGCAAATAAAAAGAGACAAGTATAATGAAGATAAGAGCAAAATTGTACCATTGTGCGTTAAATTAATATGACAGTTTGTGAAATGAAGACAGCTTCTTAACGGTAAAGAGGTGTTTAGGGGAAGTTTAAAGGTGGCGGTCAACATTAAACGGAGGGTTGAAGTGTGAAAAGGCTTAAAAATGTTTTATCACTTTCTGGAAATTGAAAGTGTGTCTTGGGTAAATTAGATCTCGGAGCTTTTACTAGACGTCCAAAGGGGATGGCCAGTCTTCAAAGAAGTCATTACCACGACATATGGGCCGGTACGAATCTCATTACATGTTTGGAAATTTTTCCTCTTGCGGAACTTTATTATGTAAATAGCCGTAGGTTGACGGGTCCGGCGGTTGTAAGATTGTTTCCTGGGCCATTCCTCGAAGCCCCTTGCTGTTCACGAGGGCGTGAAATTAGACCGGACTCCCCTTCTAGGTCCACAACGGGCGGATGGGGGCCCCCAGAGGCTATGCAAATGGCCTGTCCCTCCTCCGAAGCCACCCCTTGTACGGACCAGCGGTCACGCTAATACCCAACCTAAAAACCTCTTCTTTTTACCCTCCGGTCGTCGTCTGTGCGCGTAATTGCTATTTGATGTCAGAGTCAATACGGGAGGGTTTGCTTTTGCAACCTTGGAGGCCCCGATCTGCCTCTTGACCCAGAGGAAAGTCCTGCGCGTAATACAAATTTTCAAACGAACCGGTAAGCCAATTTCATCTTAAACCAGAATATGCGTCTGGGTCAACAAAAAAAGTCAGAATACAACATAAGACCGTTAAAAAAATAATATCTTCACATTTTACATTATTTGTCAATTCTGGGCAATATCGTAATCAATGAAGTTCTACTGATATGCGATTATTGCTAGATGAAACTATATTATTATTTATTCTTTACAAGTAAGGTCTTGGTTCAGATAAAAAAGTCAGTGTCACGAGCGGGATTCGAACCCACGACCTTCGGGTAAATACGCCGCTGCTCTAACACTTGAGCTAACGTGACATCGATCCTCTCGGACACCAAATCTCCATCTCAACCTACAACCAATCGAATTCTCCCTCTTTTTGCCATTTTATCTCAGCCAAGACCTTACATAAAAAGAATAATTAATTGAAAGAAGTAACTTGGTCAATCGACCACTAAAACATAAATAGATTATTATTATTATTTTATGCATATAAAGTATTTCCTTCAGTTGTGATTGATATGCCAGTTGGTAATGTACCCTATCAAGACCTTTTTTTTAAGGTGTGAAGGAACAGCCATCTGTCAACAACCAAAGTTCTCAACTTGCATTCGATGATCATTTTCTGTTCTTTAACATTCTTCACATACATTTTTAGACATGTATTTTAAATTAAAACTTCACTATTTATCCACTTTTTGGGAAGCTATAGTTTTGGGTAAAAAAAAAACTTTTTTCGGGAAATCAATGAGAAGCAGACTGCTGACGTTTCCTTTGTATGCTTCAGTCACGCTGTTAAAGAACAATACTATGTTTTGACTTATACACCTATTGAGACATTTTTGTCTCACATATTTTGGTAAATAAACAATCCTTTTGATTAAAAGTAATGTCAATCTTTTCTACTATTGCTTTTGATTTATGTGGAAAAACCAGTTAACGAATATCGAGACGGTTGTGACACATTACACATTTTGGTTGTTTGTTCCTTTTTGATTTTCAAACTTGGTACAATAAAGATCGTTTGCGGACAATGTTGTCCACCCGATGGCCTTCCATTTTCACGGGGGTAATAATATCTCTGGCACAACGGAAATGCCGTCAAGACTACTGACTGTGTCCAAATGAAAGAGATTGACATTTAAAGCTAATGATCGCACGCTAATGCCCTGGAATGTCCTAACATTATTTCTGGCTCTTTGTCAGAGACCGTGCCTTTTTCGCGTGTCGGAAACGGCGGTTTAAAACGATAACAATTATTGTTGGGGAATAACAACGCTCGCTTTCCCCCTTCCTTTCTCCTTTTTGGGCCTAGCATGACTCCTTTCTAGTCGACAGATATCGATTTCTTTTTAAAATCGTAAAACTCGTTTCTAGTTTTCTGAGCAACTCCATATATAAAAACTAATTCTAAAAGAACAGTTAATAAAATCTCCTGAGGCTATTTGCAACATTGCCTTACAATGTATGCCATATTCTCTTGATTATGCTGCTTTTGAAATCTTACAACCAGAATCACTTTTATTCTGAAGATCTGGTGTAAATTATTCGATTTGAAATTTGCATTAATTTTAAATTTTCCAATTTGTTTAACGATCAGGGACCAAACTAGTTAAAAATAACGGACCTGAAATGCTTAATTTTTAATGTACTTTGCGATTCCTCAACAAAAATTGACCGTCGGTCGTACTCTTTATACCACAAATATAAAAGTATGTATAAACTTTTTCAGTTTATTACAATGAAATTTGGTATTTGAAGCGTTCGGGGGGAAAACACCACTATTCTTTAAAGCCGCTATGGAAACAAGTTGCATAATTTATACTTATAATCATAAACGAATTCAAACGGATTTGTCCCATGCCCGTAGGCGTTAGAGGAAAACCAAATACCAACAATGAATGTGGAAACGTGTGAGGAATAAAATTTGTTTATCCTGCCTCATATATACAATATATATAGTCCTCTTCCTCGACCACCCCCGCTATTTGAAAGGGTATTATCAAAATCCGTACCCCTCCTTCACGAAACTAACAGGCTATCTAGTAGTGAATTGAAGGGGGCGAAAATTAGATTGACAAAAGTGACCTTTCACCCCCTGGGGTCCCAGACGATGCCGATGGCCGTATATTTTCAAATATCCCTCTCAACGTATCAAGGGGGTCGATAAATGCTTGAGAAATCCCACGTTTTACTTATATTTGAAACAAAAACGGGCAGTACAACTTATTGTTTATTGGATTGTAAAATGCAAACTGTACATTACAGAACAAGGTTTCCTGGACAATGTACAATTTGATTTCTTTCTCAAAAAATATCCTTTAAATTTATTTATATTCCGACTGAAAGAAACATCTTTCCTCGAAAACATCAATATCGTGAAGAACGAGAACTAAATATAGTTTAACAAATTTAAAAAGAACCGAAATTCTTTAACGGTTTTATCAGAGAAACCTTCACAGTACAACGAAACGTTCATTGTTTGATTTATTTAAGTTTAATTAAGCAGCATCATGCATAGTAAGTAAAAATTGGGTGTGAAGTGTGACAAAACTTGATGATATGCAGGCAGTGAAGGGTGAAGTTTTCAATCAGAAGTAGCTTTCCAATAAAGAGTTTCGCTTTTTATACATGATGCTCAGTTGCTATAGAATTGCAAACCGGGTCATATACATGTATGAAAAATTCTGTTCTATACTGAAAAATAACAATCGGAATGCAATCGGATTTCGCAAATTTTCACGAAATCAGTTTGAATTCGGCTGGTATCTTAGCCCGGCTCGGATTTTTTTTTCATCGTGTCGATTACCGCGGAAGGACGATGAACGAGATGGAATTGTTTTTTACAAATTGAGTTGTGTCCACAGGCGTGCACGCCAGACCGTGCAGAGCAAAACAAAATCAATTTTTAATTTAGTTTCGGACAAAAACGGTAAAAAACGTTCTGTCCACCATATTTACATCTTTCTAATTGATTTTATTACATTCGCATGGAATTACAAAAAAAAAATTCAAGTTTAAACGGAGCGAGGGGGGGTCATCGAAAAACGTAAAAGGGGATGGGCAAATTAAACATTTTTTACCCCTTAGCCGAACCCGCCGCCCGCCGTTGTTTTGTGCGATATATAAAAGGGTTGATTGGAAAAAAAAAGGGGTGGAATTGGGCGTGGATGCTCCCCTCCGATTCCAATTGCAAGTAGAATGGGCGGATGTTATTCTGTGTCATTTGGAGAAGAAATAACCGTACTCAAGTGAGCGTCGAAACTGCCTACGCTTTGAAATTCTCATAAATTACCTTAAGTTAACGGCTCTTTGAAAAGAAATCGATTGGACATTGTTGATATTAGGCAAGGAACTTGCCTCTATTGCCTCATGTTTATTAATTACAACATTGGAATAGGGATAAGGAAAACATATGTTTATAATCATTCACGAATCGCTCGCATTAAAAAATATTTTAAAAAATAAAATATATTCGTTATGTGTGGTGTTTAGTGACCGTTAGCCAATGGTTATTTGTAGATCGTGAGATGCGGTCTGGTGTGACGTAGGTTTTAGAAAAACATTTTCTTTATCTTGCCAACGTTTCGATCTTTAGTGAAATCATCTTCAGGGCTCAAAGGGTTTGTTTTTCGTGTAGAAGTGTCATTCTTGTCTGTCATGTTGAGAGTGCCCTGTTCTTCATTCTTCTCGTGTAGAAATGTGTGGTGTTTAGTGACCGTTACTTAATGATTATTTGGAGGTCGTGAGATGGGGTCTGGTGTGACGTAGGTTTTAGAAAAACATTTTCTTTATCGTGCGAACGTTTCGATCTTTATTGAGATCATCTTCAGGGCCTTGTGTTGTCTGCATTTTGAATTAGAATACTTCAGAATACTAAGAACTACAGAACAAATTTCAACTACATATGGACACCATGCAAAAAGTATTCTGAAGGACTTCGCCAACAATGAGAAGAAACTCTCATCGGCTATCAATCAGACAACTTTTTTGTTGAAATGCCAACGTTTCGATGTTTCGATCTTTATTGAGATCATCTTCAAGGCCTGGGATTTATAAACATTGTTTAAATTTTACACATACATGTAGGATGTGTAAAAATGATATTCTTTATAAAGAAAATCCAATAACTCTGGCCTTTGGTAGGACATAAACCAAGAAGGTCCAACAACCCTCACTAAGACTGGCAAAATCGCTGCTGCAACTCAGAGGAGTGACAGGACTACTAACCGGTCACTAGCATCTGAGAAAACATCTACACAACATGGGCATATACAACGAAGATCCCATCTGCTGATTATGTAATGAGGAGGAAGAAACAGCCACCCCTTATCATCCTTACCATCAACACAGCTCAATGGAGATTCAACCTAATATACAAAAAAAACTTAGGGAATGAAATTGTAGCCGCGACAGTCAATGACCTGATACTTCTAACGAGAAGGATAGAGTCTATTGCACTGAACTAAGCAACTAGAAAGGTACAATAAGCCAGAAGGCTGCAATGCCTGGGGAGTACAAACCCTGCTTGCTAGTAACCCTATCACCATACCATACCAAGAAGTTTCAAGGAGGAATATCGTGTACTCTATAGACTAATAAGAATGCATGGAATGTACATAAGTGGGAATGTATTTATTTGTAGACTGTATTATTGAAGTATGTTTTAGGATAGATTATAGTTTGCTTTCGTTGAGAGCTGAAATAACGACGCTGTTAAAAGCCCCCGTTTGACCTCCCCGTTGGTTAGGAAGCGACGATCTCATGAGCTCATAACAGGGTAAGTGAACTCCCATGAGGTATCGACTCTAGGTTCAGCACATCGAGGAGTGACAGCCCTTCGGGGTGAAAGTCCATATACCAAGGTTGACTCCCAATACCTTAACCGCAGGCGCTGGATTTATTTAAATTAAATAACCATTACAATTTGTCAATTTATTTAATTTGATTTTTGAAAAATTACGCTTTACTTGATTACTTAACTATATGTCCTAGGTTAAAAAGTGTCTCTCAATAATTGGTCTACTGTGCAATCTCCATTATTATCATTACTCTCTTTATAAATCTTAAGGCTTTCTATCAGATTCCAAAATTTTGCTAAAGGGTGAGCAATCTTCAGGGCTAGACTCTTCCTCTCCAAGGAATATAAGCAATATCTGCACAGGCTTGTTTCTGCTGATCCAGATTATACATATTTCTTCGGAGTCTGCAGTGCCGTACTATCATCACAATCTTAACTTTTTCACATACCTCTGTTCTAGAATATAAGCCCATCGGACAGAGAACTTATAACCCATCGTCTAATGGATCTACGTTTCAGTAAAAAAGGTTCAGGACCGATAGGTGTCCTCATCGAACGTTCCACTTGGTTACTTAAGAAGACATAACATGCCCTCCACTAAGCTGTGTGGTGTATTCAATTCACTAGTATCGTGGTCCGCTTGACCAATTAATATATTACAATTAATTAAGGTTTTCAGTTGAGATAAAAAAAGTCAATGGCACGAGCGGGATTCGAACCCACGATCTTCGGCTTGATACGCCGCTGCTCTACTACTTGAGCTATCTTGACCTCGATCCACTCGGACACTAACTTCCCATCTCTACCCCACCTTTTGAAGATGGGAATTCTATATAAAGGATTTAATCGTTGAGTTTCACAAGAATTTTGTCTGTTAAGTGATATAGTGGAAATTTATTTGTTTGTTTAAATAATAATTACTCATTTTGTATTTAGTAGCTAGCTATAATTGCCCTTATTAACATAATTTTAATTGATTTTATTTATTTAAATTTTTAATTTTAATTAATTTTATTTATTTACATTTTAATTTTTATTAATGATAATAATGTTATTCTTTCACCGAAATTATCAAAAAATAAAATATGTTTTTGGTTCTAGGTTCACCCTAAAATTTGATTGAGTCCTTTTCTCGTTCATTATAATTATTATAGTTTATATAACTGTAAATATATGCCTATAAATTACTATTTTTAAAATTATTTATTTATTTAAATACCATTATAACCAAACCCAGCCTTATTTGCTTACAGAACATCTCTATAAATTGAGTTGTAACTTTATAAATTTTATTCAAAAATCAAACTTCACCTACTTACTACGCTACTTAATAAGCACTCCAGTGAGCTGGGAGTAAAATTTCTACCAGTGACATTATGATAATTCGAGAGATGTTTGCATATTTATGCCAATAAAGTTTTACTAACAAGTCTAACGCTTGGTTTTCAAGTTTAACATGTTGAAATATGATATGTTTTATTTATGTATTTGAGCTTTTGAGAAATCCCGTATAAGTATATAATTATAAGCGATGAATGTTCATTGTCAACAAATGATAAAACGTTCGAAAAGAATAATTAAACAAATGTTAAAATAGCAGTCTCAGAAGCGAAAGTTTTATCCAGGTAGAGTTGGAATCTGTTAACGAGATTGTACAAAATTGCAACATCAAATCGTCAAATCCGTAAATCTCATGTTTATTGCCAAGTTGAGGTTCAAAATACTAAAACGTTTGTTCGGAGTCTGAATATGTTGCACAATACGGCTCTTTTTTAAAATAAACTGTTATAAAATATAAAATATTAATGACTGACGACTACTGTTTTAACCATTGCGTTAACTCACCTGAGGAAGGAGTAAAATAAATCCGATACGTTGTGGATAAAAACTTTTTTGTTTTGTCTTTTGAGATGACTTATTAACCTTCCTTCCTGAAGGAAAAATCATAGTTTATTGCAAATTTAGATACATCTGTTTGTTCTTGGAGTCTTAAATTTCTATACAGAAATGCGTCCGCTGATGACGAAAAACGTTTGACAAAGTGAAAAACTAGGTGGAAAAACGTGAAAAAGAGTGGGCCCAAATAGGAAAAGTTTCGTTATAATTCGTTTTTCTGTTAAAATCTTCAATTTTAACTTTTTTTTAATGTAGAGAGGGGGAAATAAAAAATAAATATTAATAACAATCTACAGAATAGAATACGAATAACAATATTATCAATTGAAGATAATTTAGTTTTTATAATCTATATTGTTAACTCTGATAAGACGTGCCATTGTAGCACACAAGGATAAACTACAATTCAAAACCTATCTTTTCACTAGGCCACACGAATCACTGATCCGATGTTAAGGAAAAAAAACTCAACCTCAAATTATATTTTCCAGATAATTAAGATGGAATCAGTACTTAATGAGTCAGATAGAGGCTAATTAGCAAAATAATTACCACTCATTAAAGGAAAACTCCGACTGGCTGGTTTTGCACTTTGCCAACAGTTCGAATTTACACTTGTTTATCCGAACATGTACAAAACAGTTTTAAATTCACCATGTTACAACATATCGAGTGTTGTTGCAAAATTTTATATTGACATACAAAGATAACTAATATTATATTTCGTTGTTACACTTGTTTAGTACATCTATGAATTAAAAAAATCAGTTTTAATTGTTATTGTGTCATTTCCTTGATTTATTATTTAATTAAAATTAACAGAGGATGGCCGGTTCATATAAACAGCTTATCTGACCACTCTAATCAACTATTTGAACAGCTGATAATTTTTTTATTTTTTTAATATTGTCTTATTCACACTTTCAGCCATGCGGGCGTATTTAGTCTTAAATCTGTTTTATATTAGTTTATAATATAATATTAATTCTTGAATTTCTTACAAATAAACACAATAATCGTAACTATTCGTACCATCGCGAGTGGTACGCACGACTCGGCGCGTTATTGGAAACCGGCGTATAATTTGTGGCTGTGTCACTTTGTCCCGCTGATAGCCGGGCCATCTTTAGTTACCTCATTATCCTCTATTTAGTTACAATTACCGATTCTGAAGGGGTATCAAATCGCAGGTTGATACACGAGAACCGTCCTTTGGATCATCTTAAGGCTTTACCTGAAACAGAAACATTATCAAACAGTTAATTTCGTATAATAATAACAGAATCAATATTAATATTGATAAATATATCTTAGTTTATGGGAAGATATACTATATTACTCCGGGGTTTCGTTGTACGTTTCGGCATTGCACCATCTTCAGTAAGGAACTAGAATCGGACCCTGTGCCAGTACGATAATTATTCACTGAATCTCCGTTCGAAATCCACTATCAACTTTAATTTGATTGAAATTCCTGCAGTGGTTCCACTTAGTGAAATTCACATAAGCAAATCTCTATGGGTATATGTTTAAAATTAATTTAAATATTTTAAAAATCTCGCATTACATATAATATATTAAATCGATTAGGTTTCCTGGTCCGATTGACGAAATAAATCCTTTTCAGTTAATTAATCTTTAAGTAAGGTATTGGTTGAGATTAAAAAGTCAAGTGTCACGAGCGGATTCGAACCCACGACTTTTGGATAAATACGCCGCCGCTGCTCTACCACTTGAGCTATCGCGGCGTATCTACCACACGATAGCTCAAGTGGTAGAGTAGCGGCGTATCTAGCCGAAGCAATTAAGAAGTACGATGATACTTAAGCACCTCTGATAATGACATTCTGTCCCTTACCTATGAAACAAGACAAATTTATACAATATATAGCTAATTTTTAAGTAAGGTAGCGCGGGATTCGAACCCACGACCTTCGGCTAGATACGCCGCTGCTCTACCACTTGAGCTATCGTGTGGAGATATGCCACGATAGCTCAAGTGGTAGAGCAGCGTCGGCGTATTTATCCGAAAGTCGTGGGTTCGAATCCCGCTCGAGATACTGACTTTTTTATCTCGACCAATACCTTACTTAAAAATTGGCTATATATTATATAAATTTGTGCTGTCTCATAGGTAAGGGACAGCACGTCATTATCAGAGGTGCTTAAGTATCATCGTACTTCTTAATTGCTTTTGAACACCAGGGAGTTTGAATTTGAAAACATGCTCCATTAGCAATATAGCGTTATAGATTAATTTAAAAAGACAATATGAGAATGAATAATAAATCAAAAGTGTTCAAATTCAAAACACAAAAGATTTTCAACGTATTATTTGAAAGTTTTTATTCGTTTAGTAAAATAAAAATAGCATTCAAGAACTTCACCCAACACGGCAGGATCTCCAGTCTCAGAAACTCGCACTTTGCCGGAGGGCAACGAAACCCTTGACTCATACGCTGGAATAAATGAAGTCTAGCCGGTTGGTCGCTTTCACACTCCAGTAACAGGTAGTCCACAGTTTGGGGTGGTGCTTGACTGCATGAGCAAGCGCAAATGTTAGTGATAGATAATTCACACAGGTATTCTGCCATTCTGTCAAGCCCCGTCAGAACTTGTGTCAGAATGCGAGAGGAGGCAGTTGGAAAAAATTCCATTTGTTGGCCATGGATGGAGTTATGCCATATATTTACACCTCCTGGCTGCGCTCACCTATCTTTTCTTGACTGTGGCTAGAGGAAACTTTGTGTATGATCCCTTCACAAATCACTACGGGCAGTTCATGCGCAAACCCATGTGTGACTACGAAGACGAACCACTCACTGCAAGGTGCATCTTATTGCTCTATGGGCGGTAAAAGTAAGTGCGTGTTAAGCAGAGAGTCCAGAGGGATCTGCAATCAGTCGTGATCCGCACCGTGGCCGCCTGGTGACAGTGGCCTCCCACCCACTCCAGGGATTTTGTGTGTTTGTTTGTTTGTGTGTGTGTGTGTGTGTGTGTGTGTGAGAGAGAGAGAGAGAGAGAGAGAGAGAGAGAGAGAGAGGGAGAGAGAGGGAGAGAGAGAGAGTGAGTGAGAGAGAGTGAGCGGGGGAGAGAGAGAAAAAGAGAAAGGGAGGGACATCAATTTTCCTACAAGTCATGGAATTCATCCATAATAGTAATACAGGGAATTCGTCACAACTGTAAAACGGTTGCTATAGGGTTCTTTGTATATAATTTACGCCTATAAAATAATCAATTGATGACGGTCATATTTACTGGACATTCAATTACCGCTGGCCTTGAGAATGGAGAAGCAAGGAGACTACGGCCAATAACAAGCGTTTCGAATGATTGCGCTTGTTTTCAGACCAACACCACAATTCAACAACTACGCAGATGAAAGAACATCGCTGGTCGTATTTAGAGCGGGAAAGGGATCGAAGAATGAAGAGATGGCCAACACATTAGGAACGTTAGTCCTTTCATCAGGTTTGCTATATTAGGATGCTTTTTGTCAATGTTCGTTCGCTTATACATTTATTTATCACGGTAAGTGTTCTCTTTGGAGTTCTTTCTGGAAGTTGAGGTCGTAAAGGATCTTGGTGTACTTTTTGATCAAAAGCTCAAGTTTAAAGAATATATTTCTTCAATAAAAAATAAATTTATGAAGATGCTAGATTTCATCATCCGGAATACTTATGAATTTAAAAATCCGCTATGTTTTGTCCATTTTTATTAAGGTTTTGGAGAATTCATACTATAATACGCTACACCTGTTTGGAACCCATAGTATCTAAATTATCAAAGATGTCTTCAATCTGTACAAAACAAATTTTTAAAAAAACTTTCTTACAAACTCAATCATCCCGCCAATCAACTCCGCCTACTCTGGAATCCGCTCTCAATTTAAACTTTTCGAACTGGCACTAAGAAGGGATTACTTTGATATTGTTTTTGTATTTAAATTATTAAACAATCTCATTGATAGTCCTTTTCTCCTCTCTCAGGTCCCATCGCACTCTCTTAAAACCCAGAAACTATTTTATATTGAATTCCAAAGCTCTAACTACATGCTATCTTCTCCTCTACACCGCATGATGATCAAAAGTGACAACATCTGCAATAGCATTGACTTCTTCAATAGTTCTGTGCAATCTGTGAAAAACCATATCCTCCAACCCCACTCTATTTGAATTTTCTTACCAATTTTGTATTTTTTAAATGCTTTTATATTTCATACTGTTAAAAGTTGATTACAATTTATTTCATTTGCTGGTGCACCTAAATCTTGCACTCTAGTCTTATTATATATCTAAAAAGATCATTATTTTCATTAAATATGTACCTAAACGTTGTAGATTCAATTGTCTTTCAGCTTTATTTTGTTTCCTTTGCCTTAATTTACTTAATAATTATGTCTTTTTATTTTTGTTGTTGTTCAATTTACTCTTTGAATTGTATTTTAATATTTATCATTTATATTTAACTTTTTTTTTGACAGGGGCATCCGACAGCTTGGTCATTTCAGCCCCGGAGCACTAACATAATACCGCTAAACACTCGATAGACAATCACACCAATAAATACATTCATACCTATATACATTGATCGTACTCGTACTGTTTGGTAGATGGAATACTAGAAATTCCTCCATCTACCTATTCCCTATAATAAACTAATCTAGATTGGGGTCGTAGGGTATTTTTATAAAATTTCCTTCATCAGCCCAAGTCATACACATAACCTGACAGGCGATGGAGAAGCTACTTCGCAATCAGCCCCTCCCCATTCACACTAACAAATACATTCACTCATACAAGACACAGAAACACAAAACACATAACTTTACTTCTATATACAATAAAAAAATCCCAATTCCTTTAAAAAGCGAAATAGAGGACCCTGAAACTCGCTCTCTGTGTCCGAGAACCCTCTTTAAATCTGGCGATCCCTTTTGCCGTTTTTGTGAAATTAAAGAAGAAACGGCAAAGCATTACCTCGCAGAGTGTGACAGGTATGCTAGGTCTAGTTTTGAAAGCTTTAAAAGGAGCGGATATCACCAAATCACTCCCTGAAATAAAATGGTCCAAAATCTTGGGGTTTGTGAACAAGTCCACGAGATTTATGCAGGACACGTGAGCCGACCAAGTCCCGGACCTTTTAGGGATGATGTACGTCGGGTCTTGGTCGCCCACCCTGCGTAAAATATATATATAAATCTGGCGCAATGCCTACTCGCGCCTTGTAGGGAGCCAAGGCACGACACGCTTCGACTATGTGGGACACATCGAGCAACTTTTCTCTGCATAACGGACACCTGCGGGGGATTGGTCCACCAGCAAGTGCCCATATGTCAACCGCGTATGGCCTATTCTTAATCTGGTAAGAACTATTCCTTGTTTACTGCTCAGATCCTCGGGGGGGGGGGGGGGCATCTGCAGGTCGTGCACTTAACACGAAGTAGCCTCTTCGATGACCCTGCACACTGACGCTGCCATTTATCCCTTATCATCTTTTTTACAGCTTGTTTAGCGTCAGAGGGCCTGATCGCGATGGTCGGTTGGGAAGGTGTATATGTCCTTATTCTTTTTGTATAAATTATTTGTAAGTTTTGCATATATCATTTTTATTTTTTGTTATTGTAAAATGTCTTTTTATATTGAACTTCGATCCGTAAATAAATAAAGTGTTTAAGTGTCTACGAAACTCTCAGGATCTGTGTGGACAGATTTAAAAGTTTTGTACCCGGTGTTTGTAGGAATAATCACAAAAAAGGAGAAGCAAATTCAGAAAGAGTCATTAAATGTCCTCTAACGAGCCAGTTGTAGGGTCAACGGACGATTTTTTTTAATTTCCCTCAATAATCAATTGATGTCCTCATTATTTATCGTGTCTTAATGACTGTCACGAAAAGGATTTCCAAGGCGAATTTCAAGTTCATCAACCTTCTAATTACGTACTTAATTTCGAGTAAAAAAAATCCATAAGATTCGAATCAATGAATCAGAAGTAGAGAGAACGAGATGCATATCTGGAACGCTTTCGTGAGCAGACGGCCGTGAACGGAACTCGAAATAATATTTCATTAAATACACGATCGTTCTGTAATTAAACCAAGTATTGGGGCCGGCGATTTCCGTGAGATATACCTTCACGGATTTGTTGATCGATGGCCGATTGTGGTACTGGCTGCAGGCGACTCTGGCACAACACGTCAAAATTATTTCCTTAATTTGCCTCTTAAGTTAATTTTGATTTAGATTTAAAATAATCTCGCGATACGTGGTTTCTTCCGCTTTTAACCCATTAACGTTAATCTTCCTTATTGGTGAATAACCATTTTAAGATAGCGTTTTATAATGTCGTTAATCTAATTTAATTGCACCAGACTTTTTCTTTTTTACTGAAAAGGGTAATGAATTTGCAATCCTCAGTTTAAAAAATATCTACAACAAGTTTTTTTTTAAATTAATTAATTTATTTAAAACTGCACTTTAAATTTGCAACAAACAAAAATATTGGACTTGTCATCATATAGTGTGAACGGGGACGCAAGGTTGTATGCACGGACACATAAAAGGGCAAGTTTTAAAAATAATTTTTACTTTTTTTCCATTATCACGATAAAAGTCAATTACAAAAATATATTGAAATAAAGACAATGCTAGAAACGGTACATTCCTATCGCCTTTCCTTGACAGCCGTCAGCGATTATCCTTGACTTCAAGGCGTTCTCTCCTACAATTAACAATTTCCTTTTATTAATCAATCTCAGACCGGTCTAATTATAAAATCATAACTTCCTTCACAATTCCACCTTTTATGATTTCTGATAAGAGAAAAAACCGTTGTGGATAAAAAAAACCATTAAAAAATCGGCCACAGGAAATATATAATTTTTATATTGTAGCTTAAAAATTAATAAATCACGTAGGCTACAAAATGGTTAATGTTTACATTGTCTTAAATTCGTCAAGTTTTTGAAAATTCGAGACGACCTTTGCTCCCTCCTAACGTAGCTGATTATCTCGATTTAGAAATTATCTTTGTATGGGTTAATTGACCGTTAAAGTGCCGTGTAAAGGAACTTTTAACATTTTCTTTTTATATAACCGCCAATATATATTTATTTTCACATATTGACTTATTAAACCATTATGATTGCTGTTTTGTCGCAAGAGTTTGAAGATTATTTTGTGTTTTCCTAAATTCTTAAAGTATACACCTCGATTTTTTTTACAAACATCTGAAATTTTCGAACAATAGGTTGTAGTTTATCCGAATAATTGTGAAAAAATAAGGATAAATCGAATATTAATTTCATAAACGGTTATTACTTATTAGTTATATGTGGTATTTAGTGACCGTTACTTAATGATTATTCGGAGGTCGTGAGATGTGGTCTGTTGTGACGTAGATTTAAAAAAAAAAAAAAAAACATTTTTTTATCGTGCCAACGTTTTGATCTTTATTGCGATCATCTTCAGGGCTCAAAGCGTTTATTTTCCGTGTGGATGTGTCATTCTTGTCTGTCTGAAGATTGATTCTACATGAAAAACAAACTGAGCCCTGAAGATGATTTAAATAAAGTTCGAAACGTGGCACAATAAAGAAAATGTTTTTCTAAAACCTACGTCACAACAGACCGCATCTCACGACCTCCAAATAATACTTAGTTATTATTACACGAATAGTGTCACTCCTTGGCTCCATATAGAAAGCTGCAAGAAAGCCACCCGGTACGAGAATTGTGCTAGAGCATTTTAGTACCTGCGTCCTCTGTTCCGATTTTCGGTGGAAACAGAGCTGTTTTATTGTATATTGTATTTGATAGATTATCTTGATTTATTATATTTTGGTTTTATACAAGCTCAAATCTGCACATAATCTGCATATAAATATATATACATACAAACAGAGTTCACTCTATCATTTCTCTCAGTTCACCGGCAATTCCAGCTTTTACAATTTACGATAAATTACGGAAAGGCCTCAAAAATCACACACCTCGTGTTGGTAGCACAGAGTCAGACCTCGGTCATATCCGTCTAGCGACCGAGGTTGGGTTCCGAGTGCTGTCAACAGCTAAGTCATTTCAGCACCCAACGCATGACATTCTTAGATCCAAACCCATTTATACTCTCTCTCTCATTCTTTCCTATTTACGTAGCATTCAATTAGGGTTTGATATTCCTTTATCGTCCTCTAGACATATTATACAACTGACGTAATTGAGGGTCGATGAGGTACTCAATATTCCAACAACCCTCTTACACTACACATTCTCGCTAATAAATACATTCCCTCTCAACACACGCTAGGGACACAAAACTGTCATTATTATATGCAAGAAAACAATCTTGTTTCCTCCTAAGGATCAGAACAGGGGATCCAGATACTCGCTGTTCTGCTCAAGCACAATTTTAGTAGCGTGTGGCATTCGTACATGCTCTCTATATGGAGCCACTCTAATTCACCCTTCAATTAGTTAAGACACGTCCAGCAACCTTTCTCTTCATGTCGGACACATACACGGCTTTGGCCCAAAAAAAAGTGTCCGTGTGTCAAACGTGCATGACCTCTCCTTAATTGGGTGAAGATGAAGGACCAACTATCGACGTGCTCTTGATACGCGAGAGCTTCTGTGCCAATCCCGCCTATTTCGATTTGTTTTTTTGTTTTTTAATGTTTTTATTAGAGTAAATGTGTTGTTGCTGGTGCATTAAAAAAGTACATAATAGTAAATAAATAAAAGAAAAATTCAAAAGTGAGACTGACTTTGTAGAGCAAACCAGATAAGTATATGAGATGCATTTTGTCCGAAACCTTTAAAATTTACTGTGTTAAAATGAAATTATGCCAATGAACAATTAATTTCTGTCCCAAGGTATAGGTGCATAGAAACTTTACTAGGAACTAAACAATGTTACTGACATATTTCAGCAGCAACCTATGAAAATTGTATTCCATTCTGAAGAATCTAATACCACATTCTTAAAACGGACTGGAGGTCATCAATGAAAAGAGCAAATAAATCAGGATTAACAGGCAGCCCTGCCTGACCCCTTTCTGAATAGCAAAATACCCCACTGCATCCTACTGAAACCAGTGACTTTAAAACGTTGAGAAACTTAATTGAGCAACTCAAATTGTTGAGTTTCAATTACAAAGACAGCTTTCAGATCTACAAAAATAGCATGCAATTTTACTTTAGGTTTACCAATCTGAAATTTATAATATTACATAAAATAAACTAGTTGTTCATCGTAGAAAACCTCTTCTGAAATCCCATTTGATAATCACTCGACAAACTTAAAAATAAAGCTCTCAAGTCGATTAAGAAGCAAACCAGCAAAAACTTTAGCTATCTCATCTCTACGGGAAATACCCCTATAATTGTTTTGATCATTACCATCATGATGTTTAAACAATGGAAATATAATAGATCGGCCAAAATTAGGAGGAACCTGCCCAGGGTAATGTATGTAGTTACAAATTGCCGTGGTGCTGGTGTTTTAAAAAATCTGTATAAGCATCCTTTGCTAGAACCCGGGACCTTTACCGCACCGACGCCCCGAGTGTACCTAGGTTAAAATTGTATTGGGGGCTGAAATTACCTAGCTCTTGACAGGCCCTAGAGCCTTACCAGACTGCCAAAATCTTGGCCGACAGAATGTACAGAATTAAGTGTACATATCATGTGCTCAGATGGGCGGAGTTGAACTTATAAATCAGTTCGTGGTGGATTTTAGTCTGCGAGTCGATGAACACAATTGACCACTTCCTGGGCAGATATACTATATTACTTGGGGGTTTTGTTGTACTCAATCACGTTTCGGCATTGCACCATCTTCAGTAAGGAAGTAGAATCGGACCCTGTGCCAGTACGATAATTATTCACTGAATCTCCGTTCGAAATCCACTATCAACTTTAATTTGATTGAAATTCCTGCAGTGGTTCCACTTAGTGAAATTCACATAAGCCAATTTCTATGGATATATTTTTAAAATTAATTTAAATATTTTTAAAATCTTACTTAACGTTTATTAAATCGATTACCTTTCGTGGCCCGATTGACCAAATAAATTCTTTTCAATTAATTCATCTTTAAGTAAGGTATTGAGTATATAGTTGAGAAATAAAGTCAGTCACGAGCGGGATTCGAACCCACGACCTTCGACTAAATACGACGCTGATCTACCACTTGAGCTATCGTGACTTGAAGGATTCAAGTGAAGTCATGTGCTCTCATTTTTAAGATCTTCAAACTTTAATACAAACTTCTTACATACCAACCCACGGACTCATACGAACGAACGCAGAACGGAGCCTTCTGTTTCTAGATTTGTCAGAATTAACCGTGAGTTTGAGGAAGTTAGTGTGTGTTGGTGTGAAATCAGACAAAAGCTCTTATTCTTACAGAGAAATATTAAACTACTTTTACTAAAAGCACATTTGAATAATATACTAACAAAACAATATGAAGTATGTATATATATTCAATATCGCACAGGCAATTGTTAGTTTTTCGGTTTTGTAATGAAGACTTTTAGTTTCTAACTTTGCTCTCTTGATAAAGCATTCAATGACATTTGAAGTTCACGTATAGCATAGATAAACGTGCCCATATTTTAAACATAAACTGAATACAAAAAATTGAAAAGAGAAGAAAGAATTCGTATTCTCATTTTACGTGTTAATTACTTTAACGCCTTTTATTCCCTGTCACCACTTTCAGTGTAATTATTTCAAAGCGGGACACACCTTAGGCTACATAATGCGGGCGGCTCACTGAAAACATGTAAAAAAAAGTCTGTTCAAAAACTCGAATATGTAATTAGACCCCTCAAGAGCTCATGTTTCCCTTACTTAATACTGGGAGTTTTTTCCTAAAAAAATTGATGTTTAATTTCTGTTTCATTTAATTCAACCCTCAACATGCAAGGCGAAATTTCCACCCGTTCCGAAAATTATACTTTAATGGAGGAAAAGTTCACATCGTGTCACGTTGATTATTTGTCACTTCGTTTTATTTGCAACGGGTCAGAAGGTTTATTTATGTTTTTCAAAGCGTGCATTTATTTTTTGAAGAAAGTTTAATAAAGTCGAACATTTGCGCAAAAATGTGAACAATGATCTACATTAATTATTTGGAAATCGTGAGGTGCGGTCTGGTGTGACGTAGGCTTTAGACAAACATTTTCTTTATCATGCCAACGTTTCGATCTTTATTGAGATCATCTTCAGGGCCTTCCTACACCACCTATTCAAAATCCAACGTACATATACATAAAACAGTAATATCTCACTAGCACTCTCAACACTACACACAAGAATGACACATCTACACGGAAAATAAACACTTTGAGAACTGAAGATGATCCCAATAAAAATCCAAACATTGACATGATAAAGAAAATGTTTTTTTTAAAACCTACGTCACACCAGACCGCACCTCACGATCTCCGAATAATCATTGACTAACTGTCACTAAACACCACACACTTTCTAAATTACATTTATTTGTTATTTACAACGACAAATATTGTATTAAGTAAATGTTTTCGATTTATGCGTGTCGAGTGTGTAATAATTAAGTAGGAGAAGTTGCCCAACTCACACTGAAACTTCGTCGTTAGTCACCCACGTTGAAGGTCTCAGGGCTTTCGCGTCAATCGTCTTGAAGCATTTTTTGGTAGAGTTTGAAATGATATTTGTCATACTCGTCGTTAGGAATAGTATCATTTGAAACATAAAAAGGAGCATTTATGATTTGATGGAGAATTTTTCGTTGAATAGGATGGAAGTGTTCAGAATTGGAATCCTTGGTTGAGCCCCACACTTCAACCGCCCAGACAGGTCTATCATTGTCTTGTAAATGAAAAGTTTATGCTCATTGCTAATTTTGATCGTGAGTCATGTAGTCTTTATAATAATTTGTAACGTTGGTTTGTTTCTTCTCTTCTATCGTTTTACAAATCAATCGTTTATCTGTGAAAAGTGATAACGCACAAGGTCATTGGTAGGCAATGCTGTTTTTGGTCAACGGAAGGGAAGATATTAGGGATATTCACGATCTTTATGTTAACCCTGTTAACTCTGTTAAGTCCTGTTGGATCGAGCAAAATGATGACGTAGACTTGTAAGAATTGGCTAGTTAACATTGCTCGAACTAACAGGCCATAGCCAATGTTAGATATTAGGTCGAAAATGTAGTCACATTGCTATCCGTTAGGGCGTAGTTAACCAACCAGGCCGTGAATTTAACAGCTGTTTTTTGTTTACACTTATTCTTAAATACGCATTAATTATATCAGGCCAATACATTTCTTTTGTTAATTTCTGACCTGTCCTTATACTCTTATTTATAATAAATACATCCCTATACTATAAAGTTGTAGGCTATTAAACGTTATGATACAGGTTAGGTATGTCGGCACGAATTGAAGCGTGTCATTTGTTAATACCTTTCAAGTGCATAGATTGCATTTTGAAAGAAAGAGGTTTTATTAACTTCTGGCATCTTACAATTTAACACAAAACAAAACGAAAACAAGCAACAACAAGCCTTCAAGGACTGTTATAGCATTATTTTTGGTTCTACCAATGGCCACGCGCAGCATTGCGAAAAAATTAATGTTCAACATGCTAAGAAAAGAAGGCGGCATTCACGATAATACTGGACATTTCTCTATTTTGCTTATTGCTTGTTGCTTATTATATATTGCTTTAAGGATAAATGGACTGAAAGCAAGAAATTATTATTTAATGTGCAGAACATGAAGGCAAGAATCACCGGTAATCTCCGATATTTTACTCACTTTAGATTATAAATCACTGAGTAGAGTAAAGGTACTTAAAACTGACTTGCTTTATATCGATTCTGTGAAGTGCTTAGGGGTTACAATTAGTAAAATTCTTTCATGGAATTTACAAGTAACATGGCAATGAAAACGCATCATGCACTGTACTAACTAAAGCTACATAAGAATACGTTATCATTCGAATTAAGAAAGCAGTTAGTAGGGGTACTCATGACCTTTGTGATAACCCTGTTAGGTCCTTTTAGATCGAGAAAAATGATAGCTTAGACTTTGTTTGAATCGGCTAGTTAACATTGCTCGATCTTACAGGCAAGGGCAAATATTAGGTGTTAGGTGGAAAATTTAGTCACATTGCTATTCGTTAGAGCGTAGGTAACCAACATGGCAGCCATGAATTTAACCGTTGTTTTTTGTTTACACGTATTCTTAAATATTAATTATATCAGGCCAATACATTTCTTTCTTTAATTTCTGACCTATCCTTATACTCTCATTCATAACAAAAACATCCTCCATCCTATAAAGTTGTAGGCTGTTAGATCCTAGGATACAAGTTAGGTATGTCGGCACGAATTTAATCTTGTCATTTGTTAGTACTTTTCGAGTGCATGGATAGCATTTTGAATGAAAGTGATGATTAATTTTCATTTTTTATTAACTTCTGGCATTTTACAATTTAACAGAAAACAAAACCATAACAAACAACAACAAGCCTTCAAGGGCTGTTACAGCTTTATTTTTGTGTCTACGAGTCGCCACGCGCAGCATTGCGGAAAAACTAACGTTTAACATGCTAAGAAAAGAAGGAGGCGTTCATGATCTTACTGGACATTTCTCTATTCGAGTTAACACCAGGAAAAGGTGGGGCAGCAAGAAAGTAGAAAGATACACAGAAATACAGGGCGGAAGTAAGAGAAAGAGTAAGAGAAGATATTGATAGATAGATGACAGATATAGATAGGTAAAAGAATTGATAGATGATACAACGATACAAGATGATATAGAGGGAGTAAGATAAAAAATATATTAAACAAAGTCGTCAATACTGAGGCATGCAGAGAAAGGTGGCCCGATGTGCCCTACTTGAGAGATGCAATTCGTAGGCTCCATATAAAGAGCGCGTAGGAATGCCACCCGTCATGAGAATTGTGCTTGAACATGTCAGCGAGTACAAGGGTCCTCCGTTCCGATTCTTGTAGGAAGCAGGGTTGTTTTATTGTATGATAATTTTGTGCCCCTAGCGTTTGTTGATGTTCAACATGCTAAGAAAAGAAGGCGGCATTCACGATCATACTGGACATTTCTCTATTCGAGTTAACACGAGATAACATCTTACAGACATCGTGAATACTGTTAGCTACACGATGCAGCAGTAGATTTTCTAGTGAAATGAGCATAATCCAAACTATGATTGGGAATAATATTAGAATTTCTAATTAAGGGTAATAATCTTCGGAGAATGGGTTTATTCAGAATATATAGGAGACTAATGGATAATCAGGTGGTTTATTTGGATTTTGAATCATTTTGACTATTGAGAACTTCATTTGCAATTAATAAAATGTGATACTGAGTACAGCGTTGTATAGGTTAAGTAAACTTCTGTGGGGCCAATTTTGTAATGTTTGTGTTGTAATTAAATTATATCCTTTTTTCGTGGAGGGAGTTGATTAATAGTGTGTCGTATGTCTAATGGTGTAATTGCTTTAGGAGGAGAGAGTTGCAAAGGATATAATGTTATGTCTTGGTCAATGTTACGAAGGTGATTCTGGGCAAATATGTCATGGTGTAGAGAGAACAATGTTGAAAGGTTCCGAAAACAATTACAAACAACAATGATGTTAAATATTCTAAAAAAAATTTCGTACACTTGTTGAACCGATCGACACATCCCTTTCCTACTCTACCTACTGTATTGTTGATATTGCACATGTAGTTTATATGAGCTTTGTACGTTAAATAATTTTTATTTTCAAATAAATTACAAATTCTACATACAATTTCAGTATTTATTTTATTACAATTCCTATCAAAATCTTTTCCGACCCAATCTGAACTGCCCAAAAACTACAATAAAATTAATTTAAAACATTTGGTTTTTCACTGAATACAAAACCAATGATCCACAAAACTGAACAGCTCAACACAATCAACCGACACCACCAACAGATTTTTGTACAACACTTCAATTTTGATATTGATGTGTGTTAATTCTTGTTTTTAGTTTCATATATGTATAAGAATGTACAAATGTGGATATGTTTAATTTTTTTAAATTGTTTTTCTTATAGAAATCTTTCACAATTGAATCACGTCACCCCAGTTCAAATATCGATAGTATATTGTCCCTATATTCTCCGTAAATTGATAAGTAAAAGTTTTAAGAGCATGGCGATATTTAAGTGTTTAGGACAAGGCTTAGCCCAACAATCTGTGCGGTGCGCCTTTCGGCAGTAAATCGCCGGTTTTACTGCGCCCTGTCCGGCACTAAAACTGTCCTCCACTCGGGCTATATAAAGTAACATCAGGCAGTGATTAAGTCCGCACTGTCACAAGTAAATCCGTCATGGAGATTACAACTTAATCACCTACACCGCCGGGGATGTGCTCTGGCATCGAAGGATCCCTGCGAGGTATATATTTCCGATTGGATGCTTTCCAACGTCGGCCCATGCCTTAGGGTAAAACATAAGCGATAAGTGATTATTTATAAATTATTACACCGATGCAGTCATAAATGTCTTCGTGCGCTAATGGGCCCGAGCCGGCGGCGGGGTGCAATCGGAGGTTTAGCATGCCCAGATTCAAGGATAAGCGAACAACGACACATGGCCTCCAATACTTGGGACACGGAAAGTAAAAAGAATAATTCGTAATAAGAATTGATGAATATAGCACTGCTATTTTCAAAGAGCGAAGAAACATAAGGTTCTCCTCAACCTATTATTTATATTCTTAATTTAAGGCATGAACGATGTTTCAAAGAATAATAGATAAGGTTTTCAAATTAAGTAAATAAGAATAACTATTATTCGGAGAACGTGAAATGCGGTCTGGTGTCATGTAGGTTTTAGAAAAACATTTTCTTTATCGTGCCAACGTTTCGATCTTTTTAAATTCACTATTTTTCGTGGTCCGCTTGACCAATTAATATCTTTAAATTAATTAAGGTTTTTTAGGTTTGAATCTTTATTGAGATCATCTTCAGGGCTTTGTGTTGCCTGCAGTTCGACAAAAAAGTTGTCTGATTGATAGCCGATGAGAGTTTCTTCTCATTGTTGGCGAAGTCCTTCAGAATACTTTTTGCTCGGTGTCCGTATGTAGTTGAAATTTGTTCTGTAGTTCTTAGTATTCTCAAGTATTCTAATTCAAAATGCGGACAACACAAGGCCCTGAAGATGATCTCAATAAAGATCGAAACGTTGGCACGATAAAGAAAATGTTTTTCTAAAACCTACGTCACACCAGACCACATCTCACGACCTCCAAATATTCATTAAGTAACGGTCACTAAACACTACACATTTCTACACGATAAGAACGAAGAACAGGGCACTGTCAACACGACAGACAAGAATGACACTTCTACAGGAAAAACAAACACTTTGAGCCCTGAAGATGATCTCAATAAAGATCGAAACATTCGCACGATAAAGAAAATGTTTTTCTAATACCTACGTCACACCCTCGGACCGCATCTCACGATCTCCGAATAATCATTGACTAACGGTCACTAAACACCACACATTAAGTTATTCTGTTATAATTCTACATTCTTTGGAGGTTACTTTAAAATTATGTTGAAATTTGACGTATTTTTGAAAGATACTTGCAGAGATTCTATGAACAAAATTTTTAAGTCAAGATAGGTAGATTCAGAGCAAAGACCACATTACAACTAACATCATCATGTATAGGTAAAACAGTGAACATAAGTTGTTTTAGAGTATAAAATAATAATTAATTAACGTTCAGTTATAGATTTTAAGCATGTACAAAAGCGTGTGTTCAAAAGCATGCAAGTTCTTTTAATTAATTATCAAACCAAGGGTAGGGAGGAAAAAAATTAGAAGATTATTATCAAGCATATATGTTTCACCAAGGATCTCAAAGTACTTTTTCCAGAAATGTTTTACATTAAAATTTTAAAAAATTAGACTAAACCATAAACCAAGTATTGAATCTGCTCAAAAATTGACACTTTTTTCAAGAAACCATCACCTCAATTACGATTTATATTCAAATAGTTGATTTATTGAGGAAAACACGGAAAAGAAACAAATCGTGAAATCCAGAATGATGCTATAGACTTTACTTGCAATTTTAATTGACTGGCAATCATTTCTGTTCACGGTTTGATGAACTGACCGATCTTCCATTTTTCCTCTTTTAGTGTAGCACATGTGTTAATGAATTCTCGGTCTTGCGTTTTGTGTGTTTTTTCTACTTTTGATTAACGGAAACAAATTTATTATGATAGCATTGATCAAGTTGTTCATCTCCTACAGGAAATATATTGTCAAGGAAATTTGATTAGTTTATCAATCTTAGGCTCGCTTATATGGTTAGGTTCGTTTTCGACGATAAAAATCACTACGGTTGACCAATGGATAAATTCTTTAGCCATCTTTAATAAGAAAAATTATAAATCTAAAATTCAATAACGAAAACCATACAAATTTTCGTAATTATTCAGTAATAATTATCCATGTCGTTTTGTTAAATTTGTTTTAAACGTTTTTAAAAATATACATTTTTGCTAATATAATGTCCCAATATTAGTGCAGTTTGGCAATGTATTCTTACACAACGGGAAAGTAAAAATGAAATGTCTTATATGTTTTTCAATTTTAAAATATATAAAGTTAGATTTTGACAACTAACCACTGTTTATCAATTTATGAAATTGATAGATTCGACAAATACCATGACTAAGCCCCTGATGAAAGTTGTTTAATCAATAATTCGTGCCAGACTTAATTATTATTTTAATAAGGATTTTGTAAAACCAAGCGAAAAAGAGAAAATGGAGCCAAAACGGAAACATAATAATCCGTTTTGCATAATAACACAGATGAAAAATTCAAAAGTAATTAAATCCCCAATTTGTAAACGTTGTTATCCGATAATTTATTTATTTATAGTCGGACCGGATTAAAGTTTCCCCATGTGTATTTAACTGGAATGTTAGTTCTGGCCATGTAGGTGATGTAAGGACTTAATGAGATACTGACTTGATTGATTTTCCCTAACTCTTTTTCCCCCTTTGCTGATTGAACGCTCTCTTAAATTACTAAACCCCCGCCCTGTCTTACGGGATTACAACGGATTAAACTTCCTTTTTATTTCAAATTAGTCCAATGAAACATAAATTAACCGGCTCCGAATAAAATAATCACGACTTTTCCCCGTGCGTTTCCTTCTAGGATTCAAACGAATCTGCGAAATAATTAATACACGGAGATCCTGTTTTAAAATATGTTCAGCCTGCACAATGTGCTATGTTTATATATTTATAGTCGGAAGGAAACTAAATTAGCAAGATGTTTCCATACCTACATTATTCTACATTAAATTACTTGATTTCACAACAATAAACATTTAAAAAATTCTAATTATCTTAACTTCACACCTTCTATTATGTAAGATTGATTGAATATTTCTCAAATTATTAATACTAAAAATTATTAATAAATAAAATTTAAATGGATTGGATAAAGAGAAAATCCTACATAGGCTTAAAGAATGATGTTTGATTCTGAACAGCTTAACTTCTCAGATATACATTTTAAATCATATAATTGGTGTTCAGTGACCGTTGGTTAATGATTATTTGGAGATCGTGAGATGCGGTCTGGTGTGACGTAGGTTTTAGAAAAAACATTTTCTTTATTTTGCCAACATTTCGATCTTTATTGAGATCATCTTCAGAGCACTCTTAACACGACACACAAGAATGACACATCTACACAGAAAACAAACACTTTGAGCCCTGACGATGATCTCAATAAAGATCGAAACGTTGGCACGAGAAAGAAAATGTTTTTCTAAAACATACGTCACACCAGACCGCATCTCACGATCTCAAAATAATCATATAATTTGTTTTTTACATTTAAGAGACGACTTAAACGTACGCTAACAAATAACACCTTTATTATGTTAATGAGTGTTGTAGAGAAAAACGATGCTTAGCCCTTAAAATTGATCCTATCTTTATGTCTTGGGTGCAAGTTGTTATTCGATCCAATTTTCAAATATCCACTATTTTTTAATTTAAATGCAAATGTATTTAAACTGATCAATCGTTCAGAAATGTTAAAGAAGCGCTTCAAGCTAAATACCCCCCTCGGTTCTGTAAATGCAAACAGATAGTGCGCTTGAAGAAAAGTTGTCCCTACTAATGAACTATAAACACATGTACTTAATTTTTAAAGGTCAATTATCGATAAGGTAAAATTAACGTTTAATTGCAAAATAATTGATTTTTATTTACAGTTAAAACATAGCCTTTAAGATTTTACAACTTGTCTTAATAAATAATGATAGTAATGAAAGCAAACAATCCAGACTTTCTGGTAAAGTAAAGAACATAAGCAAAAACAAAATGCTTCTAGAAATTAAATTAAATTTTCAATACGTCCACCCTCACTAGGAATTTGAAGCCAAAGAAGGAATGATATGACCATTGTTGTTACGATATATGTATATTTGTAAGAACATTTGTAAGAACCGTCATAACCCATTGTAAGAACGACCATAAACCATCCCTAACCATGTCGGGTTCGAATGCAGGGCCGCTGGATTCGAACCCGGCACCTTTACCTTGAGTGATGAGCGCCGTGTCACCGCCTAAACCGTTGCGGCCACCAACGCCCCCATGTAGGTTAAATAACATAAAAGTTTTAAAACTTATTTTTCCTTCAACAAAGTTGAAACAGAAAAGGTTTTTTAGCTGCTTTGACAACAAATCTACTATCTTGATTTGAAAATTCTATAATTCATTATAAGAAGAGTAGGAAATATTTTCAGTCTACAATTTTTCAGTCATATATACATTGGGAAACATTAACAGAGGGAATGCGCTCTGCGTGCTACAACATGCTTTGACATATTAAATGGTAATTTAAAATGTTTGAGTTTATGGCATAAACGGTCCAAAAATATTGTTATTTGTAGGAAAAAGGTTGTTATTAAAAACCCACGTACTGAGGATTGAACACAAATAGGAATTATAACTAAGAAGAATAAATAAGTATAAATATGATGATGTAAACGTGATCGACCATCTACTACATTGTATTTGATGGGATCGGAGATGTATCGTTTCAATAAACAATATTCATTGGACTCCGATCCCACCAAATACACTATAAATATGATTAAACAATTATAACTAAAGAAATAGAAATAGCAGATTTTTTTTTGTTAAGAAAATATATTAATTATTTAGAAATCGTGAGATGCGGTCTGGTGTGATGTAGGTTTCAGAAAAACATTTTCTTTATCGTAGCAACGTTTTGATCTTTAATGAGATCATCTTCAGGGCTCAAAGTGTTTGCTTCTGTGTAATTGTGCCATTCTAGCGTGTCGTGTTGAGAGTGCCATCAAGGCCTTGCATTCGAAACCGACATGGTTATGGATGGTTTATGGTGGATCTTACATTGTTTATGATGGTTCTTGCAAATGTTCTTACAAAAGACAAACACTTTGAGCCCTAAAGATGATCTCAATAAAGATCGAAACGTTGGCACGATAAAGAAAATGTTTTTCTGAAACCTACATCACACCAGACCGCATCTCACGATTTCTAAATAATTATCGATTAACGGTCACTCACCACACAAAATATATTAAGTTATAAATAAAGTTTAATTAAGATATAATTTATAAATACTGGCATTTTTTTATATTTGATGGCATGTGTAACTCAGGACAGGCTATAACAACATAGGTTTCACAGTCATGTTGTAAATCATGAGTTTGTTCTTTATGCTCAAGGCAGATTCTCTTTTAAGTAACGGGAACGAGACTCTGATAGCAGCTTTGCCTTTTCCCACTAGGTTTTGTACATTTTTAGTGAGATTTAGTTTTCGATCCAGTTTGCCTCCCAGGTTGTGGACCAATCAAAAGATATTACTTTAACTAATACTTTCTGGAGTATCATGGGTCTGCGTTTCGCAAAGAGGATGCAGCTAATTGGGGGACTTTGTCTTCGACTTTCAGGAGAATCGCTTTATTCGCTCAAGTACCTAATTTAACTTTTTATTATCGCATTGGCTCTCAAAGAGGACTAATAGAACACAAATTCATCGGCATGTCAAAGTCAAAACTAAGTCGGACCTAGAATTGACCCTTGTGGAACACTTGTAACTACAATGAAGGGAGAATAAAGTGAGTTGTTCAGCGGAATGCGAAAAGATCTCTTTTGGTGGTATGAGTGTACAATTTTTAAATATGCTGGGAACCTGTACTTAATCATCAGGTAAACATCCCGTTTTGCCATATTGTATTTTTCCTAGGTCCAGGAAGGTTTTAACATTTGCGTTATTTATGATGAAAACCCCCTGTGACCTTATCTACTATCCGTGCCAATTAAGCTACAGCTGTGAAATCAAATTGTTCTTCCTTTATTAGGTGTTGCGTAGATATATGGGCTTCAAGTCTTTTTAATATTTGTTCAAACATCTTATTCAGAGAGTTTAGCAAGCTTATTGGTGTCTAGCTTGAAGGGATTTAATGGGGCTTACCGAGTGTTTAAAATGTAAATAAGTTTTGCAACATCCCAGCATTCAGGAAAATAGCTCAGAGAACCATGGTGTTGAAAAAATAAATAATAAAGACCTTCGAGGAAGTTTCTTATGCATACAGTTCGAGATCTTATCGAGCCCAGGTGACTTTTTATTTTTGCGGAGTTGGATAGTGTTACGAACCTACTTTGGAGTGCAAAATCAGTGTTCGTGAGCGTGATGTAATTTCGGGTGACAAGTCTCCCTAGATGTAGATATAGGTGTAATAGTCGGGGTGTTATATACGGCACCCTTTAAGAGCTGTGTCCCCGTCCTCTGCCTAGAGCACATCGGTGAGTCCTATTTCTTCAAGAAACTTGATTAATAGGCCCGGTTTCAGTGGTTGAAGCTCTTCCTATGGACACATTGTACATCCCGAAACACTTCCTCTTGCGGGCAAGTGTGGCATCGCAGTTTGTTAGTAGATGTGTTGGTGTCTCCTCTGCCTCTTTGCTGACTCTGAATGTGCAATCCTGAATTAGTCCAATCTTCTTTAAATGTCCATTTAGTTTGCAGTGTCCGGTTAGGATTCGCAGTTTTTTCCTGCTTCATTTGGTACATTCTGTTACTTCTTTCCTTCCGAAATTTGTTAAGAGATTTTTGGATTGCCTGTGTCCAACGAGTGAATTCCGTTGTTCCTTCATTTTCTTTTTGTCCTTCTGTCTGAGATACTCATTAATTTTGAGGGTTCCTATGCTACAGAAGGGTTCGGGTCCGGCCAGCGGTGTAGCCGGTCATTTCCTTGCAACGGTGTCCGCTTTCTGCCTTCTACTCCCTTGTGTCCTGGGACTCAGCAAAGGCTGACCTTGTTCTGCGTACTAATATGTTTGAGCCGGGTGTTTTTTCGGTTGACAAGTCTCCCTACGTATCGAGGCCTATTGCGTTTATTTTCTCAACAGCAGTAATCCACGGCTTGTTTTTGTGGATTATAACTTTGTTTGTGCTTATTTATTTCGTCCAGGGGTAGTTTCTTTATTTTTCAGTACTCTTATGCATTTTGAACTGCAATCGGTTTGTATATTGCTTGAGTAAAGGATGCTGGGTTTGTAGGACAGTCGTCTGAGACTGTTTTTAAATAATTCATTGGTCATATTATGAGCGCAAGATAAACAATAAATTTTTCTTTAAACTAAACCAATCTAAATATTTTAAACAAATGTTGATTTCTTGCTTCATGTTTATAATTAAGACGTTGTACAAAAGCAAAAAAAGTCATAAATAATCTCTCTAAATGAGACTTTCATGTTCAAGATAAAATCACGACTAGGAACAAGTCTATCATTAAAAGTAAGATAAGCGTTGCTCAGAGTACAGTGTGTGTAATATAATGAGCTGTCGAAAAACATGCATTAAACAAAGTGTTGTCGATATGTGAGCCGAGCACAAATTGTTCTCACCTGAGTGAAGAGGCGCATCCGCCGTAAATCAAATTTGCCGAGAGCTGGTTTTAATTAAAATTATGTAATAATTGTTACATGGGTTTAAAGGGTAGGTAAAAAGGAATGGAAAGCCTAATTTTGAGATTTTATCGCGAGGCGTCGGTATCTTCGCCTTTACATATTCATAAGGCCGACTCAGATCTCCTGAGGGCTTGGGAGCCGTTGTCGAACCGATTTGATCACTCTCCTCAAATATTAATTCGGAGGGTCGGTTACGATTAGAAGACTTTCATTAAATTGGCGGCGAGATGTATTGAATCGGAGTCCGACGTAAGGGAAAATCGATTCGTTGCCCGCTACGAACAAAGGAACTCAACAATACCTCGACTCGATCTATGGAACAAAACCAATAGTGGGCAAGTTAGCCGGCGGTTCTCCCTGTTATTTATAATTAACGCGATTTGGAGTGAACCGGCCGAAAACTCTCAAACAGCACAAATACGCAGGAAGTACACCAATATAAAAGCTTGTTCGAAGCCATTATGTCTTTAATGTGTACAAAAGTTTATATTGACTAAAATGGACATGTGAGTCCGAGTCTGTCCGTGTGAATGCGTGGAAATTTAAAAACAAACTTAAACAACTAACGAATCATTTTTTATTTGGAATACGAATAAACAAGAATCGTTGAAATTCCCAACAAATAAAACTTTACAAATCCCTATGAATTCCATTCAAAAATGGCAATAAAACTTGACTAAAACAAAAAAAATCAAAATTTATGGGATGTTATTTTTAAGAGTGTGGTGTTTAGTGACCCTTAGCCAATGATGATTTCGAGATCGTGAGGTGCGGTCTGTTATGACGTAGGTTTTAGAAAATATTTTCTTTATCGTGCTAACGTTTCGATCTTTATTGAGATCATCTTCAGGGCCTGGGATTTATAAACATTGTTTAAATTTTACAAATACATGTAAGATGTGGGAAAAAAAGAATTTATTTCTCGTTCTAAAAGATTTTAGCTATAAAATGCTATAATTTCAAAATTTATTATAAAATTTTTATTATATTTATAAGATTTTAAATTTTCTAGCATTGTATAAATTCATTTTTTTTAATCTAAAATTTTCTTGCATTGTACAAATTCATTTTTTTCCACATCATATATGTATTTATAAAATTTAAACAATGTTTATAAATCCCAGGCGCTGAAGATGATCTCAATAAAGATCGAAACGTTCGCACGATAAAGAAAAATGTTTTTCTAAAACCTACGTCACCCCACGATCTCCAAATAACCAAAAATGAATATTACGATAAAGTAAAATCACTAAAGTTTGTGCTGCACAGGAGAGGGGGTCCGTCTTCACTCTTGTTTTTTTTAATTACTTGACCGAAAGAAAATTGTTGAATCGAATAATACAATAAATATAAATGATTGTGCACAAACTGCTGAACAAACACAAACGTACGCACTGGTTAAACACAAATTTGATGTTTAAATTTAGTTTCGTTATTAATGTCATGGATTTTTTAAATATCGCAGACTAGGAAAGCCATTTCATCCAATTTCATAGATAAATGTAATACAAATGTATTCTAATTATTTAATATATGTTACGTCGTATTATTTTAATACCATAAATAGAGTTAACATGCAATTATAATTTAATTAATTGACGTAAATTAATTATAATTATTAGGAGTTAAAATATGGTTTTGATTTGACGATATTCACAAGATATCAAATACTGTATCAATCTTGATTATCGATTTTGATCATCGATGACTGGTTTATCATTGGTTGAGGTCAAAATACGTCTAAACGCCGAATTTAAAAATGTATGATGGTAAAATTGATCGGATAATTTTATTGGTATTGTGTTTTTACGTCTTATCCCTTGAGTTATGTTTATACCGATGAATTCAATTTTAAAAAATCAACCTGCTTTCGACTGACGAAACAAGTAATGTATATTAATTAAGAATGCTATAAACTTGTCACTTTATTCTATAACGTTTAATTATGTCTCAACTTTTGAACCGACAGGTGAAATAATCTATGATAATTATATACAACGCTCAGAACTTCGTCATGTACTAATAAATTGAATAACTAGGAGTAGGTCAGAAAAAACTAGTACATTTTTATTCTAAATTTAATATGTCATTTCGATGTTTCATTATCGATAATAATAAATGGCTAATTATTTTTGAATGCCAAATTCAGTGTTATCGTTCATGTTACTTGTATACAAATCGCTATACAGCCTGTTTTGAATGAAAAAAAAAAAAATAATATTTCTACGTATGAAGAATTAAATTTTGTTATTTTAACCACTTTTTTTAATCATTATACCGTGTTAAAATTCTTTTTTATCAGAGCGTAATACAGAATAATTTGATTATGATGATGATGGATAGTAGGAAATGAAGGGTTTTTGTTCCCCAAGCTCTGCAGCCTTCTGACTTCTTCCCTACTTCCTTAGTGCAATCGACTTAATTTTTTTATGGTGTAACCTGCGCACCCGTGGGTGTTTTCTGAAATGCCAGTGACGGGCACGTAGTCGTATCGCTCCTCTGAGTTCAGCCCTCTGTTTCTGTTGCATGAGTATGCCCGTCTTGGTGAGTGTTATTTACCGTAAGCTTCCTGTGTCTAGCACCTGTAGAGTTAGTATAATTCTCCTTTTGTCTTTTTCCATTCTGTCATGGAGGATTCTGTATTGTTGTTTTTATCGCTTAGTTGTGGAGATTTTCGATGAATTCCTCTAACCTGTTTTAACCTTTTCTAAGACACAAACGTTGATAGAATGTATTTCAGTTGGAAAGACCTAATGAGTTTAGATTGCTCGCTCCTTTTTTGGGTTTGTACACAATATGCTCGATCCGGTTCCTTCATTTGTTTTGGATCCATTTATATATTACAATCGTTTAAATTTGATACGATGTACTTGAAAAATAAACTGCTCAAAAATGAATAGGGTTATTGCCAATTTTGTAGTATTTACTTTCCCTACCATTTTTATTTTTTATTATAAATTGCATTATTATAAATTTATTGGAAATTATGTGTTGTACAGAAGGAAAATTTAATTAAGGGATTTTGAAAAATATCAAAACAAAAGGTTTTAATTACATAATTTTGTGTATTAGAATTTTTTAAACGATTAATACCGTCTATAAGGTCCTCTGTTAGCTAAAACCTCTGTGCACCAGTTAGGCATACTTTAAAAAGATTGTCACTAATTTCATAAAGAATTTCACTCCATAGATGTTGCTACGCTGCACTCAGTTGATGCAGGTTAATTGGCTACAGATGATGATCGAAAAGTCGTCTCTGTAACGCATCCCACATGCGCTCAATGGGATTGAGGTCTGGACACAATGGTTGAAGGGGCAGATCGGAAATTCCCAGGTTTTCTAAACGTTGATGAACAACAACAAGCTCCTATGAGGTCTGGCATTGTCACCCAGAAATCGAAAATCCCTGCCAATGAAATCCCTGGTTAGAGGGGTGTATTCCCCGATAATTTGTTGGACACGGACTGCGGTGAGGTTGCGCTCAACAACATCCAGTTCGTCCTCCAGTGTAAATCCAGCCCAGACCATTACACATCCTCCTCCAAACTGCACTAAAGGGAGGAGAACGAACTGGGGGGCAGTAATGACTATATTCCTGTCCTCCCTTAGCGTCGTAATTCGCTGAGATCTTACTACCAGGCATCCTATTGGCATTTCCAGTCTCCCGAAATCGGGCTAAAGCCGGGAACACAACGTCATGCGACGCTACCCGATGCCACTTTTTGGTAGCGTGTGCTTATCTACACAACGTCAAGTGCACGCCACGAACAGTCACATCTCACAACAGTCACAAATCAGTTATTAATGCACTATTTTGAGCAATGCAATAAATTGTTAGTTAAATTTTATGAGCACAACCATGTAATAAATTGTTTTATAAACTTAATTGTTTTAAATAAAGTTATTCCGTGTTTTGATAAATTTTAAATAATTTTTATAAAAACGCATGAATTTTTGATCTCGTTTAATTTGGTTTATATTAAAATAAGAATGTTGTAATTAATACAACAAAATTACATATACATAGTTGGAAATAAACTACAAAAAAAATGAGTGTCCTGTTCTAACGCTACTCGACGAAAATGGTGTAATTTTATAAGCAAAACCATGAAATAAATTGTTAGTTCAATTTTATGAGCAAAACAGTGTAATCAATTTTTAGTTAAATTCATTACATCAAAAAATGGTATTCCGGTGTTTTGATCAATTTTCTACCAAACCGTTAAAATTATTTTTTTTAAATAAAAACTAATGAATTTTTGATCTCGGTTAATTTGGTTTATATTAAAATAAGTTTGTTGTAATTAATATAACGACAATAATACATGTAGTTTGAATAAAAATATGAGTGTCAGGTTCTTTTGTCTTCGACTGTACTCGATGCGACCCGACGAAAATCTGGACAGTGGGGTCGCAGAGCGTAGAGTAGGGTAGCGTTGCATAGCATCGGCCAGTTGTGCACGGGGGTAATACAATCTTGAAAAAATAAACTTTGGATTTGCGACGGGTAGCATCTGTAGCGTCGCATGGCGGAACATCGTGTAAGTGTGTTCCCAGCTTAAAGCGTGGGAGACCACGTCTTTTAAACGGTAACTGCCTCTGTGATATCCACTTGCAGGTGACTTCCATGATTCATTCTCACAATAATATTGCGATCTTCTGGTTCAAGATGATGTTTTTCCCTAGTTATAGAGAATACAACTAGATTAAACTGGAAAAAAGCTGTTTTTTTTTACAAAATGTTGATAAGATACATAAATCTTTATGTTTACTATTCTTACGCAAATCCGTTATTAAAAATGAGGATTTTATTTGTTTTTGGTTTCTATTTTCTACTTTGTTTTATCCAACTAACAAGAATATATCTGTTAGTTTAATTAAAATTAATAGAATAAGAATAAATTACAAATACTCCTATTCATTTTTTAACAGTTTATATATTCTTTGTTTTACAGGATTTATTTTTTTATTTATTTGTGTGTGTGTGTGTGTGTGTGTGTGTGTGTGTGTGTGTGTGTGTGTGTGTGTGTGTGTGTGTGAACCTCTTAGTTAATAGGTTCTTTCTCAAAATTGTCACGATACTATTATATTTTTGTTCAACGATAAAATAATTTAAACAATAAATAAATTATTACATGTTAAAAAAACTTTTATATAGCTCTTCGCGTGGAAAATAAAATAATGGCTAATATTGAATAAGAAATCCTTTGGCTCTTCAGAATTAATACTCCGATTTCGAAGATTAAGCGGTGGCTTCAAGGATCCACTCGGCTTGGAAATCCTGCGATCCTGTGATGTAATCACCATGCCTTTCCGCACTGGGTCACGGCTGCGCACCTTGAAAAGTAAGTCGGAACTTCGTCGTATGCCTCTAAAGTTTAAATGGATCCCTTCGAGGAAAAATGTCTCAGCTGATTATTCGATATAGTATTTCTGTATTAATAATTTTAAGATGTAAACACGAGGAACACAAACATTGGGGAGGGAAATTGTAAAATGCAAAGTACAATTTCTTACTTGAGATCTGAATTTTTTTGAACAAATGTATTCTGGATGTCAAGGACGGTCTATATTCTATTGAAATATGTACTTACTTTTTTTTATTATTATTCAGAAATGGTGAGATACGGTCTGGTGTAATGTGGTTTCAGAAAAACATTTTCTTTATCGTGCCAACGTTTCGTTCTTTATTGAGATCATCTTCAGAGCTCAACGTGTTTGTCTTCTGTGTAATTGTGCGATTCTTGCGTGTCGTATTGAGAGTGCCCACTGCCAATTACACAGAAGACAAACTTTGAGCCCTGAAGATGAGCTCAATAAATATCGAAACGTTGGCACGATAAAGAAAATGTTTTTCTGAAACCTACATCACACCAGACCGCATCTCACGATTTCTGAATAATTATCGATTAACGGTCACTAATCACCACACATTTTTTTAAAATGTTTATTACGATAATTTATTTACATTATGTAATGAGTAGAGGTTAATACACTTATAAGTGCCATAGATCATATGTAGTGAGGGGAGTTAACAACCATTTTTTAAAGAGGTTCGCAATAGCAGAGGTCACAGGTCATATCAACCTGGTGTTTTGTTGATGGCGTTTTTGAAAAAAAATCCCATTGTATGTCGGGTTCACATGCATGGCCGCTGGATTCGAACCCTGCTCTTTACCGTACAGCGATGTGTGCCGTGTCAACACCTAAACCTTTTCGGCTATCGACGCCCCCAACAAACGTCGTTAATCTCCCAAACATACGAGAGGACTAATCCTAGTCGTAGTTTAGTAGGTCGTGAGACCATTTCCTTCACATTCGTCTGGTGGGATTATAGGGGTGATTGGTCTATTGGACAAGGATTAGGCAACTCGACTGCGGTGAGAAGAGAGTTTATTGTGGAAAGAGGAAAATAGTTTGGGGATTATTTTTCGCACGAGCTGCATTCTGGAATCATTCTAAAGGGTGGTGTGACAGACGTAGTATCAAAGGTTGACTACGGTTCTGACGACTTTGGATGGTTGGAGTTGAGGATGTTGGAAGGTTTACCAGTGCCCAACAGTTATAGTCCAGATTAATTTTAGTAATGTCTTGTAGATGGTCAGTTTTTATTATTATTATTACGTATTACAACGGGAATAGCGGTCAATTTTAGTAAGAAAAATCTTACATTTTAATAGCCCGACGCTTGGGAAAATTTCTTCCTTTTTCTGTAGTTATAAACATATTAAGTGTAAATCATTGAAAAATGTTAAAGAGGAATTCAAGGGACATCTGGATTTTCTTACGATAGACGAGATAATCACGACAGACGTCAAAGAAGATATGAATATAAAACTTTTTTTTCTTTTTACGGGGGTTCGCAACAGCAGAGGTCATATAAACCCTCAGGGTGCCGGTGTTTTTGAAAAAAAAGCCCATTTGTAAGTGTGTCGGGTTCGAATGCAGGGCCGCTGGATTCGAACCCGGGACCTTTACGTTACCTCATCCAGTGATGAGCGCCGTGTCGACGCCCCCTATAAAAATATTGTATTTAATTTACACACATTTCTATCTAGATCTGTTTATTACCTATCCTCATCATCTTTCCGCTAATATTGATTTATTTAATATAGAAACGTCTTCCCAGATTCACGTTTAAAGGGCGTAGATAGGTGTTTTAAATTAAAAAATTTAAATTTTTGTCAATGTTGCTTACATTGTTATTTTTATTGATAACTGCGTATATTGTCCAGAGGAAGGCGAAATATAGAGTCTAAAGCATTGTAATTAACACAACACCACATACCTGATAAATTTTTAAATCCAGAGTGTATCAAAGTTCGTCGAAGAAACGTCAATCAAAGTTAAAGGTTTTCAAGCGGTGCGAGACTTTTGATATCAAGGAATTTGGATATCTACATAATTAATACCAAGGAAAATTTTATTTCTCGAACATTATAAAAAAGTTAATTGACTCCACTAAAAAGAAGGCTAGGAAATCATCAGACGAAACGCATTTCCAGATGAGTCGGGATCGCTTCACGGATATCTCTTTCTCACGGCTTGAGATAATTAGCTGTAAATGATTAATGCAATGTAATTTACTATTCATTTAACGAGCCCGTGACTATCCCCATCATAATTACTTCTTATCTCTTGAAAACCCACTACGTTCTACGACTCAAATTTTCCAAAGCCCTTCGATTTTTAAACGTTGATTATCGAATTAATTCGCTAGATTTCGTGGTCCGATTGACCATATAACATCTTTCAATTAATTCATCTTTAAGTAAGGTGAAAAATGGCAAAAAGGAGGGAAAATTCGAAAGGTTGGGTTGAGATGGGAAGTTAGTGTCCGAGTGGATACAAGTCACGATAGCTCAAGTGGCTGAGCAGCGGCGTATTTAGCCGAAGGTCGTGGGTTCGAATCCCGCTCGTGACACTGACTTTTTTATCTCAACCAAAACCTTACATAAATATTAATTAATCCTCATTGTTAATCGGTGGGGGATAACGTGATATTAATACATATATCTCTTATAGCAGGAGACAACCTGAAAATATAATGACTCATTTTTTTTTTTTTTTTTTCACCTGTACTTTATACTGAATTCGGAATATGCATACAAGAAAATTATTAATACTCATTACAAACTACTGCAAAATCGAGGTAGTGGATCGGCATTGTATAATAGAAGGCAATTAGCCCATTCATTTACATCTTTACTTCTTTTTTAACCGCATGAAAAGAGGCAGTTTTTCGCTGAAATACGAGACAGGTGTTCGTAAAAATTCAAAGGATTTTCATGCCGGCTGGCCGTTGTTGCATCTGGCTCATTGTTTGTATCTTCCCAGCGGTGAAACTTAATTAACCAGTTCGAAATAAGTTTATTTCTGTGTTGCACTAAACTTTCCTGCGGGCCAACGCTGAATAACAGGTCTTAAATACCATCAAAACGGTGAGGATCATGATGCGATGCGTTATTTAAAAAAGGTTTAAAATATAGCAAAAAACAATAGACCGATAGATTTAAACAGACATAAAGGATATTAATATACTTAGCATACACATAGAATAACATTGTAAATATATAGAACAATAGACACAATTTGGAGAAATGCATAGGATTAAATATTCGTAAATAGATAAATAAGTACACATGCACACCAATAGGTTGAGGCTCGAAAGTACAATTTATAATATTGTCTTATTTAATGCTTTCCTTTTTGTTGGATATGGATGGAATTCAAATTTAATAATAAAATATACAAACAAATAAAATCTATGGGTGGTTGTTTTTGGCATCTTACAATTTAACACAAAGGAAACCGAAACAAACAACAAGCCTTCAAGGAACTTTAGTTTTGCTTCTACCAGTCGCCACGCGCAGCATTGCGGAAAAACTAACGTTTAACATGCTAAGAAAAGAAGGAAGCGTTCACGATCTTACTGGACATTTGTCTATTCGAGTTAACACCAGTTAACTGTTGGGGCAGCAAGAAGAGTAGAAAGATACATAGAAATACAGGGTGAAAGTAAGAGAAAGAGTAAGAGAAGATATTGATAGATAGATGGCAGATATAGATAGGTAAAAGAATTGATAGATGATACAATGACACAAGATGATATAGAGGGAGTAAGATAAAAATAAATTAAACAAACAGTCGTCAATACTGAGGCATGCAGGAAAGGTTGCCCGATGTGCCCTTCTTGAGGGGAGCAATTCGTAGGCTCCATATATACCGCGTCGGAATGACACCCGTCATGAGAATTGTGCTTGAACATGTCAGCGTGTACAAGGGTCCTCCGTTCCGATTCTTGGAGGAAGCAGGGTTGTTTTATTGTATTCAGTAATGATAAATTGCCCCTAGCGTTTGTTGAGAGAGAATGTTTTTAGTAGCGTGAATTTCTATTAGGTTATTTATAACTCCACCACCTTAACTTAGTGAATGGTATGCAGATAGGAAAGAATGTATTTGAGAGTGAGTGTGAATGTTTCGGATCTAAGAACTGCATGCGTTTCTTGCTGAATTGACCTAGTTAACAGCACCTAGAGAGCCCAAACTCAGTGGCTGGTCGGATAAAATCTATATAACTTTTATCCTACAAAGCCACTGCATCTTGCAAAATATTAATCCTACTATAATTTGTTAAGTCGTAAAATTCATCTTCTAACTGCTTTTGTATGTTGGTTGCTTGAAGTTAGAAATTTTTTTTAAATCTAAAATTTTCTAGCATTGTATAACTTTTTTTTAATCTAAATTTTTCTGGCATTGTATAAATTCATTTTATTTATTTAAATAGAGAAAGAAAGAAAGAGAGAGAGAGAGAGAGAGAGAGAGATAGAGACAGAGAGAGCGACAGAGAGAGAGAGAGAGAGAGAGAGAGAGAGAGAGAGAGAGGGAGAGGGAGAGGGAGAGAGAGAGTGAGAGAGGGAGAGAGAGAGTGAGAGAGAGGGAGGGAGGGAGAGAGAGAGAGAAGGCACAATAATAATCTAATCAAAATATTCGCCCTTTTGTATTACCTGAATTTACATCCACGAGCCAAATTTTAGGAAAAAACAAGTAAGTTGTTGTTCGACATTTTATTGTAAATAAATGTAAGTCATGCGGTAGTGACTCGCAAATTTAATAATTTATTTCAAACAATAATTATCAAGAATAAACAAAAAGAAGAAAAGATAACACTGGTTTTTAACAAAGACTGGGAATTATATTTTGTGTTTGAAGGCAACGTCGGAAAAATGTCTGATCCTGGATAAGCATTGCTATTTAAAAATACGTTTGACATAACGGAAACAATGCAAAAGTCAGCAATTTTATTTTGTTTTCTTTTAAATAAATATGTAAATTAGCGCTGGCACAGGAACGGCATTTGCACGTGAACTCTTTCCTCCACCATCAGTTACAGAATTTTTCAACAAATTATCATAACGGATTGAGAATAAAGTCACAAAGTGGACCAAGGACCGCGGCCGAGTATTAGAGGAAATCGAACTCAATTTACATAGAGAAGTAACAAGGGACTTAGACACTAAGTTGAACTGCACACAAAGTAACCGCTAAGTAGAAACACTATCTGTCTGTTCAAGGGATAGTGTTCTGTAAGAGCATTAAGTGAACAAACCGGTTCATAATAACGTGCCTATACTTGCCACGAATTATATAGGCTTAAATGTGAATAATGTTATTATTATATAATTGTCTCTTGGGTAAAGGAGAAACCATTCTCGAAAATTCTGCCTGATCGAGAAACTTGACGGCCATGCATTTTCCTTTCATTTCAAACCTTTTGAAAACGATTATCAATATAATTTCTCCCGTAATCTGACAAACATATTCAAGAAAAGATGTATTGTTGTTCTTTTAAAGTACAATGTGGATTATCTACTTCTGATTTATCATTAACTACTCAGGATCAGATTGCGTCCATTTCCCTTGCTATTCTACAGGCTTTCATTATTATTATTTACACCTATCAAGTTGTCACAAAACGTAATCTGGTAATTATCAATCTTAATCTGATTTTCGGATGTGTCAAGGTTTTTGTTGAGCTTCTGGCAGCCGAGAGAGAGTTTGGAGAAGAACACAAGAGTAACATATCCGCGCAACATTATCATTCCGGAGAAGCGATGGAGGTTGGTGATGTTTTGCTTTGGGCAGTCATTTCGCACAAACTTAACTACATCGAGGGTTCCCTAAAGCTGCGCGATATATTGAAGATATGTTATCAAAACAATTTATAATTAAGAAGGGGCATTTTATGTTCAATTATCGTTAGTAACATTTTATTTCAATGTAGATTAAGATTTATTGTTATCGTAAAGTACACAAGATTTGGCTATTAATTCAATAATTAGTATGTGATTTTACAATTAAATAAATACGATTAATAAATGTAACAATATAAACATAATAGGTTTAACTTAAGACGATTTAACTCGGCCAATTTTTTAGGGCATAATCTCGTAATTTTTGATAGAGATTAGGTAATAAACTCACACACACACAAGTTAATTTCTAGTCTGATATGAAATAATAACTATAACCCTATTATAGCAATCAAAAATATGTAAAATATTAACCATTTACCTGATCAATGAAAAATTAATATTAAAATATCACTAGTTTTCGTGGTCCGCTTGACCAATTAATATCTTTCAATTAAGTAAGGTTTTTAGTTGAGAAAAAAAAAGTCAGTGTCACGAGCGGGATTCGAACCCACGATGTTCGGCTAGATACGCCCCTGCTCTGCCACTTGAACTTTCGTGACCTCGAGCCATTATTTATTTTCTTTTTTTTATAAGATCAATATTTTTGATTTTTCCCTCCTTTTTGCCATTTTTCAAAAGGTGGGGTGGAGATAGTAAGTTAGTCTCCGATTTTTATTTGTTTTCAAATGTATTAACTTGGTTCCTTTCCTTTATCCAAAATCATAGTTGCAGAGGGGATATTATACACAACTTGCTATTGGTTGTGGAAATGGAAATGTCCCACTAGGTTTGTGTTTTCAGGTTATTTTGGGAAATATTAATAACTGATATCTTTATTCCTTTTTAATTTAGGAAAGTTCAACGTGCTCATTAAGTTCACTAATTTCGTGGTCCGCTTGACCAATTAATATATTACAATTATTTGAGGTTTTTAGTTGAGATAAAAAAGTCAATGGCACGAGCGGGATTCGAACTCACGATCTTCGGCTAGATACGCCGCTGCTCTACCACTTGATCTATCGTGACCTCGATCCACTCGGACACTAACTTCCCATCTCAACCCCACCTTTTGAATTTTCTTTCGTTTTTGCCATTTTTCAAAAATCAAATAGATTACACGACATTTGAAAAATGGCAAAAAAGGAGGGAAAATTCAAAAGGTGGGGTTCAGATGGGAAGTCAGTGTTGGAGTGGATCGAGGTCGCGATAGCTCAATTGGTAGAGCAGCGGCGTATCTAGCCGAAGATCGTGAGTTCGAATCCCGCTCTGCCCCTGACTATTTCATCTCAACTAAAAACCTTAATTAATTGAAAGATTAACAATATCGTTGGTAAAGGATTTTGGATTTGTTGTTTTATTGCAATTATTGTCATGAGATTGAACGAAGTTAGGTCGTTTTTAACTTTAGCGATTTTCGTTGGTTTTACGTAAAGTCTGTTAATAATGATAATCACCTAAAGGCATTACTTATTTTCATAAATAAGTTAATCATAAGGTTGATGTTAAAAAAATTAACGATGTAGGGGGGAAAAAGTCAGGAAGTAAAGGGTCCATTTTAAATACAGAGTTCATATAGTTAATGGGCTAATTAAGAAACGTGGTTGTATGGTTTATGGTTCGAAGAGAAATGTTTACAAAAATTAAGTTTTACAAGCCTTCAGTGGTTATTTATCTAGTCTATAAAGCTATTAGTGTTGTTGGCACCTGTTTATCTGCCTGGGGGGTGAAAACAGCCCCCCTGGGAGTACAACTTTCCTTTAACGGCCGCCCCTGGAAATTGTTTGCCACTCAACATTAAATAAATTAAGGTCCAAACAGGGTTGATAAATCGACGCGGGTTGGGGTGAGATCGAATTAAAAATCACCTGGTTGATGTCGGTTAACCGCTCGTCCTCCCGCTTCACGACGGCACCCTGGTGTAACGCTGCTGCGGCTAACATCCCCTCACCGGCCTCAGATTCTCCTTCGGCCATCACTCCATTACAGTCTGGAACAAAGAAAACACAATCAGGAATCTATCAAGACAAGCATATCGTAAACAATACGATCGAACCGGATGTTGTGCTTTTTCCAAGCAGTAATGGTAGACTATGTTTTTACTTTAAGAAAATTCTGAATTTATTGGTATATGATTATTCGGAGATCGTGAGATGCGGTCTCATGTGACGTAGGTTTTAGAAAAACATTTTCTTTATCGTGCCAACGTTTCGGCTTTTATTGGGATCATCTTCAGGGCTCAAAGTTTGTTTTTCATGTAGATGTGTCATTCTTGTCTGTCCTGTTGAGAGTGCCCAGCATGAGACCGATGAAAAGAACTCCTTGTTAGGTGTGAGGTGGTAGAGGGGCTGTGTGTGGTGTGCGGTAGAGGTGGTGTCAGGTGTTAAGTGGTGGAGGTTAGTTTGCTGCAAGACCCAATAAAGGCGGGGTGGATGGATGTCTTGGAGGCTGTGCCAGGCCTTTCTTATCTACTAAAGAGTTTGAGTGAGTGTGTGAGTGAGTGAGTGAGTGAGTGAGAGAGAGAGAGAGAGAGAGAGAGAGAGAGAGAGAGAGAGAGAAAATGAATGAGAGTTAGAGAGTGAACGAGAAAGATAAAAAGAAAGAGAGAGACAGATTTCGGCTTTCCATTCAAATAAACTTAATTTTCTCGTTAAAGAACAATAATTTTGAAACATTATAATTTTAATACTTGGCCACCTTCTGGATGGATTTAATTTCCTTTTCCTCGATTTTGAACTGGCAAAAAAAATTTACCAATAATTGTAATAATAGGGTAATGTGGGAGAAGATAGAATGTGATGTACAGAACCTACCGAGCTTTATCTATTTTCGTTGAAACAGGATATCGATCTAATTAAAAACCTCTTTTTTTATTATTTACTCCTCATAATTTCGTCCTTGAGCGATCCGGCCCGTAATTGTGCAACACGTTCGTATTAGTTTCAAAAGAGGCCTCATTAATAGCTGCAAGCAGCAAATCCGACGTTACGCCAAGAAATTAGTTCTCGTAATTGTTAACTTTTTTGTACCAGCGAGGGTGGGAGGTGATTAATAACGCAATTTTACAATCTGCTGTTTTCCTTGCATTGTTATTCATCTCTGGAACAAAACTCGGCCCGAGCTAATTAATAACATTGCAAGGACGAACGTCGGGATCCATATGGATATCTCATTTTAAAGGAAGGATAAAACTTTAAAATAATTAGTTAAGGAAATAAGGAACATACCAGTAAATTAACTAAAATCTTTCAATTCCCTGTATAGATAAAATGAAACCACATGGTACAAGAAGGGAGGGATGGAGAGAGGAAGAGGGGGGAAGTGAGAGGGTGCGGGTGACGGTGAGGGAGAGGGAGTGGGTGAGGGTGAGGGAGAGGGATAGGGAGAGAGTGAGAGGGTGAGGGAGGGAGAGCGAGAGAGNAGAGAGAGAGAGAGAGAGAGAGAGAGAGAGAGAGAGAGAGAGTGAGAGGAAGAGAGGGTGATAGGGAGGGAGGGAGATAGGGAGATAGGGAGAGAGGGAGAGAGAGAAAGAGACTAAGAGTGAGTTGGATGGATAGAGAGATAAATAAAACAGATAAATATGAACGTACTTCAACTGTTTTAAAATAATATAATTGAGTAAAATAAGCTAGAAGTTATTCCAGGTTCTTCTAGGAAACCTTAAATGTTTCACGCTGATATATATTATTCATTTATAAACATTAATTGGAAAAGCTGTTACAATGTATAAAACGATTCTAATCTGGAAAAGGTTGGTGTGCAGGCCGCGGAATAATACAAGCTGACGTGCGTGGCCGCAATTTCCTAACTTCTTCGGGCAGAAGTTCTTCGCAAAATCCTACAGCGCTGTTGAATATCGCGTAATTATTTAAGATCCTCTCTTGTCCTCAAAACTTCAAATTTTGTACAGGTAGGCTAGAGGAATATTAGGGTTTTTTTATATACGATAAACTGGCAAAAAGCTAACATTGAATTTAAAAACTCAGTTAACAGAATATATTATATTCATCAAGTTCGATGTGTTTATGAACATAAAAGAAATGATCAATGTTGACCATAATTTTTTAATTTGCAGACCAACTTGTTCAATATAAAACTGGTTTAGACAGATATTTTTCTTTAGATCTTATTAATTCAACCAACCAGTCTTAACTAATTAGTGTAAATTCTTCATATAAAAAAATAATAGTATTAGAAAAAACGGTTTATAACAAAAGACTTGGGTTTTTCCCCACTCGACCCTGAGACTAATAAAGTCAAAGAAATAATGCTTTAATTATTATTTGGAGATCGTGAGATGCGGTTTAGTGTGACGTAGGTTTTTGAAAAACAATTTCCTTATCGTGCCAACGTTTCGATTACTGAGATCATCTTCAGCTTCAGGGCCTGGGATTTATAAACATGGTTTACATTGTACAAATACATATAGGAGATGAGAAAAAAGGAATTTATACAATGCTAGAAATTTTAGATTCAATCAAAGTATTTTACAAACAAAAAGTGTTTGTTTCCTGCGTATATGTGTGGATTTTGGAAGAGTGGGGATAGAAGACATTTTTGTGTGAGTAGTCGGCGTCTTTGAGGTGAAAGGAGCCGACAATGGGAAACAATGAGTAATGGTTCGGCCTGATTAGAGCATATTAGATTATTAGCATAATATCATTAATCATATATCATCATCACATCACACAGAACATATAACATATAAAACAATCATTACATGCCACACATCGAACATTTCTACCTAGCCTATTTCTTCATCAGTAAGGTTTTCCTTTTTCCCTAATTATCCCCGTCTATATAATCCATAAAGGACCATTCCCACTTTAGTATAAATGATGAATAATGGAGTGAGTGTGTTGTTCAATCCTTTTTTAAAAAGTTAGTTCCTACTCACAGTAAGTTGTTTTGCATCGATCCGGATTTCGAGCCCTTTAGCTCATCATCAGGTTGAAGGAGTTCTACAACCTGATAAGGTTGAAGGAGTTCTACAACCTGATAATGAGCTAAAGGGCTCGAAATCCGGATCGTTGCAAAACAATTTACTGTGAGTAGGAACTATCTTTATAAAAAAGGAAAAAAAAGATTCCCACTTTTTCCCATTGTCGGCTACTTTCACCTCAAAGAAGCCGACTCCTCTTATAAAAATGTCTTTCTATCCCGACTTCCTTCCCCACCCCTCCAAACTCCAATGTATATAGACATAAAACATCAATATCTCAATGGTACACAACAGACAAGAATGACACATCAACACAAAAAACAAACACTTTGAGTGAGTACAAATACTTTGATTGAATATAAAATTTCTAGCATTGTATAAATTCATTTCTTTAAACATCCCACATGTATTTGTAAAACTTAAACAATGTTTGTAAATCCCAGGCCCTCATGATCATCTCAATATAGATCGAAACGTTGGCATGATAAAGAAAATGTTTTTCTAAAACCTACGTCACACCAGTCGCATCTCACGATCTCCAAATAATCATTACCTAACGGTCACTAAACACCACACATTAATTAATTATGTTTAGCTGTAAACAAGTCCATTGGAATGAATAGCTTCTCAATTTTAGCCAACATTAACACAACTACAAATTTGCGCTTTTTTTTATTATCATTTTTTTTCCCTGTAATATTGATATCGAGCCATACTGAAAGTGGCAGATGAAGTGGACATAATTAAATTATTCAAAGGTAGACTGTTAAATATAAAGCAGACAAGTTTAATCTATTACGGTTATTATATACATTTCTGAGCGTAAATGTAAACCTAATTATTTACAACGAACTTTTTTTTTGTATAAGATTTGAGAGGGGCTGTTTAGTCGAACTACTTCCCAAAAATGAAGCAATACTGGAAATGCCAGTTTGAACAGCGGCATTATCAAAGAATGCCGCCAGGATATAGGAACACAGGTGCTACATAAAATCGTCGTGGGAAATAAACACTTCACATTCCTTTGACGGTGCGATATTAAATCGTATGCTTGAACGTGACAACTCATAAAATTGTCTATAGGCCACACGAACTCCCTAACTTTTTCCATAATTTCTAAATTTTCCATTGTGATTTTCAGTTGAGTTTACTGGGTAATTATTTCTCTCTCAGTCTCTCTCTCTCACTCTCTCTCTCTCTCTCTCTCTCTCTCTCTCACTCTCGTTACTGTATTACAAATAGGCATTAATATTTGATATAAAAAATTTAATATTTTAATAATTTAATATGTTAATTTATTATTATTTGTTTATTTCACATTATATACTTTTACATTAACTTATAGAACGTTACTAATCATATGATTAGTATTTTATTTCATTTTTAAATTGTAAAATTATGTTCCAATTCTAGAAGGTTCCTAATCTATTGTTATAGTTCTTAAGAATCTTAAGAATTATCTAATTTTTATATGTTATTTATGTAAGCAGCAAGTGTTCTTGTGGGAGTTCATTCAATGTTCATGTATAGCATAATTAACTTTTTACAATTTCCTGGCTAATTGAATTAATAAAAATTTTTGACGACCATCATGTTTCTAACGATCCTGACAAGAGTGAAGAAAGGACTGTTATTCCAGATTGCATATTTCATGGAGTCGAAAGACCTTGCCCTTGCATCGGCTACACATTGACCGGCTATTACGCTTTGAAAAAATTCCAATTAACTTTCTGATACCCGGCCGCTCCGTCGTCCTAACAAAGTTTGTATAATTATTATGGAAATCACGAGCTAATAAACTTTCCATCGTAATTAATAAGTTATTAAATTGCTTCGGAAGAGGGCCCGGAGGGGTGAAGGCCTTTCATGCTCCTCTTAATATGTCTTCAATTATTTTTTCTCCCTTTTGGTTATCGGTGATCAAATTTGTTTTTCCCCGTCACGACAACAACCAAAAGGACGGGCCGGTAATCAAATCATTTCCGACAACTGGCCCCTTTTCCAATCGCCTCTTTCCATTTTACTACATCCCTGTAAATACTCGACATATTAATTGCACGGTGCTTGAAAGCTGGGCAAATTTTTTTCCAACGTGTTTTGTAATTAATGTAATTTAAAGTAAAATAAATCCTGTTCTATAGAAGACCTTTACCTTCAACTATTTATTGGATGTTATTGTAACTATTTACCAACCATTTTGTACAATTCTGATTATTATACCAAATGTCAAACAATTTACGTAGAACGACCAAATTTATATCATGCATAATGAGAATACCTTTTTAAAAAATCAATATGATTGATTGAAAACTTCTAGAGGATATAACTGTCAAATGACATATCTTTGTTTTATTATTTAAAGGTATAATTCACACAGTTTCATATTTTGATATATAGAATTGCGGATGTACTTTGGGACAGTTATTTTCTTATTTGCAAAGAAAACATGCTTAAAATTTACCATAGCGGCTTACAATCTGCTAAAACGAGAGTTCCTGTTTACTCATTCCTTCCAATTGTCGCAAGACAAAAGGGATCAGAGACAATGCCCATAACACGTTAGTGTCACCGGAGAGTACAATGGTCTGGTAAAGATGCCAATGATTAATCTGCCATTTATACTGGAGGAACAACTAGAGTCAACGAGGTTTTTCAGGCATCGGCGCCTTAATAAAGTCCCTCGGGGCCCCCTTCTAAATCGATTTCTACCCCTAAGAACTCTGTGTTTACTTCATTATTTTAATAATTTCTTCCGTATGATATTCAATATAAGGACATCATTTTGGATACTTTAGAGAATGAATTTCAAGTTGACTCTTTTTACGCCGACATATCTATATATCCTCCTAAGTATCCTTTCACCAAGTCAATCATGGAATTTTACTGAGAAAATTCGAAGCTTTGGGGTGGGAAACCCTCTTCTCAGCTGTTTGACTTCTTATTTCAGTTCAAGAGGGCAAAAATTCCTTTGCAGATTGGTTTTCCGCTAATGATCTTTTCCATAACCTACGTACATGCAAATCGGTCATTTTTCCAAGTTACATTACAATCCTTTTGCCATCAACGTCATCAACAATACCAACATTGAGTGTGTTAATGATATGGATGACTTAAGAGTCACATTTAACTCGGACTGCAAATTTAATTCTCATATCGATATGATTATAAAAAAAGCAAACTGTTACATTCGATTTTAGATCTTATTTCAATGCTTAGTTCAATCGCATTTGGAATATGGGGTATGGGCGCCCTCTAACAAAGGAGACGTCAGACGTCTGGGAAGGATTCAGAATCGACCTCTAAATTAATTTCATCCAGGAGTACTGGTCATGAATTTTTCCCTTAGCACAAACTTAAAGCTGGACTCACTCAAGCTTTCAAGGAAAATTAGCTTGCTATCCTTCGATTTGAAGGCGCTCAACAATTCGATCGACCGAATATCCTCTTCATGTTACAGTTAACGTGTGACCACCCTCGCTTAGAGGCAGAAGGCACTACAAGAAATCCTGAACGTATTAGATTCAAAATGTACAGACAGTTACTATTAAACACAAATCTTTTATTATTATTATAATTCGGAGATCGAGAGATGCGGTCTTGTTTGACGTAGGTTTTAGAAAAACATTTTTTTTATACTACCAAGTGTTTACACGAAAAACAAACACTTTGAGCCCTGAAGATGATCCCAATAAAGATCGAAACGTTGGCACGATAAAGAAAATATTTTTCTTAAACCTACGTCACACCAGACCGCATCTCATCAACTCCGAATAATCATTGGCTAACGGTCACTAAACACCACACATTTTTATTATAAAACCTGTTGTTAAGCAGGGTTCGCAACAGCAGAGGTCATATAATCCCTCAGCATGCCGGTGTTTTTGAAAAAAATGACATTGTAAGTATGTCGGTTTCGAATGCAGGGGCGCTGGATTCGAACCCGGGACCTTTACCTTACTGTGATGAGAACCTTTTATTATTGCTATAAAACTTTTGATTTAAAATTATTACAGCACTAATGAAAAATGAATTAAACCGTAATTATAAAATGCCCGACACCAAATTTAAACAAAATGATTTTCTATGTGATTAAAATTATAAAACTAATAGAACTATAAAATAAATTGAGATTAATAATTAAAGAAATTCCTTGTTTAATAAATAATCAAAATGATAACAACACATGATGATGTTAGTCAATGATTATTCGGAGATCGTGGGATGCGGTCTGGTGTGACGAAGGTTTTAATAAAACATTTTTTTTTTATCGTTCCAACGTTTCGATCTTTATTAAGATCATCTTCAGGGTTCAAAGTGTTTGTTGATATTGCCCCTATACACGACACTCAAAAATTCCACATCTACACGAAAAAAACACTGAGCCCTGAAGATGATCTCAATAAAGATCGAAACGTTGGCACGTTAAAGAAAATATTTTTCTTAAACCTACGTCACACCAGACCGCATCTCACGATCTCCGAATAATCACGGTCACTAATCACCAAACATATAAGGATAAACTAAATCGAGGAAAACAACAATTTGAAAATCACGCAAATATTTACCGCCGTCTTCCAATCCAGTTCGTAGTCCCCGATAGACCTGAAGGGTCTAGCCAGGCACACCTTATCATAGCTTCTCCTACTAACTTACCCTTTGTTGTGGCCACATATTTTCCTACATTTTCCGCAACCCGTGACAAGCGAACCTCAGTACACCCTGAAGAATGGGCCACTTTTCCACATATACTTTCACCGGACCTCTTATTGGCTTGATAGTACTGGGTCTACAATTGCTCGCCTTTTGAATGACAATACTTCATTGACTAACGCCACGACTGCCTCAGCGCGCTCATCAGGAAATGTAAATCGGTATTCTGCTACTAGCTTATGATATAATTTTGTCTTTTATATTTATTTATATTTATAAATAATTTATGTTTTTGACTGGCCTGGTCGCCCATACGTTTCAGCTTTAAGGAATAAAATTAAACTAAAATAAAATATGTATCTTCAACCTTATTTATCTAAGATGCTTACTTTTTCAATTAAACTTAAAAAAAATAATGGCAACTATTTTCATTCACTAATTTGTATTATATAATGTCTTGTGTAATGCATTAAACATTTAATTTTTTTTTAATCTTGTTGACCAGCGAGAAGGCGAATTGAAATGTCAAGGGAACACTATAAAACTCCATCGACATAAACTGAGCTAAAGAAAAATAAAATAAAACAAACATTAGATTAATAACTTAACTTTTAATTGTTTTATCAGCTTATTCTTAATTATATAAATACTCCATTAATTATACACAATTTTTTCGAAATGAAAAATATGTGTCACAGGCGGAATTCGAAGCCGCGACTTCTATACAAAGCCCCGATTTGCTTACAATTGGAATAAAACGGGGAGTCGATATAATATGTTTGTTTCATGGGCGATCAAGTCACTGTAGCTCAAGTGGCAGAGAAGCGGCGTATTTAGCCGAAAGTCGTGGGTTCGAACCCCGCCTGTGACACAAATTATTCATTTCGTAAAAATTGTGTATATTGAGACATTAGATTATTTCGTAAGATATACATATTCAAATGTTATCCATTCTGGCCCGATGACAAATCGATAAGAATAGTTACAAGTTACGTGCCTAGTTAATTATCTTTAAAATAACCACTTAGCAAGCTTCTAAGCCGATTCTTGATTTATTCAGTAATGACACTGAGTTAACACGAATAGGTCACTCCCTAATCGATAATATATTAAAAGTGGCCGGAAACCTTTAAAAGATAAATGAGACCATATAATGACAGGGAGGAAAATGACTCAAAGGGTAATTTTTATTGCATTTCAAAGTATTTCTATTATAATAAAGGATCAAAACTACTGACTGAGAACACAAAACAACAATTCACCAAGTTAACAGCAGATGTCATACAACCCCGGGATACCGGCGTTTTTTGAAAAGAAAAGTTGTAAGTATGTCAGGGCCGGTTAATTCGAACCCGGGACTTTATACTGTTGAGTAACGTGTCAACGTCTAAATCAAGCGCCCCACAAAATTATTTATCCATGATATCTGGATCCCCAAAGTATCGTTGTTTGGAACGCCATAATCCACGAGGACACTGAAAAATATTTAAAAACGCTTACTGCAACTGCGGGCCACTGAAAAAATCGAAAATTTAGAGAACTTAAGTTCGGTTTGATAGTTTTCCCCGCAATTCTTACGAATTCCTTATTGATCCGTTGAAAGATGTTTTCCAATAAACTGTAACCATTTGTTTCATATGCATGACTATGACATAAATTGCGACATCGACTATGCCCTGCAAATCAATCAGGAATGTTAAAAAAAAATGATCATACTGAGGTTTTCTGTAAATTTTTTGAAAGGAATATACTTTTATTACTTTTTCCCTTAATGATTTGTCCAATTCTTCCATTTACTGGAATGTTTATTAGGAGTTAATGCTTCATTTAGTTCCTCTTCTTTCGATCCAATCTTGCCGAATAATAAACTCGTGTAAAAATCATTTCAATCATATTTCAAATACCGAGAAAGAGATAATGAGATATCTCTGAGATCCATCGGCACCGGCTCGTCACGCCAGCCCCAATTATCGTGAATTAATTCCTGAGAATCATGAAGGAAGTAGAGTACAGTAGAGAGGGAGAAAGTGTGTGTGTGTGAGAGAGAGAGAGAGAGAGAGAGAGAGAGAGAGAGAGAGAGCGAGGGAGGGAGTGAGTGAGTGAGAGAGAGAGAGAGAGAGAGAGAGAGAGAGAAAGAGCGAGAGAGGGAGAGTGAGAGTGAGAGAGAAGAAACGGTAATTCGAAATTAAATTCGATAAGTTTATAGAATTTTAAGCGATACTCGATGGTGATTAAGCAGTTCGAGTAGAATTGTACATTATTATCATCGTTGTTAGCATTCAAATGCATCAAGAAATCAGAAAAAGAATTACAATACAGTTGTAAAAATAGGTGTCCAAGCCAAAAACCAAATACGGAACTAACGTGTAGGAATGTGTGGTGATTAGTGACCGTTAATCGACATTTATTTAGAAATCGTGAGATGCGGTCTGGTGTGATGTAGGTTTCAGAAAAACATTTTCCTTGTCGTGCCAACGTTTTGATCTTTATTGAGATCATCTTCAGGGCCTGGGATTTACAAACATTGTTTATATATTACAATTACATTTTGGATGTGGAAAAGTGAATTTATACAATGCAAAATATATATTTCTTTAATATATTCAATCATTGAATATATAAAAAAAAATATATTTTGCATTGTATAAATTCACTTTTCCACATCCAAAATGTAATTGTTATATGTAAACAATGTTTGTAAATCCCAGGCCCTGAAGATGATCTCAATAAAGATCGAAACGTTGGCACGATAAAGAAAATGTTTTTCTGAAACGTACATCACACCAGACCGCATCTCACGATTTCTGAATAAATATGGAACTAACAATATTTTTATAAATAAAGGTTTTCTTTTAAACGAAAAGATTGTCCGCAACATCTGTCAAATTTTATTGAATAAAACATTAGTTTGGCAGTTTCCAGGGGTGTATGTAACACAAAAAGGTCTGATGAAAAATATTCAAAATGGACCGCATTACTTTATTGTTCATCAAGCAAATAAACGTACTAAAAATATTTTTCTTAGTCACGAAATATAGGACGTCGACATATAATTCGTGAATGTTATGGACCTAGTAAAAAAGATTTGGCACCTTTATTCTGACAGAAATAATTTCAAGGAAATGAGCCAGGTTTCATTATAATTAATCGTCCTTCAATAGCCATTTGATTCTTAAAACTATAACGTTTTATGTCCTCATCATTTTTTAAGTTTTAAGTTTAAGGTTTTAAGTAACCACAGTTATAACATACAGGTTAAAACATATTATATAAGGTATATAATAAATTATACACAATGAAAAAGTAGTACCTTAGTTAGTCATACATTAAAATTAACCACTCATCGGATTCAATTTATTAATTTCCTTCATTTTTATTATAAGCAAAAGACAATCAAAATCATTAAATTGCACTATGCAAGTAGTAAACGCATATGAGCAATCGTGGCACAATTTGGAAGTCGTTAGACCATTAAAAACAAATGTAAATAATACCTCTAGTAGTAATAAATATATTTTATGTACCGTATATCAGGATCAAATTATTTTCCTTAAATACTAAAATATTAAGATATATTAATGGCTTTAAGGCACAGAAGTGTGTTGCGTGAATGGAGAGGCATTTCCTCAAATACTGAGGAATAGAGAGTATTCTGTGATACTGTTAGTGCTAACCAAATTATCATATGTCCATCTTGTTTCTGTGTATTTGAATTATTTTACCCACAATTGAGACCGAGGCACAAAGAGTCTAGTAATAAAATAAAGAAGAGAGAGAGAGAGAGAGAGAGAGAGAGAGAGAGAGTGTAAGTTTGTCGGGTTCGAATGCAGGATTCGAACACGTGTCCTTTACCTTACAGTGATGAGCGCCGTGTCAACGCCTAAACCGACGCCCCCCTCACCTAGAGTTAGTTATTTAGAAGTACCAAAATCCGTGATGAGGGACCTGTGGAACAGGCCAAAATGCAAAATTCACTTGCAAATTACCCTTATTTGATGGTTAATCGAGCTACCATCCATAAAATGATTTTTAAATTAAGGTACGGACAAATGTCTATAAATAAATATAATAACGGAAGAAAATAATTTGTATCAAATTTTAGGTCTTTCAAAGTGAATGTTTTTAAACCAAGCTCGCACGATCAAAGGTGAATTATTATGTTTATTATTATGTTTTGTATTTCACTCAGTATTTCTTTAATATTTTATTTCGAACATTTCTACCTATATAATAATTCAGCATGGCTTAAATTCAACATTCATAATTAATACGTGAAAATGATGCTCCATGAAATAAATTTCCTTTTCGAGTTATTTATAAGAATAAAAATGAAAGGATGTTACGGATTGAAGAAAAAAAATCCATGTTTGAACCCGTTCCATTCAAGTTTTTCCATTGAATAAAGTCCATGAATGAAGGCCGGGGCAAGAAACTCCCCAACCCCCTTTTACAACCCTCGTACTAGGGTAAAGAACTCTCCCTTGAGACAACCGCCTTCATCCCTCACCCTCTCCGCCAGCTAACGCCGTTTCAACCCTCACGGCCTTTTACCTTTCCCTTTCCCTTTTCCCACTTTGTTTTTAGACGACGATGCGAACACAGCTACCCGGCCTTAATTCCATTTTTAGAATTAATGCGATAAACAAAACAGGAGGGTCTCGGGCGGCGATAGGGTTATAAAAATAATCTGTGATCATAAACGATAAGGTGGAGTTCTTTAACTACATTAATTTTATGTAGTAAATACCCCGTTCCGTGTATCTCGCCGAGCGTTATCTTTAAAATGTTTATAACGGCCGTTTACGGCTGATTAGACAGAGTTTGACCGTCATAGTTATTCAATTAAAACTCGATGAAAGGGGGAAATGAGATATTTATTTTGTTTAATGCGCCTTTCCAACGATATTCTTCAATTTCGCAATTCAAGGATGAATAGACTTTTTGTCAATTTTAAAAGCCAAACATACCGGATGATCAAATTTTTGGTGGCCAAAAATCCCATACCGATCATTTGGGTACAATAGCATCGGGCATGCACTTTTCTATTCTTTAATTCGGTCAAATTTTTATGTTACCATCCACCCCACACAAATCACTTCATTAAAGCAGTTTCTACAGAAGAACTAACTTTTAAGTTGATGGAATCTTCATTATTCAAACTTTAATTATAAATGAGAAAGAGCTGGAGGAAGGGATGTTGATTAAATACGTATGAATGTTTTTACGAATGTCTGTTCGCTGGGGACATTAATTTTAACATTACTTTTACATTATCTTTACTTCAATACAGAATTATTTTGTATAAATTATAAATTATTCAGTGATAAGTTAGAGATAATTTGTATGTTGTAAACAACTAAACTTAAAAATTTTTTATTGATTGATTTATTACAACAGAATTTTTAAACAGTGAGGTCGACAGTTGAGCAGCTTCCTAATAGAGTGAATAAAAGATCAAAATGGTCGACAGTAGTAGTAAACAATTTGATTTGATATAGAAATATGTAGATAATAGATGTAAGATGTTCGGGGTGTGTAATAATATACTGCGTCCTTTGAGAACCACTTTAACCCTGTTCTATACCTATAGCACACCGGTACGTCCTAGTTCATCAAGAAACATGATCAGTCAAACACGACTGTTTCGGTGGTTGAATTTCTTCTATGGTTACGTTGAACATCCCAAAACACTTCCTTGCAAGCGTGTTTTGTTAGCAGGTGTGTTGATGTCTCTTATGCTGCTACAATCTGCACAGGGGTTGGGTTATGCCATTGTATTTCATTTACCCATTCAGTGCGCAGTGGCCTGTAAATAATCCTGTTAGGATTCGAAATTTTTTCTTGCTACTTTGATGCATTGTGTTGATTCTTTCCTTACAAAACTTCCGAGAGGGTTCTTGGATTGTTTACGTCCAATAGATGAATTCTACTGTTTCCTCATTTTCATCATATAGCACTTCTTGCAAAGGCGTCCAATCTCTTGTTGCCCTTTACTCCCACATGTCCTGCGACTTAGCGGAGCGTTAAGTTAAGGAGACACATAGAGAGAAAACAATCAGAGGAGGAGAGAGAGAGTGAGAGTGAGAGTGAGAGCGAGAGAGAGAGAGAGAGAATGAGAGAGAGAAAGAGGGAGAGAGTTTGTTTGAGATTTGTAGGACACACACATTTTTACCAAAATTTCACCTAGTTTTAAAACTTTTTTGTTCGAAATTTTATATCTTAGCAAGTTTATTTATTTATGTGTTTAAACTTTAAAATTCCTCGGTTCACTCTGTTGTAAATATGTAAAAATTACAGTGCAGAAATAAATCCTTTAAAAAAGTTAAAAAAATAATACGTACAAACATTAAAAAGACAAGATAAAATGAATTAAGATTAAACATTCATTATTTTTGCAACATTAAATGAGACTGCGTGCTAATACTAAATGCATTTTGTTTATTTTTATCGATAATCCTGATATCTTTATTCTATCCCCGTCCATCCTTTTTCCTTAAGTACTGCTCTGCCAGTCTTTCCCTACCTAACTTCTCTTCAACTTTATCTCTAACGATTTATCTAAATCTCTCATTTCGTTTAAAACAGTTCATTTTTATTTTACTTCACATGATTTATTTTCGTTTAATTTAAAATCGCGAGAGAGATTAAAATCCGAGCTGCACGGGATTTCGGGCCCGAAACGCATAAAGCGGGCAACACCCTTACCCGGCGCAAATCTAAAGTCGATTTTTCCATAAGATGGTATGTATTACCCCGTGCACATCTGCCCGATGCTATGCAACGCTACCCTACTCTACGCTCGGCGATCCCGACTGTCCAGATTTTCGTCGGGTCACATCGAGTACAGTCGAAGACAAAAGAACTGGATACTCATATTTTTATTCAAACTACAGGTATTATCGTCGTTATAATAACTACAACATATTTATTTTAATATAAACCAAACTAACCGATTTATTACACCGTTTTGCTCATAAAATTTAACAAACCATTTATTGCATGGTTTTGCTAATAAAATTATACATTTTCGTCGAGTAGCGACAAATCAGGACACTCATATTTTTTGTAGTTTATTTCAAACTAAGTATATGTAATTTTGTCGTTATATTAATTACAACATTCCTATTTTAATGTAAACCAAATTAAACAAGATCAAAAATTCATAAGTTTTTATAAAAAATATTTAATTATGATGGTTAGGAAGAAAATTTATCAAAACACCGGAATAACTTTATTTAAAACAATTAAGTTTAAGAAACAATTTATTACATGGTTGTGCTCATAAAATTTAACTAACAATTTACTACACGGTTTTGCTCATAAAATTTAGCCAACAATTTATTTCAAGGTTTTGCGTGCATTAAAACAAAAGAGGCGTTGCGATTGTGATACTGATTTGTGATTCACGCTGTGTGACTTCATGTGGCATCGCATAGATGTGCACACCCTACCAAAACGTGACAAGGCGTCGGGTAGCATCGGGTAGCGTCGCATAGCGTTGCATCGGGTAAGTGTGTTCCCCGCTTAAAGCTGCGTCTGCTAATCTGCTGAACTAGTGTCTTTTGTTATTACATTATCATTTCACTTTATTTTTTTTTTTTTAATTTATTTTCTTTTGGTTATTTGTGCAAACAAGCACCGCATAACTGCTTAAGAAATGTTGATACTCTTAGCTGTACAGTTTGAGATAGCTTTGTTTGTAATACCCACTCAAGCTGGTCTACTCAATGTATTTAAATAAAAAAAAAATTTTTTGAATGTGTTGTCCATAGAATGAAGGAAAGTGTACGGAAACAGATTACCAGTCAAGTTTCAGCAGTGGGCAAACGATGTTACAAAAAAAAGATTTACTTTTTAAATTACACCGGCCCCGAGGAGAAATGAAAAAACATAAATGCGACATGAAATTCTGAGGGGTGCCGCCCTCAACTTTCCACCCTTCCACTTAATGGATTTGGCAAGGCATTAGTCATCTTCCATTCTGAGAAATAAGATACCTGAGGCTATTAAATTAAGTTACTCGGTTCCGAATTAACATCGCATTTGCATCGTAATCAGTTGTTGGGTAAACCTCGCCCGGTAATTACAAAGCTTTGAAAAAATAAATAACGCTGGTTCTAACACGAGAAAATAAACGATGTTGCCGTCCGTAGCGCAATAATATTTATCGATATCCTTTTATACAACTAAAATAATCAAGGCCCGTTATTGGATGGGGATTTATTGCCAAGCTCATTCGTATTCGATTATGTACGAAGCGTAACTCGGTGCTTCTTCCGACAGCCACATGGGAAAGACGCAGGTGAAAAGCGTAGTATAAGCTACCTCATGGCACTCACTCTTTAACAATTAATCAAACAATCTGTATGGGCACTCTCAAGACATCACATCTATTTGATTTTCAAGTCTTGAAAAGCGGCGAAAGTATACTCGTCAAAATACACATCTCAATAAGGTGGTCACTAGATTGGATGAGGAAGAAGCTCTAGTCGTAATAATTGCTGAGTTCGAACTGGCATTGTACAATAATTAGTCTCTTCCTCCGAGTATAAAGACCAATTTAAAATCATTACCAAAGCATTAGCGTTTATTATTACGATATTTAACCGACCTAACTCACAACTGGGTGGGGACAATGTCCATCGGCACTAACCCGTTCCGTATTATCGTCGAATCATTAAGAAAATCTCTCAACAATAGAAATTTTGTTCTATTTGTCAATACTGCTTCGAATTATCTTTGTAATGAAGTGTAAAATAAACTTAGCACGTACGCCTTGAGATCATTGACTTTCACCAGGAATTAAAAAAAGGACATGAGAAAACACACAGGCATGCTTGAAAAAGGTGATAAGACGATCGATGATAAAAGAAAGGCCGAGCTTTTCGTGATTATTCGTAGTAATCTATACCGTAACAATTATAATTTGAAAAGTTAGCACCCCATTCAAATCGTTGAAATAGGCTCATCTATATCATAGGAGCGTTTTTAAGAAGCCAAATTACTGTTCACTTTTAACATTCGTTCTACGCACATCAGTTATAAGTAGAGACCGGATTTTTATGCGGTTATTTTTATTTATTATTTGCCACATGGGACCGAGGAAATCAATTATCCATCCGAATCATGTAGGTTAAACTTTATAGAGCATATTTTTGCAGGTTTGATGAATATCTCACAAAATTGCATATTTGTACAGGATTGCATATTTGAAGGATTTTTATGTAAAATCGCACTTATCGCGCAAAATATTTAAAAAACTATATTGGTTTTCGGGGGAGGCATAATAAAGTTCTGTAATAAAAAGAACAAGTTGATGAAAAGTTGTTTTAAATCGAAGAAAACCGAAACAGGCCAACTTCGGGTCCCCACATTAAAACTCATAAGATAAAACTATAAATATTCCTTATGGATTCTGATTTAAAAATAGCCCAATACATATAATTTTCGTTGACGTGAATACAATTAGAAAAATAGCGAAATTTGTAAATTAATGGAGTGAGAGTCTTAAACTCAAGAGTACAACCCTGACATGAGTTGGATATTATCAATTAGAGTGCAGATGGCTCAACTTAAATAACAAAAATATTCAATTTGCAGACTCCGTACGTTACCTAGGCTTAATTTTTGATAAACACTTGAATTAGAAACTTCACCTCAACACAATAAAACAAACATGCCTTTCATCATTAAATCTATATCGTTTACTGTGTTCCATAAATTGGGGAGCTGATAGAAACAGCTCACACAAGCTTTACAAAACACTAATCCCATCCAAAATAGAATATGGCTGTATTGCCTATGGCTCTGCCAGTGAAAAGACCACAGAAATAATAAACACTGTTCAAAACGCGGCGCTGAGAATGGCGATAGGTGCTTTCCGTACCAGCCCATAAACAGCATACATGTTGACGTGGGCGAACGACCCCTAAAATTTCGGCGACGCCTGATCGACCTTTCGTTCTTTGGCAAAGTAATTTCCCATCCTCAACATCCACTTCGTTCTCTCTTTCCCAATAATCGACCCCTTTTCTAATTTTCCAAACTGGTACATCGCACGTTTTTCTTTTCCACTAAGAGTTCTAATAAACCTTCAAGACTTAAAGATCAAGATTAAAAGTACCAAGTATCCAAAAACAACAAGCATCGCCTATCCCCCCTTGTACTCTCCCTGCAGCTTTCCGTCTTTAACGAAGATAATACTCCCCCAATTTTATACCGTCAAGAATTCTCCAAATTTCGTCCCGTTACCCACTTGCCGATTTTATATATACCGACGGATCCAAATCCGATGAAGGTGTGGGATCGGCCATCATCTCTGGGTCCCGTTCATACAGTTTCTCACTTCCTTAAGAATGCTCCAACTTTTCTGCCGAGCTTGTCGCCATTCTTAAAGCCGTCACCGTTATATCTGTCTCTCATAAAACTCTCATACTTTGTTCTGACTAACTCACAACCTTAATGTCAATCAAAAATATTTTTTCTTACAATCCGAGCATCCAAGATATCCTTTACAAACTAAAAGAACTCTCCACTCAAAATGTTAAAGTTTTTTTCATGTGGATCCCAAGTCACGTTGGCATCCAAGGGAACGAAAAAGCAGATCAGTTAGCTAAAGAATCAACTTCGTGTGGAATTCCCTATACAAAAGTTCCCTACAAGGATTTCTGCACACATATCAAAAACATCATTTGGAAAGAATGGGAGCGTGAGTGGAATAGACAACACACTACAAATAAACTTTTCCAAATTAAAAAAGAAGTTAAACATTGGCAATCCTCAATTGGAACCACTAGGAAACAACAAACAGTTCTAACCAGCCTAAGGATCGGACACACCCGCCTTACCCACGGCTACCTACTCGAACATAAAAATACACCAATATGCTACACCTGCCAAACACCAGTCACAATTAAACACATCCTACTGAACTGTCGACGTTATGCTCCTCTCCGCACATCACACCACTTCCCAAACAACATATCCGAATTATTGAGTGATCAATCCCCATATTTAGACGCTGTCTTCGATTTCCTGTCAGAGGCAGGCTTAATTGGTGAAATATAAATTGTACTTCTTGAACATGTGACTCCCCCACCCTTGAAAGACTCAAAGCAAAAATGACCCAAAGGTCGTAGCCGTAAAAAAAAAAGAGTACAGATGGTATTAATTCCGAAATCTGAAGACGATTCAACGTTAGAGAGAGAGAGAGTGAGAGTACGAGATAAATAGAGAGAGAGAAAGAAAGAGAGGGAGAGAGAGGGAGGGAGAGAGAGGGAGAGAGAGAGAGAGAGAGAGAGAGAGAGAGGGANAGAGAGAGAGAGAGAGAGAGAGAGAGAGAGAGAGAGAGAGAGAGAGAAAGAGAGAGAGAGAGAGAGAAAGAGGGAGTGAGAGTGAGAGAGAGAGAGAAGAGATATAGGAGAAGAAATAGAGAAGAAGAGAGGGAGTGAGGGAGAGAGAGAGAGGGAGGGTGACAGGGAGAGAGGACGACAGGGAAAGGGAGAGAGAAAGAGAGAGAGAAACGGATATCTAGGTGAGTTGATCATTCGTCAGATTGGCGTTTCTTCCGTATCCGTCATTGTGGCGATAAAAATTATCCGCAGTCAGTTATGAATTTGCGATTTGTGAATGAACTCTAATAGAGAAAACAGTGGGAAAAGAACAGTCAAGGATGATCAGAAACGACCAAACTAGGTGTACACAAAATATAATTTACAATGCAATGAACAAGCGTTTAATGTAGAAAACTTGCAGAAACTGATGTACATTGTCCGATCATATTCGAATAGATAGGGTTGGAAATGATCAAACTGCACATAAAAAGGTCATATCCTTTTGAAATGCGATGATTAACAGTTGAAACCAGATGCGAACGTGATTAATACGCAAATCACAAAAAACGTCGCCTTCGTCTAAAATTCGCTGATGGAAAATCGGCGCTTGAAAACTTACATTTTAATAAATGATCAGTGAAGTTATAAGCGTTGTAATGGTTGGGAGCCGAGGGCTGAGAAGAGCAGTCGTCCTTCCGACCTCATTAGAGTTCATCAGATGAATTAAAGGGCTTAATGAGTTGGGACGGTTGACTCGCACTGAATTAATCCGACTCCGCTGCCTTCCTCGTATCACCGCTTCTCATCATTTACGTCCGTCAGTTTATAAAACATCAGGGTAGAGAGAGAGAAAAAAAAATAAAAAGACAGAAAGGAAATCGCTTAAATTAGGCGTAAATTGAAAATAAACAAATATACGCCGAAGGGACACTTTTGGAAATTACTAATTCAAACAACACTTGAAACTTATCAAAAGGCCTGGTCGTTTAATTAATTTATAATTTAAATCGATTAAACTAAGATAACATTCGTTTTTTAATAAATAATTAACTTCATACAAAACAATTAAGAAACATCTAACACATGTTTCTTATTAATATTTTAAATTAACTATAAAAGAAATTTTCAACTTAACATAAAATGTCTAAACTAATCAATCCAGAACTTTAGTTAAATCTAATTATTTCATTCGTCGGGTTTACTTGGAAATGAATTAAGCAGGAATGAACAACCTTTTCTCCATCCTGAAGAAAAGATCCCATATAAGTTAAAAAACAACAACTCGTACATGAATTATACATTACGCCCATAATTGCTTTTGCTTTTCCATAAACATCTAATTTCTAAAATTTAAATTGTCCAAAATAAACCTTTAAATCTGTAGGACCTTTTCCTTATAGTGTTTATAATATAGCCAGTACTTATAAACACAACTTAACGATTAGGTCATACTGTGTGCATTAATAATACCCGGTGATTGAGTGGTTAGGGCGTCCGACTAACACACCACGCTAGCAATTCTGGGGGTTCGAATCCGGGCGTAGCCCTTGCAATTTTGTTTGATAGTAGTTTGGAATAAATCTTGTAAAGTGGTTTACTACACCCCAGGACGTTAGCCCTTTTATCTGACAGGAATTACTTTATTTTTCTTTATTTAGGCATTAGTAAGTAATAACAATTTAACTATGAATTATTATTACATGAGAGAATCTTGAGCATAATTTGCTATTTAACTGTACTTTCCTTAAAAATGAATATTATATTAAAAATATCTCTGAAGTACTTGTTTTCAAATTATTTTAAGCCAGGTTGAAGAGCAGTTGAATCTGAAATATTCGAAGAACGTATTAATCCGAAATGCCATTTACAGAACTATTATAAATAACAGTTTTCCTTCCAATTATTTAATTGATATAAGTGTAAAAAGCTGTAGACAACTAGTAGCTATTAAACAATAAATCCATAGGAAAAAGTTTTAATGATTAAAGAGAATAGACGAATTATACGGTTGACGTGGATTTCTTGAACTTAAGCGCTATAAAACCGTCAAAATTAGTTAATTCCTTTCAATTTTAATTAATTTTTATGAGCGCGAAGAGATGGAGAGAGAGAGAGAGAGAGAGTGAGAGAGGTAATATATTAAGTAAATTTGATTTAATAAACATCATACTAAAGGTGCTAATCTTAATTACTTGATGTAATTTTTAAAAATAAGTTATGTTAATTACTTTCTGTACAAAAATACATTCAATTAGCAATATGAGGAAAAATAGAAATAAAGATAAAGCAGGAACCTCTCAGACCAGGGAGAGGAGCTGGAACTCTCAGTACTTTAGGTTTAGGGTTATGTCAGGAAGGTTGATGTGGAAGGAAAGCTCGGAGAGGACTGGGTGGAATCGTGGTCTCTGTGGATGGTTAATGACGTAAAAGGGTAATTTGAGGATTCGACAGAAGACTTTAGATTGAAAGGATTGGATTAGTTGGATGTTGGAGGTTTGGCTGAGCCGTCTGATTAGTGTTTTTATGACGTTAGTTTGTTGTGTTCACTTACTAAGGATTTAAGACTGAGTAGTAAGTAGGCGTCTTAGTTGTTTGTAACTTCGATTTAGGTCTTATTTTTTCCTTTAACTTGTGATTCCTTGTAAGTCTGCTGTCCATGCAAACCCAAGTTAGTGGATTTGGTTCGATGTTAGGATTCTTTATTATTTATATTTATTTAGAAATCGTGAGATGCGGTCTGGTGTGATGTAGGTTTCAGAAAAATATTTTCTTTATCGTTCCAACGTTTCGATCTTTATTGAGATCATCTTCAGAGACTGGGATTTACAAACATTGTTTACACATAACAATTACGTTTTGGATGTGGAAAAGTGAATTTATTCAATGCAAAATATATTTTTATGTATATATTCAATCAAAGTATTTCTACTCACTCAAAGTGTTTGTCTTCCGTGTAAAAGATTGAACGATGAAAGATTGAAAGATTGAAGAAACTTTGATTGAATATATATAAAAAATATATTTTGCATTGTATAAATTCACTTTTCCACATCCAAAATGTAACTGTTATGTGTAAACTAAGTTTGTAAATCCCAGGCCCTGAAGATGATCTCAATAAAGATCGAAACGTTGGCACGATAAAGAAAATGTTTTTCTGAAACACACATCACACCAGACCGCATCTCACGATTTCTAAATAAATATCGATTAACGGTCACTAATCACCACACATTTATTATTTATGATGATATCTTATTTTTCTTACCCGATTGTAATTAACCAACCTTTATTTTTATATTATACAGCATAAAAAAAACTAGAACCTATTTTGAAATCAGTGTGATAATAAAGTTAGTGTTGGTTGGAGTTGGTGAACGAGCGCTGGGTTACTTTTTCAGACCGTCTACCCTCGACGGTTCGTTGCAGTTCTCAAACGCGTTTTCGCCTTTGCACTTTACAGTGAAAGACTACAAAAAACTTTGGTAAAAACTCCTGCTCGTTGTACATACACCTCACTGAAGATGGCACAAAATCGGAACGCGTTTGAATGACTTCAACACAGTCACGAATGCAGACGGACCCAACATCGAAACCATTGCCAGGTGAACTAACTAGTAAGTTCAAATGTTAAGTAAATGATAGCATATCTTTCAAAAACTGTTGGGAACTCGTTTGTCGAAGTAGATAATCAAGGCTTGGACATCACCTATCCTTTATGCAAAAGGACAATCTGTTATCAAAACAATCTTTTATTTTTCTATACTTTCGTATTATAAGCAATTTATAATACAAAAAATTATAACAAAATCTTTACGAGAAATACGACAGTTAGATAACCGCTTAAACCGTTCTTTAAATAGAATTAAAATGAGACAAAATGAGACAAAAAACGTAATGAATCAGTTTTATAGAAACGGAATGACGTTTTTGTCTACTCTTCCTTATTTTATCTTAAAATAAACACCCACACTGTATAGAAATGCACAAAATTATGTTATGTACATATGTACTTACATTATGTAAATAGTCAGCGCATTGAGTACATTAAAACTACTTTTTTATTGGGCGTATTAGGACAAATTATTTAAGCAATTTAATGCATTTTTGTAATAATACATATTGAAGAATGAGAATTATATTAAACTTTAATGTGTAGGCTTTAGTGACCGTTAGTCAATGTTTATTCGAAGATCGAGAGATGCGGTCTGGTGTGACGTATATTTTAGAAAAACATTTTCTTCCTTTTTAAAAAATATGGTTCCTACTCACATTAAGTTGTTTCGCAACAATCCGGATTTCGAGCCCTTTAGCTCATCGTCAGGTTGAAGGGTTTCCACAAACACGTCTCTCGACATGAATTGCAGAAGTGAACCCGCTGATACCCCCGCCAACGCGACATTCCAATGAGGAGCTGGGTTTTAATGGCGCTCAATTTGAACGTGCGAAAAGCGGGAATTATAACATAAATAACAATTGTAATAGTAAATATTGTAAGAAATTAATTGTAAATTAGTGATTAGAGATAAAAAATTAAAATAAATAAATAAAAATAAAAAATAAAATATTTAGAATACCTTAATATTATTAAATTATTATAAAACATAATATAATAAAATTAGAATAATTAGTTTAATTATTTGGACGTTTAATATAATTTATATACATATTTAAAATGGGAGGTAGATCAAAATCTGTTATATTATTAATGCATTTATCACCATGTTCAATTTTACATTTTTTAATTTCAAATTTTTCAAACCAATCTAGTTCTCTCCCTTTGTTGAAACTACGTAACACTGTTGTATTTAAATGTGAATTGAAATTATGTTTTGTTTCTTTTAGATGGTCCTTGAATTCCGAAAATTTGTTCGACTTAGGCAAATGTTCTTTTACTCTCGTTTTTATTTCTCTACCACTTTGACCTATATATTTAATATTACAGTCATTACAATTGAGTTGGTAAACCCCGCTTTTTGTCATGTTGTCTACCTTGTCTTTAGGTTTTGAAAGGATGTTTTTTAGTGACCACGTACTTCTATAAGCTATTCTAAAACCTTCTTGTTTAAAAATTTTACTAACTTTTTCCGATAATTCGCCAATGTATGGCAAACAACGGAAACCTAATGATTCATTTATGGTGGGGTCGCTGAGTCCTATTGTTGATTCTTTTAAAGTTAATTTTTTTATTCTTTTAACTAGTAACCTATCAATAAATATTTCTAGATACCCGTTGTTTTCTTTATCGTGCCAACGTTTCGATCTTTATTGAGATCATCTTGAGCGCTCAAAGTGTTTTTTTCTGTATAATTGTGTCATTCTTCTGTGTTTCTTGTCACGTAATTGTGAGAGTGCCCTTTGCTTGTGGTGATTTCTATGTTTAAAATGTTTCTTTTCTATATTCTGGTCGTTAATTCTGGTGTTGGGTTGTGTTAGTGTGGCATTGGTGAAGTTAAAATTGTTTCTGATCGAAACGTTGGCGATAAAAAAAATGTTTTTCTAAAAGCTACGTCACACCAGACCGCATCTCACGATCTCCGAATAATCATTAAACTTAATGTTTTTTTTTAATCTTTCTTGCTTGCAATTTTATGATTTATGGAGATTTAGTCATCTAAGGTGATTAAACTACTAGTATATACGTTTCCGACGTTTAATTAAATTAAATTACTTTACAATACGCAAGTTTCTGCAAATGTGTTATTTACTTTTTAGAAAATATTTTGTAATAATTTCTTGCGAAATGGTTAAAATGATTGAGAAATCGCCGTCGATAAGACAAAGAAAGCTGTGATTTTACAAACAATTGGACATCGTCGACTTTTATTTTGTCGCGTCACGAAAATCTATCATACCAACTGTTTAAATGATTATTTCTTGAAGGGCGTGGGTCCGCTCAAACCCGCCGTTCATTCATTATGTAAATGCCTTCGTTTACTCTGTACGCATTCGAAATCGAAATCATCATGGGAAAAATTTTAAAATTTGAAAAGCAAACAATCAATATTTGTCTGCCTCAACGAGACACCGATAAGGTAATAAAGTACAAGCAAATAACCTGTTAATCATTCGTCAGAATATTGAAAGCAATCAATAACCTCTTTTGTATTGAAGGAAAAACATCGAATTGTAATAATCTATTATTAAAATTTTATCTTATCTCTTGACTCGCCTTTTTCCCCTTTTACACTTCAATGGCTTGAAAATTATAAACATATTATTACAGACGTATTATGTCAATCGGACCATTGACGTCAATATGTGTCGATATTGTTTCTTTCCAGCGAAGCTACAACGGGTTTATTTTTTTTTAATTTCTATTTAATTGTTAAACAAGGTCGATTGTATGTATGTTCACAATCAGAATATCTTGGATCTGCTTGATTGTACAGTCATTTTTCTCCAACTGCATAAAGCACCCTTTCTACTATCTCTTTTATTTGGGCATCCGTTGCACAACGGAACGTCTTAAGAACCAATTTTGAACAAGAAAAGGTTTGTCAATTCTCGCTTTGTTCGAGTTCGAGAATAAACAAATCTGGACGAATAAGTATTCTTATTATTATTTTTACGAATTGAGCCAGTAAATATTGGGGTAACCGAACTCTCGAAAACAATTTTTATGATAACAATAACAATAATAGTGTATGGATAAAATAACGTCAATATTTGTATTTTGTACAAACATTATGCGATTAGATTCTAATAAATTGTGCAATCTGAGAGATAATAATTGTTCGATACGACAGATATGACGTGTAGAAACTGGCAGATTGGCGTCAAATAATGTAACTATTTTTGGAACAATAGATTCTCGGTGTTCGTAACAAAGTTAATGTAAATGTAAATTAAATACGGTGTTAGGAAAGCTAATTGTTCGTGTCATTTAAAAAACAAACAAAAAAAACAATACCTTACAGTAAATGTTCAATGTGTCATTGTAACCGAACAACTTACGAGGTAAAATTTAAACAGGATATTTTTGTTAAACAAAACAATATTAAACAACAATTATTCAATTTCAAAACAATTTCATAAGAATTTTTATATGCATGTATGCTTAAAGTTTAAAGACAATTACATTACAGCTTTCTTAGCTGTTATTGTAAGAATATATTTGTAATATGTAAACGTGTTTAAAAAGACGATTAATCAAAAATACTCCTTATTTATTTAAATGGTTGGGTTAAGTAATAATTTAAAAGAAAGTCAGATGGTAAGAAATCGCGATTCCACAATTTATTATACAATATAGAAGATCACCGCTTATATAACTGCCGGTTAACCCTGGAAGTTAATTTTTGTAGATAAATATTTATTAATTAAATAAACAAACAAAATAGATGAGAAAAACAACACAAATGAGCTTTGCCAATTTCTTAAACGCATTAGTGATTGTAGTACAATTCATTAGCGTTTTTTAGTACAAATCGAGTTAATTATTAGAAAATTTGTTTAAATAAAATCTAAAACATTATGTATTGTACGGAGTTAACCGGGATCAGGCCCCCTGTCGCTAAAAATGCAAAAGGACATTACTAAAAGATAGTTGGCCCTTGAAGGACCCGACACATAGAAGTGTCATCCCCACCCGATTAAGAATAGGCCATGCGAGATTGACCCACGGACACATCCTTTTGAACTGAAGTCCGCGTATGTATCTGGCATGAAGAGAAAGGTTGCTCGATGTGTCCCATCTAGTTGAAGGGCTCCATAGAGCGAGTAGGAATGCCATCTGATATGAGGATGCTTGAGCACAGCAGCGAGTGGAGGGAACTGGGTTGTATTACTTGCAATTTAGCAGGGCTTCCCAAACTTTTTAGCCAGGGGACCCCTTTCTCCAAACAAAATCCAGGGCGGACCCCTTTCATTCAAGTGTTTAAAATAGGTACTTATAAAATATATTAAATTAAAGTTTTTATAAATTAGCCAGTACATTTCTAATTATATGGTGGAGGGGGATATCATTATAAAAACAAACATTTGATTGGCCTACTTAACTTTCTATTCAAAATCCAGAACACAAAAATCAAATTGGACAGAACGGAATCAATAGTTATCTAAAACTCGAGCCAATTTCAAAAGTAATATTTGATAGCGATTAATAAACAATTGTTCACCATCTGGACAGCTTCGGTATTTAGTTATGGTGGCTGTACAGATAGAAAATCCGGATTCGTAAGTGGTGGCAAATAAAAGAAGAAGACGTTTTGCTTTTTCAAAGAGCGGCTGATTTTTTTTCCAGTCGGAGTCAAAAATGGGGGAAATTTTAATCCGACTGGATTTGGTACGGATTTGATTGGAAAGTAGATTTCAAGGTGGAGTGTGAAGCAATGTCTAGCAAAATACGTATTCTCTTGAAGATTTACTGTTTGGCTTTGTCGAAACAAAAAACGGATTTAACATTCTTGGTCTCACAGCGTTGAATCTCGAGCTGTTGTGAAGTAGTGTGCAAAGGCATATCCAAATTTGGAAGATGTTGACATATTTCATCGATTAACATGTCATTCGCAAGATGCAGTTTTTCTTTAAAAAATCATTTAACACAGGAAAACTCTCTACTTCTTCATACTCAACAGATTCAACCCAAAACTAGATTTTTCGTTTGAAGGCGCTATCTTTGTCATTATCACCGAAAGTGTGATACTCTATCTGGCAAGACTCTTCTCATTCATTTTAATTGAAATATCTTTCTTATCATTGAAAACGTTGGCCAAATTGACAATGTGGTCCATTACCAACATAAGACTTTAGAACATAATTTCTATAATCGAGAGACAGCCACCTCATTTCTGAGAATCAGGGAATGATGATGGCTTCCCATATCGTCACATAGTATTGTGAAAAGTGCTTACTTCAATGGTGACTTGATATAATTAATAATTTGAATAGACTCATTCAAAACTTTCTTTATTTGGCATTTGTTTAATAACTAAAACAGGGCTATGGAAAACACAATGACTTCTGCTTTAAAATAAAAAAGTTTGGTTTTCAGTACTCATTGTTATTAGTTTTTTAATGTTATTCATTTATTCTTCGTTTATTTTGTAAATTTTAATTTTTCTCAAAGTTCGCCGCGTACGCCCTAGTTAGGGCCACAGTTTGGGTAGCCCGGTATACAGTAATGATAGTTTTGTCCAGAGCGTGTTTTGAGAGTGAATGTAATTATTAGCGTGAATGTATGAGAAAGTAGTAGGCAGAATATTGAGTTCCCATCCACACTCAATTAGGTTAGTTGTAAGTAGGTATAAAGGGTGAGGAAAATTGAGCACTCTACCACCCTAATTGAGTGTATAGTACGCTAATAATTAATTAGGAGTGAGTGAGAATGTGAATTTAGGAACTTAGTAACTGGTTGCGTTGGAGGCTGAAATGACCTAGCTGTCGATAGCCCCTGGAGCCCATCCTTAGTGGTTGGACGGATAAGAGGAGGTCTGACCCCGGACTGCTGACACCCCAGGTGCAGTGGGTAATTCTCGAGGCCTGCAGGTAATTTATTGTAAATTAGAACAGCTGGAATAGCTGCTGGACTGCAAGAAATGGCTGAACGATCAGTTTTGAGCTTACATAAATCAGTAATCAGTAATTGTGTATTTTAAAAATAGTTAATATCTAAAAAATATTTTACATAAGTTTTATAAAATAACAAAACGTAGATTTAAGCATAAATGTAAACTAAATTAATAAGACTATCGCGAACATAAATCAACTGGTTTCTGCCTAACGTGCGAACAAAAATTTCATAAAAGTTACACTTTGAATATGCATCTCGTACAACAAATTTGCTCATACAAAAATCGTTTTAAAACACTGACAAGTTAAGTGTAAATTTGGGCTGAACTTGCTTTTAAATTACCTTTGATACTAATCGATACTAGTTAAAATGCAAAGCATTTATAAAACGCTACTTTTACATATATTAGATGCTAAATTTATTATGGTTATAAATTATTATTTTTTGCAAAGATTTCTTTAGGGAAAAACCTTATTTAATCGCAAACAGAGGACATTTATTTTTCGGCCATTGAGTGCCTACATGTAGTTTCTCGCGGTGTTTCGTCAAATCACCTAATTGAATGAATGGAATAACAGCTAATTCAGTTATTAGTTGATGATCAACGACGATTGATTCGCTGATTAATGTTCAAAGACTCGCAGACCCAAAAAAAAGTGTCCATCATTTATAATTTCTAAAAAAAAGTGTTATTATTAATTTCAATTAATTAATGCTTTGGTTGAGATAAAAAAGTCAGTGCCACGAGCGGGATTCGAACGCACGACCTTCGGCTAATTACGCCGCTTCTCTACCACTTGAGCTATCGTGACTTCGATCCACTCGGAAAAATGGCAAAAAGGAGGGCAAATTTAATAGGTGGGGTTGAGATGGGAAATTAGAGTCCGAGTGGATCGAAGTCACGATAGCTCAAGTGATAGAGCAGAGGCGTATTTAGCCGAAGGTCGTGGGTTCGAATCCCGCTCGTGACACTGAATTTTTATCTCAACCAAAGCTTTAATTAATTTATTTTTTTTCCAATCCACCTCCCCGGCGTGCCTAAGGGAGACCCCATACCGGCGGACCACGGCCACTAAACTGATTCAAATGGGATGCAAGTTGAGGGGATCTTATTGTGCTTAACGTCTTCCTTCGACCTTGCCCTGAAAGGGAAGACCCAAGGAAGAAGGGAAATTTTTTTTCTTATTATTTGTTGGTTAATCCTTTTGCATACACTTTCTAATAAATACAATATTTTAATAAATAAATAACAATTATGGGTACAAGGAGTAACCAGCCCGGAATTAAAAGTTCAGGGAAATGCTAAGATCTAACAACAACATCATAGGAAGAAAAAGAAGAAAAAAAACTAATCAGGTACTTTATCCACTATAGCTCAGCTAACAGGCTTGAGGACCTCAAACGTCCTCTTTTCTTTAACCAGTTCGTTGAAGGTCGGTGGCCAAATGTGGCGGAAGAGGAGCTTGAGTGGTTCCCTCACACTCTCAAGGAGGGGGCAGTTCAACAGGCTGTGTTGGACACTGTCATCAACTCCGCAGTCGGGACACAGTGGACTGTTAGCTCTACGGAATCGGTGCAAGTAAGCGATGAAATTTCCGTGACCTGTCATTATTTGTGTGATCCAGTAATCTGGTTGAAACCACTTTGCTCTTGCCAGGTCCTCAATACTGGGTAGAAACTCGTGGGTTAACCTTCCCTTGGTGCTTCTGTCCCATCTTTACTGCCACAAGTTGTCTATCCAAACTGTAAGGACCTCCCGGATCTGCTTTCTAGGTGCAAGCTTTAATTTTTTAAAAAGAATTTATTTGGTCAATTGGACCACGAAACCTAATAAAAGTTGTTGTTAATTGTGTTAAACGATTTGATTGAACACTTGTAAAAAATTGATTATATCGGCTAAAATAAAACTACTTTATACGTTCTATGCAAAACTTCTTTATTGGCTTATTTTTGTCAGCATTTTTTTTCTCTTTTGAGAACATAATATTATAACCATTTGTACAAAAAAATGATGAAAGCACAGCATTGAAACTAATTACAATTAATTAAGGTTTTTAGTTGAGATAAAAAAGTCAATGGCACGAGCGGGATTCGAACCCACGATCTTCGGCTAGATACGCCGCTGCTCTNTAGGTTTATCATCCCGCAGACCTCAGGAGGAAATCATATTTAATGGTCAGGTTTCGGCATTTCGCCATCTTCAATGTTTAAGTGATATTTCTCATATCACAAATATCATGAAAACCTTGAAAATAGCAATTAATTAAGGCTTTTAGTTGAGATAAAAAAGTCAATGGCACGAGCGGGATTCGAACCCACGATCTTCGGCTAGATACGCCGCTGCTCTACCACTGGAGCTATCGTGACGTCGATCCACTCCGAAAAATGGCAAAAAGGAGGGAAAATTCAAAGTTGGGTCGAGGTGGGGAGTTGGTGTCCGAGCTGATCGAAGTCACGACATCCCAAGTGGTTAGAGCAGCGGCATATTGAGCCGAATGTCGTGGGTTCGAATCCCGCTTGTGACACTAACTTTTTCATTTCAACCAAAACCAAAAAACACTAACTTCCCATCTTAACCCCACCTTTTGAATTTTCCCTCCTTTTTGCCATTTTTCATCTCTGTTTTTTATCTCAACTAAAAACCTTAATTAATTGTAATATATTTATTGGTCAAGTGGACCACGAAATTAGTGAATTTATTGAAACTAATAATAAACATGCTAAAATTTTAAATTCACTCTAAATTAAAAATAATCAAATATCGCCTTATCGATTTATGTAATATAAACATGATTACAAAACACACACACACACACACACAGCATATATAAAAGTGCGTTAACCGATCGCCTGATCATGTCATAGGTTCACCTCTACGAGAGATCTATAGCTCATCGGCTAAGTAGAAAATTATAAGAAAAAGTCAATCGCTCTACGCATCACGTTCCCGATAATTATTATGCATTACGGCATGTCCATAAATTACGTCTCTAGACTGGCAGTAATCGGAGATAATTTGTTATTATCGAAATTATAAATGTCATTATCGTGGTCGAAAATTATCCAAGGGGTTCAACATACAACAAAAAAAATGGATAAAAGGAAATGAGGCAGGTACGTGTTTAACTATTTCCAACATTAGTGACCTGCTTATAATGAACGTAGCATTAATTACAAGGTAGTTTTAATAGGGGGCCCAGGCTCTAAGGCATTAATCACTGTTCAGGTGAGGTAAAATCTCTTAGCGGCTCAAGGCCACAGTATCTTCCCATAGGAATATACAAGGGTATCGAAGAACCAGAAATCCACATGGATTTACCTCAATATGGGCTAGTATTATTTATTTGGTGTTATTATATTAATTACCTACTTTGATATCATAAGTTGTATCACAGAGAAAAAGCGAATAAAAACAAGTTCCGAATGTTTCTTTACTGACCTTCTTTAATTAAAGATTATTTAGAGATCGTGAGATGCGGTCTAGTGCACCTTACCTACATCACACCAGACAAGCATCTCACGATCTATAAATAACACTTCGGAATATTTTACAATAAACTCTATAAAGATTGGAATTTTTAAATATAAAGTATTTGGCAATCAGTTTTAAAACATATAAACTGTAAAAATTGACAAATTTTCGTGGCGATGAACCATAGTGTTAGCTAATTTGGCATTGGCCGAAACACATCTGACAAAATAAAAATGGCGATCATATTTTTATTGTCATATAGGGTCCTCTTTCAGTAGATAGACATTTCTGCATAATTGTTGCATTTATAGTAGACTTGGAACTGAATGAAAGAGCAATACAACGGATCGGGTTAATAGTTCACAAATAATTAGTAAAATGCACTATGTGTATTTAAATTTTAATCTTTTCTAACTCTAAAGCAGTACCTGCCCTATTTATGGAGTGAAAACATAAGAACAATAATCATACTATTAAGGTGTTATTCTTTTAGCAATTGTACATACAAACAGCGGCGAATGTCTGGCCAAATCTCCCTTGTGTATAATGTGATTCTCTAATAAATCTCGAGAAACGCGAAATGGGGTGAAATTTCATTCTTTATGCGGCTTTTGATTATGAAAACATAAATTTAGGCTGGATTCCCTTCTTATTATGGGCACGGGAGGGTGGCCTTAATTGCAATTAAGAGAAGTTTGGAGAAGTAACTTTGAGCATTCAGTATTTATTCTTGTTCGTCGGGTTCGGCAAGATAAAATAAATGCTCCTTCTTCACTCCTACAAAACATTATTATTGTTTAATGTAATGCATATATACGTACACACATTCAAAGAAAATAAAATGGCTAACAATATACGAAGAACACTGTGTAATTAGTAGTTATTTTATTTTATTTGTTTTTGAGAAAAAACTAAATTTATTTTGCTGCATCTTTAACAACCTCTCAATAAACAAAATTTTTTGTTTCATATTTTTAGTCTAGCTATGACTGGATTCGAACCCGCTACGTCCACGCAGTCGCCATTTTTTCCGAAAAGCCGTTTCTACAGAAACTATCGCATAGTGGACAACAGCCACTGCAGGTATGTTTAAACATTCAAACAAATTCACGTTGATGGTGGATGTTGGTCTGCAAGTCGGTTAATACATTGAACAGGCACTGAGTCACTTACTCGGTACGTCTCTAGTTCCCCACTGAAGATGGAGCAAAGCCGAAAAACGTTTTAGTGACATCGAAACCCGCGAATGTATACCGACCCAAATGTAACCATTGTATGTAAAAAAATATTAAATTGTCGTTATCATTCTTAAGTATATGCACATATTATTTTAAATATATACATGGTGATTCACTACTTGTACGACAATGATTCAAATTCAACAAAAAAATTCATATGAACCATGGTCCCATAGCCAACTCTTTCCTAGATATTCAGAATTTTATGTTTTTTCAACTAGCTACGGTTTTCGTCATAAGTCTTGTAGCTATTAAACTGTTCAGCGAAAATCCAAAATAACTCTCAACACGACACGCAAGAATGGCACAATTACACAGAAGACAAACACTTTGAGCCCTGAAGATGATCTCAATTAAGATCGAAAGATAAAGAAAATGTTTTTCTGAAACCTACATCACACCAGACCGCATCTCACGATTTCTGAATAATAATCATAACTTTTAATTTAATTTAAATACTGCTAGAAAGTTTATTAAACGAAGAGGTTGATACAGAAATTTTCTAATGAGGTTGCAAATTAAATTTTTTCACAAATTTTACATTTAACAGTTTTTGAATGCTTTAGTGATTGTTTTTTTTTTTAACAAAAATTAAATTGAAAGTTCTAGAAGGGTGATATTTAATGCTCTTTTCAATGTTTTTTATCTTGGTCTACCCATAAATGAATAGTTCAAAAGCTACGAGTAGATTTAAGCCGAAAACCATAGATAAATGAAAAATAAAATAAAATGCAGAATATCTGCGAAAGGGTTGACAATTAGGCCACGGTCTATACGAACTTTTTTGTTTCATTTCAGCTGAAAAAACCCCCGACAAACTTTTCGTAGGCTCACAAGGAAACACCCTTTATAACGAACATACGCTACAGTCTGCTAAGTTGTATGCAATTCTTTTGCGTATCTTGATCTCACGATTAATACGAAAATCAAAAGAGCCAGCATTATTTGTTCTTGCAAGTGCCATTCTAAGTTTTATTTTATTTCCCAGCTTGAAAATTATTTATAGCCATTGGTAAGTTGTGATGAGGCACCACACTATGAATCTACGAACATTTAGAGCCATGAAAAATGTATATTACAATTTTGACTATCCTTGCCGGTTAGATTAGAAAGCTTTCTTTCTGAATTTCTTTAAAAACAAATTTCCAAACAATTTTAATGATTTTAATCATTCTACATGGTTTTTTTTCTACAGATCAATAAACCAAGGTTCAAATTTTAAACTAAAATATCCGTTATTTTTGAAATGAAACAGTTCTCATACACTCCAATTTATTAATTATTTTCCCATTGCAATTGTGTAATCCAATTAATTAATCTCGAATTGAAAATAAACAATTTCGTTTAAATTTTCCACAAATATCGTTGTAAACAAACCGAGGGGTACGCATTATTGTTCCTAATTGAATGAAATGTTATCAGTATGAGTTTATCAAATCAAACTGCGGATGAATAAAAAATGTGAACGTATTTCTTTCAGAAGATTGATTTTTTGTATTTTAAATGGCGATATAAGAGATAAAGTTTTGTATATATAATTCTGCCGATAAATAATTTAATAAACCGGTCTTTATAAAAATTTTAACCTGTAGATTAAAAAAAGATTCTTATAATTCATGAGCAGTCAAGACATGCTTGATTTATTTAACCTGAAAATTTGATGTTTGTAACATAAATGAGATAAAGTTCATATAACTTGGATTCTAACTAATAGTCGAGTTTTACATTTTCAATATTAAAGTCCTTATTATTTTACACCAGGCTATGAACTGAACGTTCGCTAAGGTTTGATGTTATCTACTTTTTCTATAATTATTCGGAGATCGTGACAGACGGTCTGGTGTGACGTAGGTTTTAGAAAAACTTTTTTTTTATCGTTCCAACGTTTCGTTCTTTATTGAGATCATCTTCAGGGCTCAAAGTCATTTTCCGTGCAGATGTGTCATTCTTGTGTATCGTATTGAGAATGTTCTCTCCTCGGCACTCATGAATGACACATCTACATGGAAAACAAACACTTTGAGCCTTGAAGATGATCTCAATAAAGATCGAAACGTTGGCACGATAAAGAAAATGTTTTTCTAAAACTTACGTCACACCAGACCGCATCTCACGATCTCCGAATAATCATTGACTAACGGTCACTAAACACCACACATTTTTGTATATTTTAAATATTTAATTGAAAAATTAATAAATAAAGCATTTCAAATATGATGAAAAAGAAATTATTTCTCTCGAAACAGTAAAACAAGAAATTAATTTTTTTTAGCGTCGGTATTTCCATCAGCCATGTTTCCTCGTCTCGATGTAGAACTGTATATTTTAAAAAAATGTTTCTCTTATAAAAAATTAATTATGAATTATTAAAAATGTATACTAAATTTCTTTTCATTCTTGTCTGTTTGAAAAAATAAGGTTTTTGATAAAAGCCTCGAAAACGATGCATTATTTTTAACTGGCTGACCAAATGTTGACACACGCTCTTCTTTTTTGATATGGCCTGAGATTTTTGCAGACAGATGTTGCCGAATACCCTCTCCTCGGCACTCTCAACAAGACACACAAGAATGACACATCGACACGGAAAACAAACACTTTGAGCCCTGAAGATGATCTCAATAAAGATCGAAACGTTGGCACGACAAAGAAAATGTTTTTCTAAAACTTATGTCACACCAGACCGCATCTCACGATATCCGAATAATCATTGACTAAGAATCACTAAACACCACACATTTTTGTATATTTTAAATATTTAATTGAAAAATAAATAAATAAATAAATAACGCATTTCAAATATGCTGAAACAGAAATTATTTCTCTCAAAACAGTAAAACAAGGAATTAATTTTTTAGCGTCGGTATTTCCATCAGCCATGTTTTCTCGTCTGGATGTAGAACTGTATATTTTAAAAAATGTTTCTCTTATAAAAAATTAATTATGAATTATTAAAAATGTATACTAAATTTGTTTTCATTCTCGTCTGTTTGAAAAAATAAGGTTTTTGGTTCCTCGAAAACGATGCATTATTTTTAACTGGCTGACCAAATGTTCACACACGCTTTTCTTTTTTGATATGACCTGAGTTTTTTGCAGACAGGTGTTGCCGAATGGCACTCACTGTTTAAGAAAGAGGCGTTTTGGATGTTTATCATTATGCTACGTCTCAACACGTACCTCTCGCCCAATTGAGCGATTGAGCAGTCCCCATTAGTCGGAGAGGATGTCCCTCATTCACCATATTTGAAACGCCTTGCACTCATCTGCAGCTCTATTTCAACGCATATCTACTTCTGCTGACTCGCCTTCTATTGTACATTTTGTATACAGGGTTTTATTTCTTTTTTAGATTTGGCGAGACAAATAGTATTTTATTGGTAAAATCAGGACAGATCGGCATTTAACAGTTTTCGGTTTATTGTGAAATATTCAGATAAAGTTCAAACGCAATTAAAAACTATCATTTTCAATATATAAANATATATATATCTGAATTTGAGCAAATTTTATTTGTGGAACAAATATTAATTCGAAGAGGTTCGTTGGTCGGAGCAACGATTTTTACCACGTCCCCATGAACAATTCATAAGCAGAAATGAAAATTGAAAGAATGTGCAGTTGGTTCACGTGTTATTGTTGAAACTGAACGCATAAATAGTTCAATTCAAAAAAATCTTTTTTGTGTAATGCCCAAAGGTTTATTTTGTATCCGGTTTATATATGCCGAATTTCTAAGAAATAGAATAGCTTATTCAAAAATCACAATCATTTTAAAAATGTAACGCGTTAAGTACAAATGAATAGCTTTTCCCTTTACTAAGGTGAAAAATAAATTGTAATATAAAATAATTCAAATGTATAACAAGAAAACTAAAGTGTTCTAAAGTTTAGAGTTTCATTTTCCTATGCTTGTGATTTTTGCACTTTCAGCCCAAGTACGTCGTTATTTATATTATTATATCATATTTCGTTTCGATTGTTTTTTACATAAACTTGTAAACAACGTGTAAATGGTAGAAACAATAAATTGTTTAATTTTCCTACTTACAGTTAGTTGATTTACGATCCAGATTTCACGCTTACAGCTCATCATCAGGTTGAAATTAGGATCATTGAAAACAACTTACTGTAAGTAGGAACTATCTTTTTAAAAAGACGTTTAACGGTTTCAAATATACTCGATTCTGGTTTTGGGGTGTTTAATAAGAAAGCCATCTGCGTAATGGCCGTTTTTTGGGACCTGTTCGTTAAAGTCATCGTGAGACAATTAGAGTAATCATACGCAGCTCGAAAAAGTATTCAAAAAGCCGATTTGTTGTGAGATTCCGAGGTAAACGGATTGAAATAGCAAAAATAAAAATATTATAAATATTCCATCTATTATTAAACATCTTATAAGAACACTTTTCCAATTTGCCCAAAGTGAGTCCTAACAGAGTTAGAAGAATGAGAGAAAAGCAGGCATTCATCATTCATTTTTTGCACTTTTTCGAAGAATACACAGCGAATTCGGCAAAGGGTTGAACCAAAACCCCTTAGATAATTTTGTGCATTGTTAATATTTTGCCGATATATACTTCCTTTACACAAAACTAGCCCTATCTTTTTCAACTTGTTCAACTTAGTTCCAGTTATTACTGCCATCAAAATTACTTTATAAACCTAAATAAATTATTTTTTTCCCTTTTTCCAGTCTTTATACATATTTTTCTTCAAAAAGTTGCATTAGTTTTGTACTAAGAACTAATATATATGGATTTGCTTAACATTCATTTCTAACTGTTCTAAATGAAAATGCATACTTTTTTTAAAAAACTATATATTCTCTAACTGTAAATATATATTGTTACATATATAATTTATAAAATATGATGACGTTTCAATTTGAAAGCATTCTGATAAATTTTGACAAATGTTTAATAAATAAGGAACATTTTTCTGCCACATGGATGTAATTATAATTTTTTCTATGATTATTTATGAAAGTTGTTCACGAGGTGTGCAAAGTTAGTAAAATAATGAAACCGTAAAGTTTATTGAAGTTACAGTGTAAAATTGTCTTAACCACCATGTTTTATGGAATTTGTACAAAGTATTGTTATATTATTATTCTGAATGTAATATATTACAGTAGCGCATTTAATTTCTCCCGTTATTGTAAACGTTATTGTAGGGTTCAAAATAATTTAAAAATGCCTGATATTCGATCTGTTAGCGAGATAAAGGTTTAAGATAGGATTATTACAATGAAATTAAACATTATCGTGTCGAAATTTGTGAAATTATACAAAATAATTTATACTAGCGAAGGGCGAAATTGCAGTTGGACTATTACGATTTTCTAGCTTCTTTCTCCTAAAGAAACGACAACCAGCTGAAATGGAACACCGGGGAAGATCAACGCTGACAACTGTTGATCACCCAGGACAGAAAGTAACCGTATACGCTTAAAATTAAACTAATACACATAGTAAAAACATACACAACTAAAAATACAAATTCAAATTTTCCGACCGATGTGTATTTCTATAAAAATTTATCTCGAATATTTTTTAGCGCGTTGAAACGTATGAAACAACCCTAGTTTAAAATTCATAGCGGTAAACAATTTATTTAATTACAAAACGCATTTTATATTTTACTTATTAAAAATTGTTGAAACTGTAAATCCGTTGTAGACTCAAATTGTTTCCCACCTTTCGGTTTAGAAGAGTTTTTACGTTATTAAAACTTTCTACTCGACAACTTCACCATTTCGGAAATTATCCGCACTTTAAACTCCCCTTTTTAAACTTCTTGATTAGTTCTGAACCGTTTGGTTTTAGTTTTGAGTTCGGGCGGAGATGGGAGAACAGACGTAAAATTTAGTTTTCGTATGCACTCAACACAATAGTCAACATTCTAGCGTTAAAATACTACACAATATATAATTTACAGGTTGAGCCTAATGTACAGTAATTTTGTAGAAAAAAACCGGGTTTCAAACAAAGCCGATCTTTTTAAAATATTTCCGTATAAATTAGTCAGAACTAATCGGATCATTAAATTAGATGGAAAAAAAGACATTGTTGACATCCATTTTTTAACGACTTCAATGTAAAACTATTAATTTAGGCATTGGGGTAGTTATGTTGCTTACATAAAATTTCCGGTTTTTCTTCTGAAAATAACCATAATCCGGCCGCGTCCTTATTATTATTTTACTTAATTTTAAAAGAACGGCACTGAACAAAAGCAATAATTTATAATCTGAACAATAACTTTTTTTAAACATTACAATATCGATGTGTTGACCTAAAACATGATTTGGGATGTTTCAAAATTACTCAACTGGAAATTACTATGTTCATAAAGATGTTGCAAATCACGCAAATGTTTTAACGATAAAATTTTCTATTCTACTGAAGTTGAGAATAACAGACTTACATCATGTTTAAAAAAATTCGTATTTAGCATGGTCAAGATACCACTTATTTATCTTGAATATTTACAGTTGACTAGAAATATAGAGATTTTCAATACCAATTCAGTTTTTGAAAAGTATACAGAATAATCGTTATCTGTATCTATTAGAAAACGTATTCTAACATGGGCAAACTCAATGAATAATACTAGTATACTTAGAATTGACCGGATAAGATACAAACTGCGACCGGCCATGGACAAGTCTACAAACACAAATCAAACTAGCCAAGACAAGTGAAATTAATAAAGTTTGGAATGCAGTTTCAAGGACTTTGTCGGAATCGATAAAGTAAACGAATCTACGGGAAAATAGTAGAAATAATTATGAAGATTAATTTTTGTTGTAATCGTTGTTTAAAACATGTCAAATTGTCGGATCTTTACAAATCACAGATAATTCCTTAAATAAGTGGATTAATTTTATAGATTATATGAAAGTATCAATAGATTATTGTGAATGAAAATTTTCTGAAGTTTTTTTTCCAAACAAACATGACTCATGTTTGCATTAAGGCAGCATTATAAGGCAAATAATAAGAAAATGACTAGCATTTTGAGCATAAACGATCTCGTAGACACCTAAATATAGATGAATTTACAAATTAATTTAATAGTCATTAACTATGTCTGAATTTTTATGTAAATTGGGGGTCAATTGCAAAGATACGAAACGTTCGAAGCTTTTAACTTTGAAAACGTGCCATTTATCTAAAATATGCGGAACATGCGAAAAACATCCTTATGTTAATGCTCTTACATTTTGGTAAAAATATTTTTTGCTGATGTTAAAGTACTGATAAGTTAGGATATAACTCCGGAGTGTTTGAACAGAATATTAATTACAAAATAGGCTAGGTAAGTACCGATTTGTTGAAAATAGTAAGAATTAATGGATTAAATGCAAATGTAGAGGCGTAAAAACCTGCAGTGGGAAAACAATCTAACCGTTGGGAATAATGGACATGAATGGGCTTTCAATTCACCGATTTTTTTTTTTTTTTAATTTTCAGTTAATTCGTCAATTCCGAGTTTCGATCATTACAGGCCGTTATCGCTTTTACTATTTTCTTTTATTAATCGCAAGTGAGTTATGACAGCATGTGCATGAAGCCGAACCAGGTGGAAATTGCCGTTCGCGAAATGCGACTGCATTAAAATCGCCGGTCAAATCGTCATAGCCCACGTCCCTCCGACGTTTAATCGTGCGTATTTTTATTGTTTTAATAATAACCATGGTATTTAAATAGAAATCAAACCGATTCGTAATGCATATTTATTGCAAATCGTTAAAAGCTCAAATTATGCATGCCATTGCGATATCATTATCTTAAAATGGGTTTACGTTTAATTTTTAATTGAAAGTATTTATGCTTTTGTTAATTTATGGATTGGGGTTTTCAAAACTAGCAAGACGCGTGATAGATAAACAAATTGTATATTTGACGTAATTCCACGGATAATTATATTACGAAATGTTATAAATAAGCACGTCTTTATATTGATTTTTTTTTATCTAAAAAGAGATATAGATATTTATATATGCCTACGTTTGAAACTCGAACGGGGGTTGTTTTTCCCACGTGGTCGCGAGCGGAGGCGGGACGAAAGCCACGTGTTTTGCTTACCTCTCGCTTTTCCGTGTGTAGTCGCCTCCAGGCCGGTATGTTTGCTCCACGGACGACGACACTAAGTCCCAAACTGACGGCTCGTTATCAGGTAAACAAAAAAAAAAATCCGAAAATAAAAAAACGAATAAAAACCGGTTCGCGAACTGGCGATGTCGTTGAGTCGAATCAGAGACCCACAATACGGTCGGCACGTGAAAACATGTGATATTTTATTGACAGCCTGTCATATAAAAGTGATACGTTTGTCAGTGAACGCTCGAAGCCGCCTCGGCGATAACTGAACAAGTAATGTGAAGAGGGAAGGAGGCTACTCCGGGTGGGGAGCGATGTGTCGAGGACGAGGAAGGCTTCGCCCCTCTTCGCCAGACTTCGCGATACCTCGCGGACCCTCGTCGGGTTCCGGCCGGCTTCGCCATCACCCCTTCCAGCCGCGACAATGCTAATTATGAACCACCCCCGCACACCCTGCCAAAACACAAACTCCCCTCCAGGATCGTATCTTCAACACTAACATTTGATCTTACCCCACTTAAACCTCCCCTTCAACACCTACGGATCACAAAACACGTCTCCCCCTTCTTTCCTTTCCCATCAAATCACAGTTCACACTTCCGTTTCCAACCTTTCCCCTGCCAGACTTTTAATATTCATCTAATACATAAATAACTATGTGCTATGTTAAATTATGTCTAATATTTTCATAATTATACCCGAAGCCACATTCATGTCTGTTAGTGTGTTAAAGACGAACGTTAATCTATAACATCATTATAATGTGTTTTCCTTCACTTACCACTTCGGGTCCCCACCTTAACATTAAACACTCATAAGATAAAACATAATAATGAACTATAAATATCCTTATGGATTCTTGTGTGGTGATTAGTGACCGTTAATCGATAATTATTCAGAAATCGTGAGATGCGGTCTGGTGTGATGTAGGTTTCAGAAAAACATTTTCTTTATCGTGCCAATGTTTCGATCTTTATTGTGATCATCTTCATGGCCTGGGATTTACAAACATTGTTTACGTTTAACAAATACATTTAGGAAGTGGAAAAGTGAATTTATACAATGCAATTTTTTTTCTTTGATTGATTATATTTTGATATTGATTATATTTTGATTATATTCTTTGAATATAAAAAATATATTTTGCATTGTATAAATTCACTTTTCCACACCCTAAATGTATTTGTTAAATGTAAACAATGTTTGTAAATCCCAGGCCCTGAAGATGATCTCAAAAAAGATCGAAACGTTGGCAAGATAAAGAAAATGTTTTTCTGAAACCTACATCACACCAAACCGCATCTCACAATTTCTGATTACTTATGGATTCTGTTTTAAAAATAATCAAATGCACATACTCTTCGTTGACGTGAATACAATTTGAAATTAGCGAAATCTGTAAATTAATGGAGTGATAGGCTTAAACTCAAGAGAACAACCCGTTTTTCGATATGAGTTAGAGTGCAGAGAGAAGGAGACAGAGAGAAAGAGAGAGAGAGAGAGAGAGAGAGAGAGAGAGAGAGAGAGAGAGAGAGAGAGAGTGAGGGGGAGAGAGAGAGCCACAAAACATAGACAGACTCATGGGCAACAATAAGAATCAGGGTGACGGAAAAAATTTTAAAAAAGGCAGGTAGGAAGATAGGACTGGACTAGTTAATTGTGGCACAAGATTTCACAAGTAGGGGTGAGGGAGAGAGAGAGAGAGATGATAGACAGACTCAGGGGACTCAGGGGTCAGAAATAAGAATCAGGGTGACGGACACAATTTAAAAAACAAGGCGGAGAAAGAGAGAGAGAGAGAGAGAGAGAGAGAGAGAGAGAGAGAGAGAGAGTCAGGGAACGAGTGTGAGGGAAAGGAATCGATGGATAAGATAAACAGAAACCCCATATGAATAGGGCCACATAAGAAGAAGAAAATAAATTTTATTTTGGGGCTCAAAGCCCCCTTGAATAACAAAACTACACAATAGAGACGTTCAAATAGAGAAGAACAATTACAATTGCAAAGTTACAAAAATGCAGTACAAAATATGTTCATATTAAATTCATACCCAAAACGTACTGTATAAACTTACACATTACTGATACACTTACACATCCTCATGTACTTGTAAAATTTAAACAATGTTTATAAATCCCAGGCCATGAAGATGATCTCAATAAAGATGGAAACGTTGGCACGATGGAGAAAACGTTTTTCTAAAACCTACGTAACACCAGACTGCATCTCACGATCTCTGAATAATCCTTAACTAACGGTCACTAAACACCACACATATTATACAATGTTTTGAATATAAGAAGACTCCTTCCACTTACAAAAATAAAGATAAGTGATCTACGAATAACCCGTATTTGATTTCTAACACTAATAAAAATTGTACTGGTATCCCTATTTATTTAGTAAGGAAGATAGTAAAACATTTATTAGTCGAGTGTCAAACTGTGCAACCCATGAGGGCGAGTTTTTGCCTCTCGAGTGATTTAAAGACACTAGAAGATTGCCATTGACGTGAATCACTTTTGTGACTCTTAAATTTATAGGGACTTTACAAATGATTTAGTATCGATTCTGTTAAATTGGCTTTGTAATGCTTTAACTCGTAATAATTGGCTGAGAATACTATTTTCAGGAAAATTTGATCTAAGATTTCAGATGAGATAAAATACAGCTTAAGTTTACAATCAATTAAAATGTATAAAAAATTAAAAATAATAACCATGTGTGGTGATTAGTGACAGTTAATCGATAATTATTCAGAAATCGTGAGATGCGGTCTGGTGTGACGTAGGTTTTAGAAAAACATTTTCTTTATCGTGCCAATGTTTCGATCATTATTGAGATTGAAGACCGTAAAGATGATCTAAATAATGATCGAAACGTTGGCACGATAAAAAAAAAATGCTTTTCTGAAACCTACATCACACCAGACCGCAGATCACTATCTCCGAATAATCATTAACTAACGGTCACTAAACACCACACATTTACATGTCGCCGGTACACTTCTTAATAATATGATCGATTTTCATAATTTATTGATTATGGTATCATGACTGAACATCATGGAGATGTATATTTTTGTTTTATTTTACAAACTCAGACATTGTTTCTGATATGTTTTATTACAAAAAAATTGTTGGGCTAAAATAATAAAATAATACAATAATTGTTGGGTTAAAAACAATTGTTTTACAAAATAGGTTTGTGCGATATTTCCAAAATGGTAGACTTCAGTGTTTGTTCACAAAAACCTAATTGTCGATACAATCTTAGATATTAAATCCCTTATGCTGCTTTAATTGCTCACAAATTCTCAGAAACTTCTGAAAACGAACAGCTCTTTGTAGCAGCCGCGGTAATTACCCTGATACAGATATTTACTCAAAACAATCGGTGCAAACAAATATGTGTTGTCGCAATCATTAAACTGGTAATTCGTAATGATTACGTTTACGGACTAAACGTTCGTTTCCTCCCGGATTAATTACAAATTTTAAACCGAAAGGCCTTCATTATAAAAGGCCTCCAATGTAAATAATGCTCCAGCCTGGGGCTAATAAGGGCCGAATGAGTTAATTTGCCCATTAAATACTCGTAATGAGTTGAATCAGACGTGTTCAGCATTGAGCTATGCTAATCACCTTTTCGCTTAAATCACATTGTAACCACGACATCGTGTTTTTCTACGTAGGTGTTTAATACCAGTTCAAATTAATTGATTTTATTCGATGAAATTGCAACAAAATATCGAATAGCGTGCATGAATATTTATTTGAAAGGCTAAGGTTTTTAGACAGGTTTAATTAGCTTCATTCACAAGTTATTATATTCACAAATTTTGTTTCTTTTAGGTTTTTTTTATTAAGGAAATTAAAAACTTCTACATTCGGCCATTCTCATTAAAGTAAATAAAAGTAAATCTAAGTCAACGCTATCCTTGTGAAACTTTTCCAAGAAATAAATAAATAAAGTTTTCGTAATTGTTTACCTGCAGTTATAAAGATTGCATTATTTTTACGTATCTTAAAAAAAACTTTGGTGTGACGTAGGTTTTAGAGAAACGTTTTCTTTTTCGTGTCAACGTTTCTATCTTTATTTATTTAGAAATCGTGAGATGCGGTCTGGTGTGATGTAGGTTTCAGAAAAGCATTTTCTTTATCGTGCCAACGTTTCGATCTTTATTGAGAACATCTTCAGGGCCTGGGATTAACAAATATTGTTTACATATTACAATTACATTTTGGATGTGGAAAAATGAATTTATACAATGCAAAATATATTTTATATATTCAATCAAAGTATTTCTTCTCTCACAAAGTGTTTGTCTTCTGTGTAATTGTGTCATTCTTGCGTGTCGTGTCGAGAGTGCCAGTGAGATTTTACTATTTTGTGTTTATATACGTTGGATTTTGAAGGGGTGGGGAAGGATGTCGGTATAGAAAAGACATTTTTGTATAAGGCTTATAAAGATCGAAACGTTGGCACGAAAAAGAAAATGTTTTTCTGAAACCTACATCACACCAGACTGCATCTCACGATTTCTAAATAAATATCGATTAACGGTCACTAATCACCAGACGTTTCGATCTTTATTGAGATCATCTTCTGGGCTCAAAGTATTTGTTTTCTGTGTAGATGTCTCATTATTGAGTGTCATGCTGAGAATGACACCAACGTCAAGGCCTTACATTTAAAAAGCTGGTGCATTGGGGCTTAAGTCACCTAGCTTTTGACATTCCCTGGAACCTAACTTCGGCAGCGGTTGGATAATGTTCTGATCCCGTACTTTCAAAATCGTGACTTAAACCTAAAACCATTGAGTCATTAGCTCAATCCTGAATGCATGTGTATGTACAGAATAATGTTGATATAAATCAATCTTTAAGATAAAGTGTAACATTTTTAAAGAAAATGTTTACAAGATTAAGATATTATTAATTTATACAACAACTTTGTATGTCTAATTGTATTTGTACCATATTTTCTTTGATAAGAGAGTTTATTAACATAGTTAGAAAATAATGTTGGAAAATTGTTTAACATTTCATATTTTATGTCATCAATTTTATATTCTCTTTATCTAATTAGTAAAATAATTTTTCAAAAACATCAGTTACAATTGTGGGACATTTCTTTTTGTTTATTTAGTTGTTTATTTACCTCTGAAGATGACGAACCTCCAATCAAACTGCAATCACCTTAAATGAAAGTAGGAAATACAATTATTCAGAAATCGTGAGATGCGGTCTGGTGTGATGTAGGTTTCAGAAAAACATTTTCTTTATCGTGCCAACGTTTCGATCTTTATTGAGATCATCTTCAGAGCCTGGGATTTACAAACATTGTTTAAATTTAACAAATACAATTACACTGAAGACAAACACTTTGTAGAAAACAAACACTTGAGAAGAAATACTTTGATTAAATATAAAAAATGTATTTTGCATTGTATAAATTCACTTTTTCCACATCCTACATGAATTTTTCAAATTTAAACAATGTTTACATGTTTACAAACATTGTTTAAATTTAACAAATACATGTAAGATGTGGAAAAAAGTTAATTTATACAATGGAAAATACATTTTTTATATTTAATCAAAGTATTTCTACTCAAGTGTTTGCTTTCTACAAAGTGTTTTTCTTCAGTGTAATTGTATTTGTTAAATTTAAACAATGTTTGTAAATCCCAGGCCCTGAAGATGGTGGAATTTTTTAAATTTAAACAATGTTTACATGTTTACAAACATTGTTTAAATTTAACAAATACATGCAGGATGTGGAAAAAAGTTAATTTATACAATGCAAAATACATTTTTTATATTTAATCAAAGTATTTCTACTCAAGTGTTTGCTTTCTACAAAGTGTTTGTCTTCAGTGTAATTGTATTTGTTAAATTTAAACAATGTTTGTAAATCCCAGGCCCTGAAGATTTTCTCAATAATGATCGAAACGTTGGCACGATAAAGAAAATTTTTTCTGAAACCTACATCACACCAGACCGCATCTCACGATTTCTGAATAATTATCGACTAACGGTCACTAATCACCACACATTTCTACGTAGGAAATACCTATAAACTTTAAATTTTGTTTTGAATATAACTTGCTCCGACTTTCTCTCAATGATCTCAAGTTATTCGCCTTCCAATCTCCCAGATATTAAAAAAACGTACAAACATGTTAGAAGGAGTTTCACTTTTAAGCCCTGAAGAGACCCGAATAAAGTTCGAAACGTCGGCAAAAAATTAAATCTAATTCTTGGCCGCTCCTCACGAATCTTTCAAGTTATTAGACAACCGAGCACCAAAAAAAAACCACTTCATTTCAACTGTGGCAAATAGAGTGTCAAAATGTAACAAATTTAGAGGGTTGAAAAACAAACAGTCGAGTGTAGGGCGAAGGCCGCGGTGCCACTACATGGAAACACGGATTACATATGCACTGCCGTAATGAGCCGATTCCGCAATTAGTCCCAGTGAGCAGATCCCCATGTCAAACCGCTAAAACAGGTTGTACACTGCCTATATCATTGTTCATATGTCAATAACTCTTTTCCGCGACTCGTTTAATTTCGCCGATGAAAAATGTGACCGCCCTGTTTGCAGGGATTGCTTCCGTCGTGCTAACTTTGCACGTGTTTTGCACGGCAGGTCGAGGTTTACATGTTGAGGGCAACACGTCGACAAGGGGATTAATGTACCTCAATAATTTATAAGGAAGGTTTTATACAAAATCTGATCGATATTTACATCGCCTTGAACCACTTATACTTACTTGTATTTATTCGGAAAATTTGGAAATATTGTAGTGTTTATTTCATTTTTCGTAATCCCATTATCTCCATTTTGAAGATACAAGTTTTTACTCAACTATATACTTCTCCTGTTTCTTATTCACGTCTTGTTCTTGGTGTCCCTACCTCAGTTCTGCGCCGGTCAGAAAAGCTTTACTGATGTCAGTTCATAATCTTAAATTCCTCAGCCTTAGGACTTCTTTCCTCCAAATCCAGTGTGGCAGTAAATTCATATCAATTCTCAACATGAGTCCGATATTCAGCAGCTGCAATTTAATTTCTATTCTCTCAAGGGACTTGGTTATAGAGACTTTTACGATTTGTGTTCGAAGCGTATTATAATATAAGATTATATAAATCACAACATTTGAAACTTTACACTCCATCTTCAATCCCATACAAGATAAGAAAAATAAGCTTGAGGTTCATGATCGTAGCAGGCAAATAGTGTTAGAGAGATTTAGTGACATCCGGCTACTGAAAAACCGATGTTGATCCTTAGGTCTACGTTCTGACCTATCACTGCAGGGATCTTCTATTCTCTCTGCCGTAATTATGTGTGATCGGCATGATTTTATGATTACCTGTCATTTAGTAATATTTTAAATTGACTTTAATGTCTTAAACAAAAAACAATGCTTCGTACAATACTTATATTGTATTTTCTTCAAATCCATGCGACCTCTCAATCTGGAGGTATAACACATTATTTATTTAGTAAAATTATTTTGCTGCACCACCTATTCTCACCGTACATTTTTTCAATGTTGCTGTTAGTCGAATACTTTTATGGAGATTGTACTGACATTGAGTCGTCCCATGTTAGGAGATGTTATTGGCCGCCAAGTTTTGTCCGCTTTGCGCGTTTCTGCATTTCGAATGTACTCGAAAATCTAGGGTGTCTAAAGAGGTTTCGCCTGAAGTTAGAAAATTTGTGATGGTTTTATTGCTCACAGGGTCTTCAGGAAGTCTGAAGTTGGTGTTGCTTCAAGCATTAGGGCGTTTTCTGTTGTCAGGAAATCATCGGGATCTTGCAGTTACTTATAAAGTTTCATTTCACACGTTTACCTGTTTATTCATTTGAAATCTGTAGTTTAATGGTATAAAGAAGGTTGTAGCATGTAAAACCCTTCTTCACAGTTATTACAATAATCAGTCGACAATATTTAAAATTGACCGAAGCCTATAAAAGATACATCAATAAATGTGTGGTGTTTAGTGATCGTTAGTTAATGGAAATCGTGAGATGCGGTCTGGTGTGACGTAGGTTTTAGAAAAACATTTTCTTTATTGTCCCAATTTTTCGATCTTTATTGAGGTCGTCTTCAGGACTCAGTGTTGTTTTCTGCGTAATTGTATCACAAGAATGACAGCTCCAAACACTTGGAGCTCTGAAGATGATCTCAATAAAGATCGAAACTTGGCACGATAAAGAAAACGTTTGTTTTTTGTCCTTTAGTAAACAATATATATGTTTTATTAAGGCTTTCCCCGGAATATTAAATTCTTTTACTAAGGATTTTCCTGTTTTTTTTTTTCTAAATGGGGTTTTTAATCTTTACAAAAGGATAATTAATTGGTTTTTTTTAAGTAAAATTTTTTCGTGGTCTGCTTTACCAATTAATAACATTCAATGAATTAAGGTTTTAAGTTGAGATAAAAAAGTCAGTGTCACGAGCGGGATTCGAACCCACGACCTTCGGCTTGATACGCCGCTGCTCTACCACTTGTGCTATCGTGGACCTCCATCCACTCGGACGCCAACTTCCCATCTCAACCCCACCTTTTGAATTTTCCCTCCTTTTTGCCATTTTTCAAATGTGTAATATATTTGATTCTCGGCGACAAATGAAATGGCCACGGAGAGCTTTAGTGACGACTTCATTTTAACTTATTAAATTCACTAGTCCGCTTACCAATTAATATCTTCCAATTAATAAAGGTTTTTAGTTGAGATAAAAAAGGCACTGTCACGAGCGGGATTCAAAAGGTGAGGTTGATATGGGAAGTTGGTGTCCGAGTGGATGGAGGTCACAATAGCTAGGTAGATCGATAGGTTCGAATCCCTCTCGTGACACTGACTTTTTATCTCAACTAAAAACCTTAATTAATTGAAAGTATTGGCCAAGCAGATAACGAAAACTAGTGAATTTAATAAAATATTAGGCAGCTTGAAAAAGTTCTGTATAATTCCTCAGCTGAACAGAAATTATTTTCCGATGGATGCACACCTGTTCCTGATACAAGATAACTTCTACAACAAAGGCCAACAAAAGAATATAAAAAAAATTGTCTAGTTCGTTTTTCTTATTTTAATAAAAAAATCAACCTTGCGTCGACACAATTTGTCTGATTGCAGTATCATATTACAAAGTTTTCTGGATGGATTAACTACGTAATAATTCTGTTATACAATATAATACTGTATATTAATTTGAAAAACGTATCGGAAATTAGTTTACGTTTTCACAAAAAACAAATGTATATAATTATTACATTATAGCAGGAAAGTTTACATTTTTGTGTAGAGGTTTTAGGTTAGATGTACAAAGCTCCCCAGCTGGATCAGCTTTTAGTACTTACTAGTATTAAAATCTAATCAATATCATTAAAAACAACATAAGTTTTTGTTGCTAAAGTGACCTTGGAGCAGAAAAGTTTATTTGTTAATAAAGCTAATATTAATCAAATTTACAATTTCTGCGCATTAATCAAGAAGTAAAATTTTCTGGGAAATCCCTTATTTCCAAACAATGTCAAAGGACAATGGATAAAAAACCGTACGATTATCTCCGAGCTTGTCAATTTCTATAATTCAGTTAATCAACGTATTGTTTTGACGTACGTTTTATTTCATGACGTCAAACGTTTCTAATAATCCACCATCAGCAAAGCTAATTCACTTATGGAAGAAGGGAGAAATATTATATTAACAAAAATAGAATATGATAAATTTTTAAGGGATATGCTTCACATAACTGACAGTGATTTTTTATTGATGATGTTACTATTGTTGATTAGTTCATAAGGTTTACCAACTAACGAATAATTTCGAAATTTAATGTAGTTATCCCAGATTTTGGTCGAATCATTGTTTTTCATCAATTTGGCTATTGCACCAAACATTCCACGATCGAGTAACATAGAGAGAGTAGAAAGAGGTAGTGTAAGTAGAGAACAAAGAGTATTGCTTGGGTGAGTTTCTAGGTGTGTACGAGGCTTTTGAGACTGTCTTGCATCCAGGCATTCTTTACAAACTTAAACGCTTCGTACCCTTATCACCTTATGCTGGAATTGTTCATACTTATTTATTCATTTTATTAATATTAATTTAGTAGAATCCACGTCTGCAAATTATTATGCATATTTTTTACCATAAAGGTTCATTCATTTCACATTTTTTCCTTCTCGCTTCGGGCTATTTTTTTTCCTTTTTTGCCCATCATCAGAACTCTAGCAGTCTCGCCTAACATTCCATTGCGTTTTTTCAGATAAGGAAGCTTCCAATTGTCTCTTCTTAAAAAGGCATTATAAAAGGAAAGTGAAAACTAAATTGCCTCTGTCTTTTAGTCCGGCTGGCCATAGTGTGGTTAGAAAAAACCCGGATGTGCAGTTATGAATGAATGATTGAATGAATGAATGAATAAAGGCTTTATTTACACAAAGTTTACATTTCCAAAGAAAAAGCTAAATTGACAATAGATAGCCTTAGCCGTCTGTCGAGTTGTTTTATCAATTTTTGAATCTTGAATGAATCCCTATTTTTGTATCTTTAGAATGACCTTTGATTTTAAAAATTGAATTGGTCAACCAGGTATTTTCGGTACCGCAGGGCGAGAGTGAGTTTCACCACAAGCTTCCTCCAGTTATCCCTTCCGTTGAGGATTGCAGTGAATTCTTCTACATCCAGCTTCAGTTTCCCAAAGTACCTTTGGCGGAACTCTCTCAGAACGTTGCACACTCCCATGAAGTGGAGAGTGTCCTCCGGGACATTGAGGTTACATAAGAATCAAATGATGGCGCGGTCCAGTTCAGCTGAAGTAATTCACCCCTCGCCCTCAAGACCAGAGACACCTCATAGGCTGTCATATCAGAGCACTACTTGTAGTTTCGCCCTAATTGAAAATCCAGTCTTCTCGCGCGGGTTACCAGGTCTTTCCTTTTGCTCTCCTCCCATTTTTTATCAGGTCCGTGGTATTAGAGTTCAGTTCTTCCCTACTTACTCCTACACCGTACAGCCTACCTAACTGACAGCTGCTTGTGCCATAATATGGCTTTATATATTACTACGTCGGCCAAAAACTGCGTCAGTCTGTCAGGTGTGTGATTCAGTACTTTACTTATATATTTCAAATGCAGGCTGATGTGCAATTATTTGTAATATGTATTTTTATACGTTATACGGCTACTAATAATTTTTTTAAGTAGTTATTGTTGAGGTTTTGAATTTTTAATAGAAACGTATTATTGAGATTTTGGCCTTGAGTTCCTATATAAATATAGAGTTTCTAAATGAATAGTTGAGCCTAGAGTTCATATATATATATTTTTTTTTTTATAATCACAAATGGAAATTTGAGAATGAGGTAAAAACATGTTTAAATTAAAATATATGTATATTCTTTATAGAATATATTGATGTCCGGTTTAGCTGGTCCAGTAATTTCGGCATGGCAATACACATGGTTTCGGAAAAACCATGCTTCTAATAGAAATAATAGATGGTGGAGTGAGTTGTTCAATCTTTATAAAAAGACAGTTCCTACTCATTTTGTAAATATAATCTATTAATGCCTTCACTAGCAAATTAATATTGGGTTGTCCGGAAAATAATGCAGGATTTTAAGTTTTCATTAAAAAAAATCTATATAAAATATTCTGTTTACGTTTACAGGATTACTCATTTGTATNTATTGACTTTATCAATTCTAAAAATTCTGAATTCTACTCAGACGGAATTAATAAGTTACCAACACGTTGGGAGAAATGTATTGAGAGTATGGGAAATTATTGTGATTAAAGAACATTGCTTTAAAGTAACTAGTTTCTTTTTTTTTGTTTAATACCAAAATCCTGCATTATTTTCCGGACAACCCAATAGAAATGATAAATGGTGGAGTGAGTGAGTATGTTGTTCAATCCTTGTGAAAAAATAGTTCCTACCTATTTTTTTATAATGCATTTATGCTTTCACTAGCAAATGAACAAAAATGGTGTGTAGGAACTGTCTTTATAAAGATTGAACAACATACTCACTCACTTTTATTAAATTCACTAGTTTTCGTTATCCGCTTGACCAATTCTTTCAATTAATTAAGGTTTTTAGTTGAGATAAAAAGTCAGTGTCACGAGCGGGATTCGAACCTATCGACCTACCTAGCTATCGTGACCTCGATCCACCCGGACACCAACTTCCCATATCAACCTCACCTTTTGAATTTTGAACCTTTTGAATCCCGCTCGTGACACTGACTTTTTTATCTCAACTAAAAACCTTAATTAATTGGAAGATATTAATTGGTAAGCGGACTAGTGAATTTAATAAGTTAAAATGAAGTCGTCTCTAAAGCTCTCCGTGGCCATTTCATTTGTCGCCGAGAATCAAATAGATTACACATTTGAAAAATGGCAAAAGGAGGGAAAATTCAAAAGGTGGGGCTGAGATGGGAAGTTGGTGTCCGAGTGGATGGAGGTCCACGATAGCACAAGTGGTAGAGCAGCGGCGTATCAAGCCGAAGGTCGTGGGTTCGAATCCCGCTCGTGACACTGACTTTTTTATCTCAACTTAAAACCTTAATTAATTGAATGTTATTAATTGGTCAAGCAGGCCACGAAAAATTTTTACTTAAAAAAAAAACGATTTTTTCTGTCATCTTTCCCAGTTGAGCATCACTTTTGGTACCACCAACTTAAGGCTGATTCTCTTATTTTTTTGGGAAAAAATGATCAATTTTGTAATTTTTATTAGTAAGTAGTTCTTTGTTCTGCAACATGGCAACGTTGCATTTATATACATGTTTTTGTATTATTCTATGATTTCTTATATCTAGCGGAGATGTTTCGTAATTTTTACTATTTAACTAATTTAAAAATGCTGTTAGTTTCGAAAATAAATTGCAAACTCAATATACTTTTGCAAATAGAGATATAGACGAGGGTTCGCCACTACAGAGGTCATACCAACCCTCAGGGTGCCTGTTTTTTTTTTTTTTTTTTTTTTTTTTTTTTTTTTTTTTTTTTTTTTTTTTTTTTTTTTTTTTTTTTTTTTTTTTTTTTTTTTTTTTTTTTTTTTTTTTTTTTTTTTTTTTTTTTTTTTTTTTTTTTTTTTTTTTTTTTTTTTTTTTTTTTTTTTTTTTTTTTTTTTTTTTTTTTTTTTTTTTTTTTTTTTTTTTTTTTTTTTTTTTTTTTTTTTTTTTTTTTTTTTTTTTTTTTTTTTTTTTTTTTTTTTTTTTTTTTTTTTTTTTTTTTTTTTTTTTTTTTTTTTTTTCTTTTTTTTTTTTAATGTTATCTGTTCCACGTATTTGTATCAAATTATGTTCTTTAAATACTAAAATATTAAGATATATTATTTGCCTTGAGGCGTGTGAATGTAATTTATTAGCGTGAATGGAGAAGCATTTCCTCAAATATCCGAGGAATAGAGAGTATTCTGTGGTACTGTTAGTGCTAACCAAACTATCATATTTCCATCTTGTTTCTGTGCATTTATGTTTGTTATTTTACCTACAATTGACGAGGCCGAGGCACAGAGAGTCTAGTAATAGGATAAAGAAGAGAGAGAGAGAGAGAGAGAGAGAGAGAGAGTGAGAGAGAGAGAGAGAGAGAGAATGAGTGAGAGGGGGGAGAGAGAGTGAATGAGAGTTGGTAACCGTTATATCAAACATCATAACGGTGAGACAAGAAAAGAAATTAGCCCATTTGCAAATATGTCAGGTTCGGATGCAGGTCCGGTGAAATTACAGTGATGAGCGCTGTGTCAACGCCTAAACCGTTGCGGCCACCGACGCCCCCGATAAGATTGTGTTTATAAAGAGTTACATTTTGAACGGGGTTATTTACATGGAAACTTGTGTTTTAATTCAAAATCTGTTATTATCAAATTCCGTGGAGAACTGGTTAACCTGAAGATAATGCCGGAAATTCGTTTCTGTTAGGTCCAGTCAGAGGACGATATCTTCCCTTCAATTCCCACCTGCTCAAGACTTCAACTCCACAATGAGGTAATTAATTAATCTTTTATAAGGTATTGGTTGAGATAAAATTAATGAAAAATGACAAAAAGGAGAGAAAATTCGAAAGGTTGAATGAGATGGGAAGTTAGTGTCCGAGTGGATCGAAGTCACGATAGCTAAAGTGGTAGAGCAGCATCGTATTTAGCCGAAGGTCGTGGGTTCGAATCTCGCTCGTGACGCAGACTTTTTTATCTCAAACAATACCTTACATAAAGATTAATTATTTGAAAGATGTTATTTGGTCAATCGGAGCACGAAATTTATTGAAGTAAATAAAATAAAAAAAGTAACTCTTATATATGTAATATAAAGTAACTCATATATATATGTAATATAATAAATCTGACTTAATACTAAGTATAGGCAATTTGTTTTACTTTCAAAAGGGGATTAAAGTGTTTTTGGGAATTTTGACCGTGCCCACCGCGATATTGCGGGCCGATCGGCGATGTTTTTATTTTATTCCGGCCATCCGTCGAAACAACAAAGGCCTTTGCCGAGAGTAAACGAAGGTTATGTTTGACGTAAAGCGTTGTCCAAGTTAAAAACTCGGTAGGGATCTGATGGAGCGCTGAGCACACATAATCCGCCAACCCTCCTCCACCCGGACATCACAACAACGCGTTCATAAAAAAGCCCCGGGGGAAGCAACAAAATGACAAAGCCCCGAGCGATACATTAATCAGGGAATACATAATACAGGGAATACATAAATCCAGGCGCGGGGCCGCCGGGACATAAAACACTCCCTCCAGCGCGCAGCTTTTACGACCGCTGCTGGTGGTTTTTTTCCGACGGAATGCTCCGACACCCCTACGGCTGAAATCATAGTTCCATATCTCTTTAGGCTTTTGGAAATATTATGCGCTTGGAGGGTGGAATTTTATGCCACGGAAGATGGACATAGTTTTATTACCCTCAATTCTTTCAAATACTAATAAAAACAATTAAAAACATATACTATAACATATGTTCTTCTGTTATCGTTTATACATTTTTATCACATTCTTCTGTATACATTAACAAGTTTAGTGCGGCTGAGATCACTCGCACGAACGGCAAACATTTCCTATTTTTTGAAGCATTTTGCTCTATTTAGTCAAAAAAGAAACTATCCTGGAAAAAAAGAACTGTATTAAAAAATGGGATGTGTTTTTCGCAATAAAACGTGTATCACAGTTAGCAAAATGATAAATTAGGATGGAAAACTTTCATCATCTGGTAACCACCGAACTTATTTTAAGGCTTACACCATGATATAAATGACAGCTCGGAAAACGGAAAATTAAATAGAAGTAACAACACGAGTGTATTGGTTGTTTCTTTGAGTGAGTACAAATACTTTGATTGAGTCTAAAATTTCTACCATTGTAAATTCACTTTTTCCACATTCTACATGTATTTGAATAATTTAAACAATTTTTATAAATCCCAGGCCTTGAAGATGATCTCAATAAAGATCGAAACGTTGGCACGAAAAATAAAAGTTTTTCTAAAACCTACGTCACACCAGATCGCATCTCACGATCTCCAAATAATCATTACTGATAAATAAGAAATAAAATTTTCAAAAATAATCAAAGTGATATCTTATATAATTTTGGAGAAAAATTGAATGTGGCATGTGGTAATTTCTGTATTTCAACTTAGACATACGTTTCTTATTTCGTGTGTATTTGGTCCTAGTTCTTTCTATCAATTTCTTTCAGTTTCTGCAAAAACCATGTCGTGCATTATTTCACTAGTCTTCCTCTAGACTAATAGCATTTTTACTTTTATATGCGTTAAAGTTGGTGACTGGTGTAAATAAATACCGTTATTGTATTTATTGTATAGTGTTTATTTTTGAACAATTGTTTAAAAAATCGATAATAGTGTGTGGTGATAAAGTTGTGCGTAAATGTGTCGTTGAGAGTGCTCTTTGGCACAAGGCAGAAAACGAACAGTTTGAGGCCTGAAGATGATCTCAATAAAGATCGAAACGTTGCCACGATAAAGTAAATGTTTTTTTAAAACCTACGTCACACCAGACCACATCTCACAATCTCCAAATAATCATTGGCTAACGGTCACTAAACACTACACAAAAAAATTTAGTTTTTGTTTGTCTGTTGAGCTCATTGCTCTAATCACTTCCAACTATTTGAATTTATTGTTCAACGACATAATACAATAAACATAACAAAAAATAAGACTAAGGAATTGTATAATTTTTATGCTAAACATATAAAATGTTATTATATATATTATAACCTGTGATTAGGTTTTTAATTCGTCGGTACACCGAAAACAGTAATGACATCTGCCGGCCTGGTCGTCATTGGTCACCAGTGGAGAAATGGGTGGCCACCCGGGGAAAAAAAGCTCCTAACAAATTTAAATTAAAGTAAAAAACCGAGTGGGGCACTGATTAAAAGAGATTGCTTTACATGCATAAATCCAGTGATTTGCGGGAATTTGTCCAATGGCGTCGAGCGGGTCTCGTTTAATTGATAATTGTTTAAAACAAAAGTAAAACATTAAATGCACCATCGATTTCACGCGAGTGTATGATTAATTTTGCTTTCACGTACATATTTTTTATGTGTAATAAATGAGATAATTTTCATCTTATAAAATTAAGAAAGCAAAAAAAAAAAACAATTGACATGCACTAGTAAAAATAATCGCTTTTGTAAGTGATATGTTCCACTCGCAAATTCAAAATAACTTAAATATAAACATAAATATAAATAAAGAAACCCACTTTTTTAGCAGCAGGTCTATTGCCGGCTCCTCACGTTTTAGTTATCTCGCATTTGTTTTAATGCCCCTATCTTTGATGTTTAACCCTTCCATACGTGATTAAAATATCATAAGTCATTTAGTAAACACATTCATCCTATTTAAAAAACATATCAAAATTAAATTAATCTAAAATTTGGCGGATCCCAAGGTTATTCTATATACAGCTAAGACCCCACCCTGCACAACTTCAATTTGTGTAAAACTTGCACCTATGGTCGGGAGCCTTGACCTTGACGCCCTACTTTCATTCACGCAAATAAATACGTTCCCTCAAAGTAAAAATCATGCCGTAACTATCCTAAGTTAACCTAACCGGTTCGACAGGTCTGTGAGTACGCGGTATGCCATAAAGGCAGTGACCATTACACAATTAACCACTCACGCAAATAAATGCATTCAGACAGAGAGATAGAGTAATCACCAGGGTTATTGTTATTGCACCAGTGACTAACCCCCATCTCATTGCAAATAAACTGTGATGTGTTTGTGGGTACTAGATATTCCACTACAATCCCACCCAAACATACTATAACGTTCTCGCTAATAACTACATTCACTGAAATTTAGGATTATTATTTCCTAAGTATGAAAGAGCTCTATACGTTGAGACCATATACATTTATTTATTTCAGGTATCCAATCAACTTTTTTATTATAACCACTACTATGCCTTTGAATTTGTATACAATTTGCAAACATGCCACACCTTATTCTTTGCTGCGCTAATTCCTCTCACACTGTTAATATGTGCTTTACACATACTTGTGCGCCGCAAGAAGGGCATCTCAGGGGTCATTTTTTGGCGAGAATTTTAATATCTTGATTGAAAGTTTAGTTCAATAATTTAAATTTACAAAAGAGTTTAGTTAGAATCAATTTTTGTGTCTAAATGTTTATAGCTATCTACAAAATTAAATAAATGGCAATTGGCTTTGTACAACAATCAATTTGGTATTTTGCTAGCTAATCACTTTAAGTAATTTTTTACGTATGGATTATTATACTGCTCTTAGTAGTACAGTTAAAATTTGTCCAGATTCATCAGCCTTAATAATGATGAAATTGTGAAGACAAATCGTCTTGAGATTTGGTGATTGACAACATGAACAATACAAATTAAAAATATTGATTTTCCTCATGGAAGGAGGGAAAGGTGCAAGGAGGAAGCAGTTAAAAATAAGCGATGACATCCGCCAGAGACAGGTATGAAGGACATAAATGAGACAATAAAGAAATATAAGTGGAAATGGTCGGGACCTTAGTGAGAATGGAGGTTGACAGATGGACAAAGGATCTCACCTTTTAGAATCCTCACTGAAGAAAGCGCAAAAGGGGAATACGTCGTGAAAAGACTTGCCAGAAGGATAAGGATCAGCATGTCAATCGAGAAAGCCGGGGTGATCTGGCGTGGAACGTGCCTGATGATTAACATGGAATTAAATTAAACGTGTTTTGTACGCAAAATTATCATTTACGAATAAAACTTTATTTTACCATTTAAATGCAGTGTAAATATATATACACACAACATCTTTGGAAAAAGCTTATAATAAGAGATATATATAATATAAATATGGTCGCCTTTGATGTTTTTCCCTTCCTGCAGTGAGTATATTTATGGGCACGAATGTGTATGGGCGGGTAGTGGACGGAATATCAAGTACCCCATCGAACTAGGTTAGTTTTCTCTTTGCGTGTTTCGTGTAGAATGAATGTAATTCGCGAAAGTGAGTGTGAATGAAGGTTGTGCAGGAATATCGAGTACTCCACAGATCCACCGATCTAGGTTAGTATTAGGCTATGTGTTTCTTGTAGAATGAATGGGCGGAGGCACTGTCGTATTATTAAATTCGCCAGTGGCTCCGCATTCTTAGCTGTACATATAGAATGAGTGGTTACCGCTTGGGTGAATGTAAATTAGTGTGATAGTAGTGTATGCGTGGATGGGACTGTGGTGAAATATCAAGTATACTACTATAAATCCACCAGTCTAGGTTAGTATTTTAGACTCAATGTGGAAATGTAAATTTTAACTGTACATAAATGATGAATGTATTTATTAGCGTGAATGATGGCGGGGTTTCACCGAAATATCAAGTACTCTGAAACCCGCAGATTAGGCTAGGCAATGATTGAATGTTTGGGTATGAGAGAATTTTAGATCCTTTCTCCACGCTTGGAGGGGCTAAAAATGTAGAAATAACGTTCCAGAAACGTTACCAGAAAGAAACCAAACTTCCTACAGAAGAGCTATCTTATACTTGTAATTTTTTTCGTTTAAACGTGAGGTGTAAAAAGAAATGCGAGGTGCAGGCAATAGCCTAGTACTCCTGCTGTCTAGAACAAGCTTTGCTTTTTGACAGCAAGAAGTACCAACCTTGTGGAAATCACATATATTTTAAGAGCCAAAACGTGGTGGCAGCCCACGACACCCGGAGAGCGGCCGGCAGCAACACCCGCGCCGCCGCCTCGGGTACCTCGACTTCTATAGATATAACATTTTTTCTATAACATGGACGTATTAGAGGAGGTTGTTATAATGTTTAGTAAAATAAATTTTTTGGTAAAAGTTTTATGTTTTGTAAGATTTATCTGTGCGACCTTCCAAAGTTCATTACATTTTCGCTCTGTCTTCGCCGTGTTTGTTGACGTTGTTACAGTCACGCCTTTTTAATAAAAGAATGGTGGCAATTATAAATGTTCATTTTCTCATGAAGTTACGATAAATACGAATTTTCGAGTTTTGGTTCTTGACTTGAACTTGACATGCTGGGAACTTATCTAAAGATTGACTTAATTCATTAGTCATGTGAACATCCTACTTAAAAACTTCAAATAAAAATTTATAAAACTGGACGGGAGTGACGACAAGTTTTAGACTTTTGACTTACAACTTTGTTTTTGAGTTAAATATTGATGGTATTAATTTTGAAGCCGGGGAATAAACGTAATTTATATTTTAGTAATTGTTTACCGAAATTCAACAACTTGGAATATTTATATTAGTTTTATATATATGTGTATAGTATGTTTAGAGGAAAGAAGAAAAATGGTAAATCGAATTCCAATTCTGATGTCGTAGATTTAGATAAAAGAAACGGTGTTCTATTGCAAAAAGATCGAGACAGAGGACAGACGCATATCTCGCATATAATTTGTCAGGACTGGCTTTCTTCTGAATCCGTCATTAGGGCGATAATAAAGTAATCCAGGTTTTCACATTTCATAATAATATTTATTAACTAAAATCCACAAAGATGTATCGAAGCCGAAGCCAGACATTCCATCTGCAAAGCACGCTCGTTCCATAAAAATCTAACAACGGTCTATCCCACACATTTTTGCGATAAATTTCGTTAAACAAGTAAAATATAAATGCGGTTCTCGTGGGTACCTGTTGGTCGGCGCGAGTCGGCCTAGGTGCCCAGCAGGCCAAGATAACAGACTCACGGTGTCGCACGTGTTGGAGGGGTGTCGAAGCATAGACCCGAGAAGGGACAGAAATGAATACACACGGAGTATATATATATATATGGGTGGGCGACCAAGACCCGAGGGGTTAAATGCCTGGGTAGACTCGTACATCATCCCTAAAAGGTCCGGGACTTGGTCGGCTCACGTGTCCTGCATAAACCTCTTGGACTTGTTCGGAGTATAGGAGAATGCTCGAGCGTGGCAGCGAGTTTAAAGAAAAACTGTTTAGGGGTATTTATTTCGTAGGTTAAAGTTTAGGTTAAGTTTGTGCTAGAATAGAAGTATGCTGGGCGGCAGCATATCATTTCAAGGGGTTTGTATGTATTTACTGTATGAGTGTGTGTGAGAATAACTAGTTTTAGGGAACGTAAGAGCGCCGAAATGACCAAAGAAGTCGATGTCGCCCGATCAGACCGCAACCTCGGAGTCGCTCAGGCACAAAGGTGGGTGACCCCCTGATCCATCAGGGAGAGGCCGGAGCCACCTAGGAGGTCTCGTAATTCTAATTCTAAATGCGGTTCTAAAATTGAAACCAGTCTGTAGAGGGGAGGCCGGTGCCCCCGAAATCGATATTAATGCAATAACAGGATATTTCGAAATGATTGTAAGTTTCAGAAGAAATACCTAAAAAGATCTTAAAACAAGCGAACAACCAAGAAGAAAGAAAAGAAGAATACATATAAAATATAAATTGCTTTTATTCCCAAAAAACGGGAACGGTTGAAAAATTAATACCATTTTTTGAAACAATGTACTTTTTGATGTTCGTTGATCGACCTGCAGATAATCTATTTATGTAGGGTTCCAAACTTCGTAGAAGTCATTAGACAGGTGAAAAATAATATCTGTAAATAGCTGTAATTTTAATTTTAAATATATTCTCTGTGATCACAAATGTGCCTGTAAGAAATTGCTAGTCAGGACAAAATAGTTTAATCATATGGATTTTTAGCGAGATGTCTGTTTACAAATGTATTATGCTCGCCATGTGCTCCATAACCTTAAACCCAAAACGCTTGTACAATAGTTTTCCATGTTAATCGTTTTCTTCTTGGGAAAGCCCTGATGATGGCACTATAAGTGCCGAAAGCTCGGTGAACCCAGCTTTCACCTGTCTAATGACCTCTACGAAGATTGGAACACTGCACACAATTTGCTTTAGGTCACAATTTTAACATTATAAAAAATAACCTTCCAGCTCGAACGGAGATTATAACGTACCTTGTCACCCTCATGAGTGCTCCGAATTTGGGTGCCACATTCGAGGCGGTGGTCGCCCTGTGGTGGCGAGGGGTGACGGAGGACAGATCGACAGGTGTGCTTCAAACCTTGCGCCAAACGGACCTTATTCTGTTAAAAAATGGGTTTTTTTACCTTGGTGAGCTACAACCCAATTTAGCAGATTTCATTTTCTTTAAAGATTTTGTTTTGGGATTTTTAATTCAGATTTCATTTGAGAAGAATTCAAAGTTGAGGGTTGCATGAATGGGATATAATCACTGTATATAAATATGTAAATTTAAACAGAGGTTTTGGCTATTTTCTTTATTTACTATTTACTCTTTACTTTGATTTTGTATATAGTTTAATAAAAGGGGTCTGTGTTTTCTTTAGTGAGTGTTGTATAATTAGGTTTTCCTCATTATTATTTTGAATTTTGGATTTTATTATTTTAACTATTGTTTTCTACTCTAAGGGCTCATCACCACATTCCATTTTAAATTAAATGGCCAAAAGATCAAGAGTAGTTGTTAATTGTTTTCATTTTTTGCCGATTGCCCACCAGAATGTGACAAAGGGTTGATTCCCTCTCCTAATTAAAAATCTGTACACGGCTAGCGGAAAGAGGGGTGAAAAAATATGAGAAGGTATGAATCATGTATGATGAGGGAAGAATGGGGGGGACTGAATTTCGTATATGAAACACGAGCGAAAAAGTTAATAATAAAAATGTAAAAACAATGAAGGGTAGCATATAAAAGGAAAAAAAGCGGACCCAATCGTTTTTAAACCTCATTTTCCTCACTTTTGGGCTCGTTTGGAAACGCAATTATTCTAATATAATTTACCTTTGAAATTTACTTTTAATGATTTCGAAATGTAGGATGCTTGACCGCAGTAGTTACTACCGTATGCAAATTAAAAAATTCTTAAAATTCGTAAGAATTGATGGCGAGAGAGAAGGGTCAAGTTGGTTTTTATAACATGCAAAATGTTGTCTTTTATAGAATTTATTTGCATTTATATATTTACCTTTAAATGTTGGTGGGGTGTATGCACATATATCTCAACAGAAAAATGGGAATGTGTTCAAAACATGGCTAGAAAAGTGCTAAAATTAACAACAATAGCATACACTCAGTTCGAACATTTTGCTTATAGTCTTGATGATTCTATTATTTCTAAGTTCTAAGTTCTATTATTTCATGGAAGTACATAATTTTTTTCCATATATTACACATATACATTTATAATGTATATTTCATACAAGGTTGTTATACACATAAGGACTTAATAAGGTTGTTTACTTTCGCTAATATTGTTTTCCTGTGATTGTCTCAAATTTTTAAATAATTTTCCTGATTTTTTATGTGGTACAGTTTATATGGAAGGTTTGTTTAAAGACAACTGTTTTTAACATGGTCAACTTATCGATGGATCCGCGCAAATCATAAAAGATGATAAAATGGCTGCAAAAATATGGTATGATGTGGAAATAGACTGTAAATTTGAATAAATCTAAGATAAAAGAAGGAAATATGTACCTATGCTGGGAATAATATCGAGATAATAAAAGAATTCAAATATCCTACCTCGTATTACTAATAACCCCGATTTCGAAATAAGGTATTTGTTACAGGTGGAAAAAACTTATCCCGCCCATCTCAATATTTAGTTTTTGACTCAGGTACACGATCTATCTTCTGGGCTTCCGTGTTGGGTTTTAAGGATTATAAAAAAGTAGAGAGGATAAATAAATTTTATCTAAAAAATTTACTCACATTGCTAAGAAATTGCCCCGATTATATCTTGTACTTAAAAACTGTCATTGATACGATTTTTTAAATAAAATCCTGAGCCTCCACTTAATCTAACATAAAACATAATAAACATAATGTACAACTGCATCAATTTATACAATAAGCAGATAGGTTACATAAAAAACATAAATAATGAGTTCACTAATTCCGTGGTCCGTTTTGCCAATTTATACATTACACTTAATTAAGGTTTTTAATTGAGATGAAAAAAAAGTTAATGGCAGTTAATAGCGGGATTCGAGCCTACGATCTTTGGCTAGAAACGCCGCTGCTCTACCACTTGAGGTCACGATAGCTCAAGTGGTAGAGCAGCGGCGTATCTAGCCGAAGATCGTGGGTTCGAATCCCGCTCGTGCCATTAACTTTTTTTCATCTCAACTAAAAACCTTAATTAATTATAAATAATGAGTTAAGCGTAAATGTAAGCCAGTCATCGATGACCAACATTACGCCGACCTTGTTTAAATTAATTAATCTTTTTATGTAAGATTTTGGTTGAAATAAAATAGTCAGTGACACGAACGGGATTCGAACCCACGACCTTCGGCTAAATACGCCGCTGCTCTACCACTTGAGCTATCGTGACTTCGATTCACTCGAAAAAATGGCAAAAAAAAGGAGGGAAAATTTAACAGCTGAGGTTGAGATAGGAAGTTAGTGTCCGTGTGGATCGAAGTCACGATAGCTCAAGTGGTAGAGCAGAGGCGTATTTAGCCGAAGGTCTTGGGTTCGAATCCAGCTCGTGACATTGTCTTTTTTATCTCAACCAAAGCTTTAATTAATTGAAAAGAATTTATTTGGTCAATCGGAACACGAAACCGGACACCAACTTCCCATCTCAACCTACAACCTTTCGAATTTATCCTACAACCGTGGTCACTTAATATGTCGCCGAGAATCGAATCCTGATTACACGACATTTGAAAAATGACAAAATGGAGGCAAATTAATTGAAAGAAGTAATTTGGTTAATAGATCACTAAAATTAATGGATTTTGCCGACCCTTGGAATGTCTGACTTTAACTCGATGGATGGCTTTATGTACGCAGCTCGTCATGTGCCCAGCGAACCTTAAACTCCTAGGCGGATTGGTTTCAAAGGAAGATAAGAATGGTAAAGTCATGCGTGAATAAAATTTGAAGTGGAATTTGTTATAGGTCAGCAACTTAAGAAATTATGGTAGCCTGGTTCAGCAAAGGTAAGGTTAAAAGTCTTAGAGTGCTGAGATAGGATGAAAAATATCGGAACTAAGATGCTCTAAGGAAAGAATGGCTCCGAAAAATTGAGGTTAGTTGGTAACATGGATAAAACGACCAGATAAATAGGATTTTTGGGTGGGATAATAAGTAATAGAAAAGTAGGAGTTTCAACAGTTGTTCCTGGTACCAGACCGATCTGAATGCCTGGGAGCGTCTAAGTTCCAGGGCAGAACTGCTTAAACTTTAGGGATATTGCGAGGATTCCTACAACACGACGGATTTGGTTGATTGTGGCGGGTACCTACGGAAAGTAAATCGATGGTTAGGGATAATGTTGGTTGTGAATAGGATTTCTCGCAGGTGGGATAGTAACTAGTAACTTCTCAAGTACTTTCCCTCGTCTAAGGACTTCAGACCTGAAACGAAGAAAAATTGTCAGTTGGTTTGTTAAGCATGTGGATATGCGGATCGAACAGAAGTGAACCGTATTTCCTAACATGAGTTTTTAGACGACATTAATGAGTAAACTGGAAAATGCTGTTTAATTACATTATAAGGCAGTTAAATATAGATATAAGTATTTAGTTGAAATAAAAGGTTGAGATAGGAAGTTGGTGTCCGAGTGGATCGAGGTCACGATAGCTCAAGTGGTAGAGCAGCGCCGTATTTAGTCGAAGGTCGTGGTTTCGAATCCCGCTCGTGCCAGTGACTTTTTTATCTCAACTAAAAACCTTAATTAATTGTAATATATTAATTGGTCAAGCGGACCACGAATTTAGTGAATATAGATAAATGGTCGAGTCCTAAGTGTTCATGCATATCTATGTTAATATGAACATACACTTTTATAAATAAATAATTTTCCAATTCTATTCTGTTCTATCTAATTTTAAGATAAAAAATAACTATAGAACATTATTTATCAAAGCAGAGCCTTTTAATTTGTCTTTGCTTCATAAATTTAATCAATTTACCTGTGTTTGTGTGTCCATATACAACATATCAACAGAAAATATCATGGCCAAGTGCTAAATAAATATCACAGATATGTTATAAAAATTCAGAAGATTGTTAGTCTTATTTTTGCTTGTTCCTTTTTGATTTGACTTATTCTGTTTTTTACCAGTTTATATAGCGCATGTATTACCTTTTGTTAGACTTTTGCCGCTGGGTTCGAACTCGGGACCTTTTCCTTCTAGTGATGACCGCTGGGTAAACGCCTAAACCGTCACCGGCCACCGACGCCCACTTTGTCAAATTTCAATACATATTTAAAAAAAGAAAATAAAGATAATTACATATGCTAAACTTATGTATACATTACGGTATGTAAAAATTGTGTTATAACTTACCATTTGTTAATTTTTTGTTACAATATATTTAGTTACAAAAAATATATCAAAATTAGTAACGAGCAAAGGCGAGATAAATTAGAATAGGATACACATCAGTTAATCAAAAGAAAATTGGGGCGCGCTTGGTCAAAACGGTGTAGGGGTTGACCCAGCGCTCATCGCTAGAAGGAAAAGGCCCCGGGTTCAAATCCAGCGGCAAAAAATATAACACAAGTTAATATACACGCTATATAAACTGGTAAAATACAGAACAATATAGATCCCCCCAAATTGTATAGAATTGGAATTATTTTAGTGGCCGGTATCCGGTCTCTCTCAAGAACGGGGGGAAGTGTAAAAATATTAATACAAAATATTTTTCAAATGTCGTGTAATCTATTTGATTCTCGGCGACAAATGAAATGGCCACGGAGAGCCTTAGTGAAGTACTCTTCATTTTAAATCATTCAATTCACTAATTTCGTGGTCCGCTTGACCAAATAAATTCTTTCAATTAATTAATCTTTATGTAAGGTATTGGTTGAGATAAAGATTTGAAAAATGGCAAAAAGGAGGGAAAATTCAAAAGGTGGGTTGATATGGGAAGTTGAGGTCAGAGTGGATCGAAGTCTCGATAGCTCAAGTCGTAGAGGCCTATTTAGCCAAAGGTCGTGGGTTCGAATCCCGCCTGTGACACTGACTTTTTTATCTCAACCAATAGCTTACATAAAGATTAATTAATTAATTTTTATTATTCATTCGGGCCTTGCCCTTTATAGTAGATTCGTACTTAATTTACCTAATCATGTGGTCCAATTATATTTCTTTAAAAAAAATTAATGAACCCGATCATGTTCTTTTACTTGCAAAGCATTTCTTAAAAATAAATAAATAATTGACAATTCGCACAATTGAGTATTGCGGGATATTTGTTGCCGTACTGGGAGAAAGGGTAAGATTTAGATCCCGCAGGGGAGAAATCCACCCCCTTTGAAAACCACTTAAGCATTGTAACTCTCAGCTAGAGTTTGTGGCCAGAAATAATCTGTTTCGATCAAGAAGAATATTAGAGTCGGGTTGATTATCGCTTGGGGGTTTTGTCCAGGGGGGGGTTCGCTTCCGACGAGAGTCGCCATCCCTCGTAGACTTAAGCGCTCAATTATCTCATCCCTCGCCCTCCGTCCACTACACGGACAAGCACGTGAAAAAAAATTTGCATGTCCATTATATTCCACGTCAGAGAGGCCCGGGGGATAATTTGTAATCCCCGAAGCGCCGGTATTGTTTATTTTTATTTCCTGCCATTTTTTAAATTCACCGCCCCAGGGAGCGAGGGGGCGGGGGATTTTTTCATTCCCCGGTAATGGTCGGCCGCCCCCTTCCCACACGATATGTCAATAGTAATGTATAGGAAGCGAAGAGCCGGATTAAAACGCTTTGAGTGTCCGCGGCGACCTGTCAGTTGTATTTTCCCGCACTCGGACTTTTTTTTAAATATTTTTTTTTCTTTTAAATACGGCCAGCGTCAATTGTAATGGATGTGTCAGAACCCGCTGTTACAATAAATTCATCAAAAAACGATATTTTTTCGAGGCGCGAGCGCCCAGAGGACTGATTTATGTGGAATCGTCGGGAAAGGGGTAAACATTCAGCCGGGGAAGCTACTGGATTACGACCGCACGTAATGGAACCCTCTCGGTTTTGAAAATGCCCCTGTACCTAATCCTAAACCGACTTCCGAATTGAACACATCTACATCTAGGCCCTTTTCCACCACCTTCGGCCCGCATTTGTCATCGAAACGATGCCCGATCATAACAAAAATATGCCATATTGAACGGTAAAACAGAGCAACATATATCTGATAACAAAACTGATCCATTTATTTTTATTTCACATGTTGATATCCAATCTAAAACTTTTCAATTCGAACTTTTAAATGATTAGCCTCATCCTGTAAGATTAACTTTTACTAGCTTAAAATAATTGTCCCAGAAGAAATTAATATAAACTGTTCTAAGATGGTATAAATAAGAAAACGATATGAAATTGTAATTATCATAGTAAAACTAGTGTGTGACCTACCACAGGCGTCACCTTCGTAGGGCGGGGGTTAATAGCCATTAACCCAATAAAACCCGTATCCCACAACGGATCGCGAATAGTGTTCCGCTAGGTGGTAAAAGCGGTAGTGCACAACCGGAATACCATCCCTGTAACAAAAAATAAAATCTCTTACCATTAACAATTGACGATATAAAAACTCTCAATAGGGGTATTCACGATGTTTGTAAGATGTTAACTCAAATATTCGAAATGTTCAGTAAGTTCGTGAATGCCCCCCTTCTTTTCTTAGCATGTATGGCCTGTATAAAAAGTTAAAGCGGGGAACACACATACTCGATGCAAGGCAACCCGATGTTACCCGACGCAAATCCAAAGTCCAATTTTCCATAAGTTTGCATTACCCCCGTGCTCATCTGCTCGATACTATGCAACGCTACCCTACTCTACCCTCTACGATCCCCACTGTTCAGATTTTCGTCGGGTAGCAACGAGTACAGTCGAAGACAAAAGAACCGGACACTCATATTTTTATTTAAACTGCATGCATTATTGTCGTTATATTAATTACAACATACTTATTTTAATATAAACCAAATTAACCGAGATCAAAAATTCATTAGTTTAAAAAAAAATTTAATGGTTTAGTAGAAAACTGATTTGTGATACACGCTGTGTGACTGTAAGCGGCGGGCTCTTGACTCTCATAGATGTGCACACTCTACCAAAACGTGACAAGGCGTTGGGTAGCATCGGGTAGCGTCGAATAGCGTTGCCTCGGGTAAGGGTGATCCCATCTTAATTTTTACGCAATGCTGCGCGTGGCGTCGGTTAGAACCAAAAATAAAGCTATAACAATCCTTGAAGGCTAGTTGTTTGTTTTCGTTTTCTTTTGTGTTAAATTGTAAGATGCCAGAAGTTAATAAAAAAGGAAAATTAATCAACTCTTTCCTTCAAAATGCTATCTATGCACTCGAAAAGTACTAACAAATGACATGCTTCAATTCGTGTCGACATACCTAACCTGTATCCTAATGTCTAATAGCCTACAACTTATAGCATAGGGGATGTATTTATTGAGAATATGAGTGTAAGTACAGGTCAGAAATTAACAAAAGAAATGTATTGGCCTGATATAATTAATGCGTATTTAAGAATAAAAATACGTGTAAACAAAAACCAGTTGTTAAATTCATGGCTGCCATGTTGGTTACCTACGCCCTAACGGATAGCAATGTGACTAAATTTTCGACCTAACATGTAACATTGGCTCTGGCCTTGTATCCTAACGTCTAACAGCCTACAACTTTATAGGATAAGGGATTAATTAAATTAATAAGATCAGAAATTAACAAAAGAAATGTATTGGTCTGATTTAATTAATGATTATTTAAGAATAACAATACATGTGCACAAAAAAACAGCTGTTAAATTCATGGCTGACATGTTGGGTACCTACGCCCTAACGGATAGCAATGTGACTACATTTTCGACCAAACATCTAACATTGGCGCTGGCCTATTAGTTACATACAAATTAGTTACATTAAGTTACTAATGTTTTTCAATTATAAAATTAGATGTTAACTTTTGCCAGCCAGGAAGGATGCGCTCCAAATGGTGCATTGTGGAAGGGTTCTTATCACTAACTTAGGTGGTCTTAACTCCTGTTTCATTATCCAATTTCATATACGGCACTAACGACAGTTCCTTTCATTTTTCTTTTCTCCTTTCTTTTTTATATACAAATCCAAGATATTCTTATATACTTTGTCTATTCAACTATCTAGCTGTAAATTTACATTATTTTCTTCGAAATAAATATTATTGCACATACCTCCTCGAGATTTATTTTGTGATACATGATTTCATGTAAAAAATTTTTTGATGCCATTTGTGACTACATTGATTTTTTGATCAATAGATATGTTGAATTGAGCAAACGTGTAGTTATATCTGTTTTTTCTATAATTTTATAGTGAATTTATTGTTTTTATTATGGTGTATTAGAAAATCAAGAAAAGGTATGCAACTATTACGTTCAAATTCAATTGCAAATTTAACATTAAAGTCTGACATGGTCAACTCTCCCCAAAGAAACTCAACATCACTCCTATCGACCGACAAGATGGTGGCACCATCTTATTTATTTAAAAATTGTATTTTTAACTTTGTTGTTGTTAAAAACTATTGTAAGATCTCGTTCATTTCAAGTTGGCGAAAGGTTAACATCAAATTTCATTATATAATTGAAAAACCATTCACATTTTAATGTACCTAATTCAAAAACAAAAATTAAATAATAATTTTTAATTTTCGCTGAAGAGGGGACGTGTGATATTTTACGCATTTGGTGGGGAACATAATAAGATCTAAAAGAATTCCTCCAACTTATTAATTCTTAACACCGAAAAAAGTTTTACATCGGAAATTAATAAAGATGGTTGTTTAAACGTTTTAGACGTAAAATTATCCATATTAAACAACCTAATCGAAATAGACATATGTGGAAAATCCACAACTACAGGCACCATGATACCAGCGGATTCTTATCACCGTATGGGTCCAAAAATCGGCTGGTATCATTTGGCTCATAGACCGTATATTAAAACTCCTATAGCAACTGCTAACTATAAAAAAGAATTACAAACAATTAAAATATTAGCTAAAACAATGGATATCAAGAAACATTTATTGATAGGTTGCTAGTCAAAAGAATAGAAAAATTAATTTTAAAAGAAACAACAACAAGACTCAGCCAACCAACCAAAAATGAATAATTAAGTTATCGTTGTTTGCCATACATTAGTGAACTATGAGAAAAAAGTAGGTAAAATTCTGAAACAAGAAGGTTTTAGAATAGCTTTAAAGGTACGTGTTCACTTAAAAACATCCTCTCAAAACCTAAAGACAAGGTAGAGAACTTGGCAAAAAGCGGGGAGCGGGGTTTACCAACTTAATTGTCTTCTCTGCGACATTAAATGTATAGTTCAAAGCGGTAGAGAAATTAAAACGAGAGTTAAAGAACACTTACCTAAATCAAACATATTTTCGGAATTTAAAGACCGTCTAAATAAAACAAAACTCAATTTAAATTTAAATTTACATTAAATATACAGGGTGAATTGCTACTCGTGCTACAAACTTCTCCAGTAGATTCTTCACCCTAAAATGAACAAAAAAGTTCATATTGTCCATGGTNGTTGAGAATCGGACCATGGACAATATGAACTTTTTTGTTCATTTTAGGGTGAAGAATCTACTGGAGAAGTTTGTAGCACGAGTAGCAATTCACCCTGTATAAGACAAAACGGTGGAGAAATTAAGATGAGAATTAAAGAACACTTGTCTAAATCGTACAAATTTTCGGAAGTTAAGGACCAACTAAAAACAAAAAAAAACACAATTTTAATTTAAATACAACAATGTTACACAGTTTCTATAAAGAAAAGGAACAAGATTGTTTTGAGAAATTTGAAAAAAAAAATGTAAAATATAACATGGAAATAAATGCTTTAATAATATAACAGATTTTGATTTACCTCCTATTTTAAACATGTACCTAAATAATATTAGTCGTACAAATTAATTAATTTACATTTTTTCATTATGTAATTGTATCCTTAATTTACTAATATGTTATTAATGTGTTATTTTAAATTTAATTTGTATTAATTAATTAATAAAAACATACAAATTGATCACTAATTTATGATTATTTTCTTATAGTGTGTATTAATATAATATTTAGTTGGGTTATAATTCCCGCTTTTCGCACGTTCAAAATTGAGCGCCATTAAAACCAGCTTCTCATTGGAAGTCGCGTTGGGGTGTGATCTGCGGGTTCACTTTTGCAATTCATGTCGAGAGAAGTGGTTGTAGAACTCCTTCAACCTGATGAGGAGCTATAAGCTTTAAATCCGGATAATTGAAAACAAGTAACTGTGAGTAGGAACTATCTTTTTATAAAGATTGTACAACATATTCTCTCCACCATTTATCATCTCTTTAAAGTCTACCTTTGTTTTCTGTTATTTCAATTTTCACTCTGCTCTCCAATTTATGTTTTCAAGATTTTTTTCTTGGATTCATTTTTCTCACTTTTGTCTTCATTTTCACATTTTTGGTCTGATTGTGTTTTATTCTTGGGACTACTTTTGTCAGACGTTTTTGAAGACCACTCCCAATATATAATTTTGTTATTATCATGATAATGTAGTTTTTGTTTAATTAAATAATTTTTTATTGGATTTAAATGTCAGTAATAATCTGTTGAAATAAAATAAAATACTTTCAAGTGGTTAGCTATATAAGTCTTTATTTTTGTTATTATCATTTTTTATAAGAAAAACTGATAAAGACAAAAAAAAAGAAAAAAGTCTGAAAAGACTGAGAAAGTTAAGCTTGTAACTTTCCTGAACTTTTCTCTTTATTTCAACCGCCTAGTAGCGTTTCTACCTATTTCAAAACTTCAAAACCCAAGTTTTATTCCAGTGAATGGAATGAATAGAGTCTTGATTTCACCGGTTGGTAAATAAACAATTTGATTGGTGGCCAGCGTGTATTATTCAGCAGATAAATTAGCCCGCAGTTGCTGATCCATGTTTAGCCCTTTCAATCATAGATGTATACAGCGAAGGGGACACTGCTAGGAGAAGCATAATTAATTCAGTAATTATACACAAACATGACGCAGGGCCGATGGAGGCCACTTGAAGATCTAGTTGGCAATGACAGGTTGCAGTTCTGTAGGTGATAACCCACGATACCTCCCCCCACCTTCCGGCAGATAAAATTAACCTCTGTATTATAATTATGTCATTACCGTTAATATTGTCTCTTACGAGGCCACCGACCAGATAATGACGACATTATCTGGGAATTATCGTCACCTTCGTGTAGAAATTAATTTTAATACTAATTAGTTCCAGCTAGTCTGGGTTGACCAATATTGGATTGTGACACATGAATTTGTGACGGCAGGATGAACACTAAAACAATAAAGATAGTGATAGAAATAAACGGGTTTCATTGGCCTGGAAATATCACCGGGCCAATGAAAACGCTAATAGTCTAATAAAGATGAACTTAACAATTTAAATTATAAAAAAATAAATAAAATAACTTGATTATTCGGAAATCGTGAGATGCGTTCTGGTTTCAGAAAAATATTTGCTTCATCGTGCCAACGTTTCGATCTTTATTGAGACATTTTCAGGGCCTGGGATTTACAAACATTGTTTAAATGAAACAAATATTTGTAGGATTAATTAAGGTTTTCAATTGAGATAAAAAAGTCAATGGCACGAGCGGGATTCGAACCCACGATCTTCGGCTTGATACGACGCTGCTCTACCACTTGAGCTATCGTGACCTCGATCCACTCGGACATCAACTTCCCATCTCAACCACACCTTAAGAATTTTCCCTCCTTTTTGCCAGTTTTCAAATGTCGTAATCAATTTGATTCTCGGCGACAAATGAAATTGCCACGGAGAGCTTTAGTAAAGTGATACTTCGTTTTAAACTTATTCAGTTCACTAGTGTCGTGGTCCGCTCGACCAATTAATATCATTTTTATCTCAACGGAAAACCTTAATTAATTGTAATATATTAATTGGTCAAGCGGACCACGATACTAGTGAACTGATTAAGTTTAAAATGAAGTATACGTGATTTTCGGGTTCTTGATATTCCGCCATCGACACTCTTGGACTACTCATACTTTCACGAATATAAATAAATTCTCACAAAACAGTTAAAACATTATCACCAAATTTTAATGTATATTTACAACAATAAGAATACCTGTTTATTTTGAGATCGTGAGGTGCGGTCTGGTGTGACGTAGGTTTTAGAAAAACATTTTCTTTATCGTGCCAAAGTTTAGATCTTTTGAGATCATCTTCAGGACTCAAAGTGTTTGTTTTCCGTGTAGATGATCTCAATAATGATCGAAACGTTGGCAAGATAAAGAAAATGCTTGTCTAAAACCTGCGTCACACCAGACCGCACCTCACGATCTCCAGTTAATCATCGGCTAACGGTCACTAAACACCACACAACTATGAATACCTATGGTACGGTATTTTTCAGATTTGAGCATTTATTAAGGTTCCTAACGGAAAATTATTTCAGATGAAAATAGAGTAAAGGAAATTTACTGCTGAATACAAAACTGTGGTAGACCTGATAGATATTTGCGTTTTTCTTAAGTAAGGCAACGTTCCGAAGGAAAAACTAACAAAATCGTAACTCGTCAGGGTCTGAAAATAGGTACAGTGAGTGTACGCTGGAAGTTGTTGTAAATACGGCGTACTATCACCTCAATTTTTTTCGCACTATCTCTGGGACACCCTGTATTCAGAATTACCACAGTGTTCTCCAAAAATTCGTATAGGGAACTCAAGATTCGCTACCGTGATTGAGCACATACTTTGTGTCTACAATTATACGGTATTCGCTGAATGTTGATTTATAACTGGAATCAGTTCGAGCACCAATCATCTTCTTGACTCTTCTCGGACTACCCAGTGCACTGACGATGCTGCCTTTTGCCGTCTGGAGTGTGATTCGTCCCGGCTTTCGTTGCAGCGTCTACAAGTTACTTGTTTGAAATAATATTACCTAATTTTTTTAGGACTATTTGTAATTATATCCTGTGTAATTATTGTATTATAATTCAAACATTTTTATTCTTTGAAAGCTTTTAGTCTTATAATATGATGGTGTTTATTAAATAAAAGATTTTTACACTGAAAAAATTGCTGCCAACATGACAATGTATAGGAGTCAGAATGTATAGATCAGGTGTTAATCAAAAAACTCAATGCACACACACACAACACACCACACGCACACATGCACACTCATACAAATACATAAATGGTGATACACTACATTTATATATACTATATAGAATGAGTTACCTTCTGTTTTCTTATTGGGACATTTTTGTAAAAACAACGAGACAAAAGAATGTTTTATTTTCTGTCTAGTTTCTCGTAAACCAAAATGTTTTAATTTTAACTCTCCAGGATAACGGAATACGAAAAGGGGCTTAACTATTTCAAATTGAACATTGCAAACTGTTTTTAATTTGGAGCAAACGTTCTTATGTTATTAGCAACAAACTATTTCAGAATGTAAAATATAATTTGTTTGGTTTAACAAATTTTACGTTCATTGCACTTGAGACTTTATTTTTGACCCTGAACACTGAAATGGAAAGATTACTTCGTCTACCAGAAAGCCCTTTCGTAACTTATTTATTTCCAAAAAGCGTTTCGTTATGTGTAGAGCATAGGCTTATGGAATAAAAATCCTCCAATATGCCATATAATATGCACTAATAAAACCTTAAATATGCAATGATATATGCACTAAAATTCTAGTATAAACAGTGTTTTTTTAAGTAATAATAAAATAATGACAAGACGAATGTTAGAGTCGACTAATATTCACTTTTTCACTCTAGAATTATTTTGCCTTTTGGTGTAGTACATATTCATTTTGGAGTGAAATAGGATGAAAATTCTGTGCAACCCAAAAGTTCTATAATTTAAAATACACAAAAAAATAATTAACTTTATGTTCATCATTTGATTTAAATAATCTTTATGTAAGGTATTGGTTGAAATGAAAAAGCTAGTGTCATGATCGGGATTCGAACCCAGGACCTTCGGCTAAATATGCCGCTGCTCTACCACATGAGCTATCGTGACTTCGATTCACTCGGACACCAACTCTCCATTAGCTCCAGTCCCAACAAATACCTTACATAAAGATTAATTAATTGAAAGAAGTTATTTGGTCAATCGGACGACGAAATATAATGGATTTGTTTCAAAATTGACAACTAGATACATTTCAATGTTAGTATCTGTGAAAATACAGCGTTTATCTCTCAAGAAATTTGTACGTCGAAAAAACCTTTTCAACTTCGGCACAAATGGTAGAACCGTACTTGTAGGAACTTAAAAAACTTGATCGTCGATTGCCTGATTATTCTTTCAATTAAATTTTTCTTTATTCTTTTTATTTTCTTTATATTTTAATATATATTAATGTATCTTGTTATATAATTTCTGCACCGCCACGGATACTTACTAATCCAAAAAATCCATTATTTTTGAAGAAGTTGAAAAAAAATTTTTTTTTCAGGAAAGCCAAAAAAATCGACGTCCGTCTGATCACCGTAAGTGTTAGCAAAAGGAATATGCAAATCCGGGTTCTAGTTACGTATCTCTGTTTGCTTTTAGCGAACTAATCTACATATTTTATTTTCATACAAAAACGAATGCTGATTTTGTGGGCTAAATTTGAACGAAATAAAATCAGAAGAGATAAAAAAATGTAAGACATCGCTTCCAGTAAACCCTGGACGCGTTTGAGAACAACGTACAGTTTCTCACTGTAATCTATTCTAACATTGTACATACATCTGGAAACGTCCAATTAGCAATCTCTAATTAAATTCTAGTTTACGAGTTTGTAATATGCAACGTGTTGTCCATCAAGTCCCAATGTTGATGCGCGTTTTAAATGTTTTACGAAGTTTGTGCGATTCGTGTCGTCGTGTGCAAATATTGCCGTCTTTCTCAATTCTACGAGTTTATCACTCGTTATTCCAATGTAAGTTATTGAAAAAAGAATAAATTTCCAAATTTAATTAATCGTTGTCTACTAGGCATAAATAGTTTAACTTCACATTATGTAATACTTTGTTATATAATTACAAGTTGTGGAATTTGTCAATGTCGTATCCTCTAAATGTGCAACAAACCCTATATATTTTTCGTGTAAAACTGACCTATAATTAAAATAGTAGTACGGCCTGAATGTGAAAAATTCTCGACATTAATGTATGTTTCATAAATTGGACAATCAAAGGGACTTTTACATAATGATAAACATAATTAATTAATGAGGGCAAATTTCTAAGGACGCGCATACCCAGATTACTGAAAAATAGCGACGATCGTTCCAATTGTCCCCTGGGAAAGATCAGTTACTTCTTAGCAGCTACCGACCTATAGCTAAAATAAGTATTCCAAGTAAATTTAGAGAAAAACTTGTAAATAACAGACTCACGAGGCTGTTAGAAACTGAACAACTCAACTCCCGACAAAAATGTGTATACAGAAAATTCCACTCCACCTTCTTCAACTCAACATCACAATCCAAGATTCGTCCAAAGCAAAGGGGACACATGCAGTATTTCTGGACTTAGTAAACGATTTTGACAGAATTTGGCGAAGTCTAAACTTCAATCAGCTCGTCGCCTAGGGCAACAGCGTTGGCTTCATAAACAACTTACTCTCCAACAGCAGATTCAGAATTGGAATACCAACTTATAAGACGCAAAGGAAAAAAAGGAGTACCACAAGAAAAGGGCTGAGCACCCTCGATTTACCATCGGAATGGAATCCTCCTGAAATCACTATCAACAGACATCATCATCTCAGGTAACGTAGACGACGTACGTACACGACTCTCAAAACATCAATACAGTCCAAGCACGAATACATGATAAAGGACGATAACCAAGGAAAGGAAAAAATAAAATTAAGGTTTAATAGTTTATTTGGTTTATGAATTCATTTTGTAATTTGTGTGTCTCTGTTAATGCAAACAATTTTTAGAAATGTGTGGTGTTTAGTGACCGTTAATTAATGATATTTGGAGACCCTGAGATGCGGTCTGGTGCGACGTAGATTTTAGAAAAATATTTTCTTTATCGTGTCAACGTTACGATCTTTATTGAGATCATCTTTAGGGCTCAAAGTATTTGTTTTCCGTGTAGATGTATCACTGACAGACAAAAAACACACATCTACAAGGAAAACAAACACTTTGAGCCCTGAAGATGATCTCAATAAAGATCAAAATGTGTAGTGATTAGTGAATGTTAATCGATATTTATTTAGAAATCGTGAGATGCGGTCTGGTGTGATGTAGGTTTCAGAAAAACATTTTCTTTATCGTGCCAACGTTTCGATCTTTATTGAGATCATCTTCAGGGCTCAAAGTAGATCTCAATAAAGATCGAAACGTTGGCACGATAAAGAAAATGTTTTTCTGAAACCTACATCACACCAGACCGCATCTCACGATTTCTAAATAAATAAAGATCGAAATGTTGACACGATAAAGAAAATGTTTTTCTAAACCCATGTCACACCAGACCGCATCTCACCATCGATAAACATTTCTAGAACGTTGCGTTTGTATTTGTTTCCTTATCGTCCTTAATACTAAACAAAATAATTCTAAAAATCAAATATTTTTCAAGTAAATTAGGTCAGAAATTTTTTATTACGTGACACTAATATGAAATTTTATGTTATCACCTCTAGAGATCCCTAATATAATTTTTTTTTAATTTAAATTTATCGATTTTTTGAATCCTAAAATTTTGTCGACTTTTGAGAAGTCAAAGATACCATTTGATAGAAGAGGAACGACGAATGTACAATTAAAATATATAAAAGATTACGATGCGAAAATACAAAAAATAGCAAAACAAGCAGTCAAAATTAACCGCGTTTTTTAAATAGAAATAATAGTCCAATTTTAATGTTTGATACAGTTATAAAATTGTGTATAATTTATACAATTATATATCCAATGCATTGCTTCGTAGGACATTTTTCTTTTTATGACAACCAACAATGATATTTTTACTTTATTACCACAAATAGTATTCTTTTTAATCTATAAATAACGATTTATGCTCATTTAATTTCGACCAAAATTAGATTTTTTCAAAAAAGCTTCGTTAACACAATTAAATCGATTTATTAAGAATTCCCTTAAATATGTGTGAAATGCACACGTTGTTATTGGAAAAATGTGGGTATTTTTGGAATTACTTATTTCCATCCTCCGTTATATTGGACGTTCTTTTGCCAAACTGTCCAACAAATTCTCAACAAAATTTAAATTCATTCATTTTGAAACAAGAGGGACCAAATAAAATTCTGATTAAATACTGAATTTATTTATTTATAGTGTATAAATTAAAATATTAATAAAACTATAAGTATAAAGTAAATATAATTAAATGAGAATGAATCGTTATTCATAAATAAAATATATTTCTTTTGTAACAATTTGATTGTACAACATAAAAATTATGATGTTCTAAGACGCAGAATATGATATAGCTGGTTTCTCTCCCCACTCCTGGCTCCTGGTCTGACAGATATGTCAGATTTGTATATAACTATACTATGTGAGTACCGTATAATTTTTTTAGATAGCAGTAAATTGAATAAATTATGTTGAAATTAAAAAAAGGAAAAGAAGGATTTTTTTAATTTAGTTAATTTATAGTTTTTGTGGTTAGTTTAAATAGGTTTCAATTTCCGTTCTCAGACATAAAATTACTTTAGCGGCTTTTAGAATCGATGGTGGGAACCGTGAGCGGGCGCTACTTTATGGATTGTGCCTCCCGTTCCAGCGGCAAATAGCACTGGAAGTATGTTGAGTTGAACTCATAGAGATGGACAACTATGATAGAGACCGACCCACCTAGCCCTTGTACAATTATCGATTAATTACCCGGTGATGTTAGAGTGCTATGAGTGCAGCGGACAGGTTAGAGAGCGGCCACCAGTTGTACATCAACCTTCACGTTCACACCCACTGCCAAATAAGCTCGGGGATGCTGAAGATGCGGGAAAACTTGGAGCTAGAAATGGCCAACGGGCTCGCCATAATATCAAAATCAATATCTTAAAAAATGTTAATAAGGTTGCCTTTAAAAAAAATTATATTGGTATTGCCAATAATAACAACGACAATAAATATTAAGAGGTTTCATGTAAAAATAATTGCGGATTTACATGACTTAAAGTAGGATAGAAAGTACAATTAAAAACTGAATAAAACAAGTTAATTATAAATCGGTTCACAGCAAGACATGTAATTTGATATACCATTAAAATGGCCAATCAAAAATTGATAGGAATTCGATGGAAAATAATTAAATTTAAAAAGGAAATGTTAGATTGTTTAAACAAAAGTCTACGAATATTGTATTTGGTTGTTTGAAGTTAACATTAATCATAAATACAATTTGAATGGAAAAATGAGATCGGGATAAAAAAAGCATATTTCGATAAATCTAAAACAAACATGAAATTTTTAATTTTGATATTTGAATGATAAAATAATTATTTCTATTGAAAATAACTTTGGACCGTTTTCTCGTACAAATTGAAAACATTAAACTAATAACCAAAAAGTTTGTTAAATATGAAAAAATAGCTTTAACATTTGTTAATTAATTAAACCATATTGTTCAGTTTTCTTACCTTTCAGTTACTTGTTAAACAGTCGCAATTTGAGTCTAAATTGTTCAATCTGTAATGAAACATTAATCATTTAAATCTTTTTACACGAAAAAAATGCCTCGTTGATTTTTATCTCTTTTTTTCATATGGGACAAAACAGTACGATTATTATTGGCGTACAGAAACCAGCGTCAACACAGTAAGAAATCAGCAAGCTTTGTTTTACGTGTTGGTGGTTTTTTTTCTATTCGCCAGTAATATTTGCAAAAAAAGAAATAAAATAAAATCGAGACCCAATCAAGTCCGATTGAGGGAAGATGGAGGCGCCCGACAGACAAAAGGCTTGATTCGTTCTCGCTGTATTTTTTTGGCTGGGTATTTTTTTGCATATTAATATATGTGTTTTTTTTTCATTGCCGAAGGCAGAATTGTAGAATTGATACATCAGCACGAATGTTTCAATGACAATCTTTTTAAAAAAAAATTTTAAGCTACAATTTCCAGTTTTACAATTTGAATACAATTAATGGCTGGCCTCAAAAATAATGAGTGATTTACAAATCACATTTTGTTAAAAATTTTAGTACCAACAAAAGAGTTGATAATTACAAAAAATAATGAGTAAAACCAAACGTTACAAATATACGAGTGGCCTTCAGTTAATGATTATTTGGAGATCGTGAGATGCGATTTGGTGTGACGTAGGTTTTTATGATCTTTATCGTGCCAACATTTCTATCTTTATTGAGATCATCTTCAGGGCACGGGATTTATAAATATTGTTTAAATTATACAAATGCATGTAGGATGTGAATTTATATAATGCTAGAAATTTTAGACTCAATCAAAGTAATAGAAATGATAAATGATGGAGTGAGTGTGGTGTTCAATACTTTTTAAAANTATATACATCTATTTCAACTAGGTTGTTTATTATGGACAGTTTTAGGTCTAAAGGTCACTCAAAGTGCTTGTTTTCTGTGTAGATGTGCCAATGCACATTACGCATTACGACACACAATAATGATACAATAAAAAGAAGTTATTTGGTCAATCAGACGACGAAATATAATATATTTGTAACTATCATTTGGACATCGTGAGATGCTGTCTATGTGACGTAGTTTAGAAAAACATTTTCGTTATTGTGCCAACGTTTCGATCTTTATTGAGATCATCATCAGTGCCTGGGATTTATAAATATTGTTTAAATTATATAAATAAATATAAGATATGAAAAAGTGAATTTATACAATGCTTGAAATTTTAAACTCAATCAACGTATTTGTACTCACTAAAGTGTTGGCTTACTGTGTAGATGTGTAGTTATTGTGTGTCGTAATGTGTAATGTGCAATGACACATCTACACAGAGGGATTCGAACCCGCTCGTGACATTAGCTTTTTCATTTCAACCAATAACTTACATAAAAAGATTAATTAGTTACAAATATATCTGGTTTCGGTTTGATGACGGACGACCACGATGCTGATGGATCCTTCGGAACCTGCATGTCATGTAAAAGTATTAATTAATTGTTACAAGTGAATTATTATGGCTGATAATGCTAGCGACTTATATGTTATTATTAAAAACTAATATCTAAAGGTAATTCTTTTTCAGGCAAACTATCGTATTTAATTATTTATTCTCAAGTATTTGGTGTAGTTTTATAAGTATTTTATAGATACAGTCGTTATAAAATAGAAAACGTTAGTCAGAATATGTGTGAGAAAGTGAAAGGAAAATGAAAGGGCAGTTAAATACTTATGGATGACGTGATGCAACGAAAGACAGGGAGATAAAATGAAAAAACAATGCATAGAACAAATAAAAATATATCGGTTCCATCTGACCTCTACTCATAAATTGATTATATAATTATTGAAGGGATCTGGCTTGGAAGAAACCATAGTGAAAGGTACCCAGAAAATAAAATTTATTATATTCAACAACAAGCTACTTTAATCGGTGATAGTATGGAGTAATACGTTCATAACGTCTCGCACCAAAAGTGAGTCTAACCGAGGAGTTGATAGGACTCTGTAGTTTTGTATCCAACTCTGCTGTTATATTAAGTAAAGCAAGAGAACACTAGTCTAAGTGTGGAATCACAAGTGAAGACACTAGGTGTGTGTTAACTCGTGTTAACTCGAATATATAAATGTCCAGTAAGATTGTGAATGCCGCTTTCTTTTCTTAGCATGTTAAACGTTAAATTCACTAATTTCGTGATCCGCTTGACCAATTAATATATTACAATTAATTAAGGTTTTTAGTTGAGATAAAAAAGTCAATGGGACGAGCGGGATTCGAACTCACGATCTTCGGCTAGATACGCCGCTGCTCTACCACTTGAGCTATCGTGACCTCGATCCACTCGGACACCAACCCGCTCGTACTTTTTTATTTCAACTAAAAACCTTAATTAATTGTAATATATTAATTGGTCAAGCGGACCACGAAATTAGTGAATTTAATGATTTAAAATGAAGTATACTTCACTAAAGCTCTCCGTGGCCGTTTCATTTGTCGTCGAGAATACAATCCGATTACACGACATTTGAAAAATGGCAAAAAGGAGGGAAAATTCGAAAGGTGGGGGTTGAGATAGGAAGTTGGTGTCCGAGTGGATCGAGGTCACGATTGCTCAAGTGGTAGAGCAGCGGCGTATCTAGCCGAACATCGTGGGTTCGAATCCCGCTTGTGCCATTGACTTTTTTATCTCAACGAAAAACCTTAATTAATTGTTAAACGTTAATTTTTCCGGAATGCCGGGCGTGGCAATTGGTAAAACCAAAAATAAAGCTTTAGCAGTCGTTGAAGATTTGTTGTTTGTTTTTGTTTTCTTTTGTGTTAAATTGTAATATGCCAGAAGTCAATAAAAAAGGAAAATTAATAAACTCTTTCATTCAAAATGCTATCTATGCACTTGAAAAGTATTAACAGATGACACGCTTCAATTCGTGCCGACATACCTAACCTGTATCCTAATGTCTAATAGCCTACAACTTATAGCATAGGGGATGTATTTATTGAGAATATGAGTGTAAGTACAGGTCAGAAATTAACAAAAGAAATGTATTGGCCTGATATAATTAATGCGTATTTAAGAATAAAAATAGGTTTGAACAAAAAACAGCTGTTAAATTCATGGCTGCCATGTTGGTTACCTACGCCCTAACAGATAGCAATGTGACTACATTTTCGACCTAATACCTAACATTTGCTTTGGCCTCTAAGATCGAGCAATGTCAACTAGCCAATTCTTACAAGTCTACTTCATCATTTTTTCGATCTAACAGGACATAGCAGGGTAACACAAAGGTCATGAATACCCCTACTAACTGATTTCTTAATTCGAATGGTAACGTATTCTTATGTAGCTTTAGTTTGTACAGTGCATGATGCTTTTTCATTGCCATGTTACTTGTAAATGCCATGAAAGAATTTTACTAATTGTAACCCCGAAGCACTTCACAGAATCGATATAAAGCAAGTCAGTGAAGTACCTTTACTCTACTCAGTGATTTATAATCTAAAGGGAGTAAAATATCCGAGATTACCGGTGATTCTTGCCTTCCATGTTCTGCACATTAAATAATAATTTCTTGCTTTCAGTCCATTTATCCTTATAGCAATAAGCAAAATATAATTACTAGCAACTAGTATTAAATAAAAATAAAATAAAAGTTAAGATATAGATAAAGATTTATACATAAACTAACTACAGAATGATAACCTGATAATCCTAGTTTTCTTCCTCGCGCTCAACGATGTTTTACGATCTTCTCGGGAAAGGACTAACTGCACAAACCACTCGTCCCTTCAACATCCCTTTGATTCTCTTGAACTCCCGACGAAAACCGCAAAAAATATCCGGACACCGACTTTTCTTTTTGTATGCTTGTCGCCCGTCTGTCCACCTTGCCGGTCTCTGGCGGCTGACCTCTGTCTAGCCACTGTCGTTTCTCATCGATACGCTTTACTCCGCTTTCCGAACCGCCATCGCCTTTTTACACCATGCTCAGTCAGCGCCCAGCTTTCTTATGGCGTTCTACACTTGAGCCCGCAAAACAATTTTTTTTGCCTCTCTTGACCTTTTTCATATGTTACAATAGGTAGATAGAGATATATAGATGTATAGAGGGAAATGTGAGAGTGTTAGATAGATAGACAGGCAGATAGACACATACATAGAGAAATGTGAGATTATGAGAGTTAGATAGACAGTAAGATAAATAATAAAAAGAGATGAGCATGTAAAACAGCGAAACTAAAAAATAAAAGACAGAAAAAAGAACCTGTGAAAAAGAGAAAGAGGGAGGGCGAGAGAGCAAGAAGGTGCGAGAGAGGGGAGTGGGTGGGTGTATGAAAGAGAGAGAGAGAGAGAGAGAGAGAGAGAGAGAGAGAGTGTGTGAGAGAGGGAGGGAGTGAGAGAGGGTGAGAGGGAATGAGAAAGAGAGAGGGAGTGAGAAAGAGAGAGGGAGGGAGAAATATGATTAAAAATTTCTAAAAATACCGTACTGAATATTTACGATCAAACATATAACATTTTATTTCATTTTTTTAAAGTAGCATAAGATATATCTTATGTGCCATATGGACATTACCGTGTAATTCTGATTCAAGAATTGTTTGAAGATTATTTTTTAAAGAGTTTAATTCCAATTTAACATGAAAATAAATGTAACCTTAATGAAACGAATCTGACGAAATCAAATAGGACATTTTCAGACATAGCCTTAACAGAGAAGGGTAATTTTTACGGCACAGTCACTCAACCCCGTAACGCCCTGGTTATCCAATCCCGAAAGTGTTAAGTGTTAAGTTTTAATTGGGGGATTTGTCCGGTCGGAAAGACCACCATGTGTATTCATAATGAGGGACAGCAGGTAAACCGTGTCGACCCGTTTATAATAAAATTATACGAGTGTGGAACTCTGCCGGCCTGTACGGCCATTTGCATATAAATAAGCCCTGATTTATACATTAGCGTATTTGCAGAGGTTTTCAACGTTTTGTTTTACCATCGGTGGCGTCAAATCAACAGAGATTATCTCGCTAATTTGGCACAATAACACTTTATTGTGATCTGTATACGCGGCGATAACTGACACCTCAATGGTCTGATATAAACATTAAACGTTTATAAGGGATAGTAAATTGTATTTAACATTTTTTTATTCAGGGGAAAAATATATAAAATTTAAACTCAAAATCAGATGCTCTAAGCGTCTTGATTATTATTTTTAGAGAAGAATATATTACTGAGGAAAAACATCTGATTGTATGTAAACTAAGTTTTCTTACCTATGGACGCATAAAACAGGTTAGACGACTAGTGCTATAGATTAAAATAAAAACTAAAATAGTAGTTGTCATCTGTAGTAGTAATATCAAAACGTTGTCATTGTTTTAATTAATTATACTGACTAGATGAAAAAGCTAGTGTCATGAGCGGGATTCGAACTCACGACCTTCGGCTAAGTACGCCGCTGCTCTAACCTCTTAAACCATGGTAACTTCGATCCTTTCAGACCATTTCAACCAAGTGCTTAAATGAAAAGTATAATTAATTAAAATAATTAATACGTCGATTATGACTAATAAACATATATGGGTTTTTACTATTATTAATTTATAATAAATTAATATATTTGATTTTTTTAAGCATACTTTCACGGAATGGTTACGTTTTGGCACTTTTCTTATAATCATTTATAGACACATTGAGAAAAGGAAATAATTTTTCCGAAATCGTGTGATGCGGGATGGTGTGATGTAGGTTTCAGAAAAACATTTTCTTTATCGTGCCAACGTTTCGACATTTATTGAGATCATCTTCAGGGCCTGGGATTTACAAACATTGTTTATATTTAACAAATACATGTAGGATGTGAAAAAAGTGAATTTATACAATTCAAAATCTATTTTTTATTATAATCAATCAAAGTATTTTGTAATAATTTATAATTACCAAAGGAAATAATCTTTTTTTTAAATAAAAACTTCCATTATCTAACTCACATGGTCGGTTCAAAAAATAAATATTGTGAACTGCTATAATCGTTTGTTTTTTATATTAAAAGTTTTATAATGAAATCTTCTGTTGAACAAAAGCAGCATTGCTAGGGTGTCTTTTATGATTTAGAACCGGCCATGAATCGAATCTGGCAATCGGGTTTGTCTGCCACCCTGCCAAACTGAAAACCATCCTCCCTCGTGCGTACTATCTCATACTGAAATCAAATCTGATGGACCGATTTTGTCCTGCCAATCCATGAACTGAATTTTCACGTTATGTACGCATTAGGGCTGGTGTTCCTCAGGGAAGCATACTTGGCCCATTTCTTTTTTTTGCACAGCAGATACTAAATGTACAGGCACTAAAAGCGTACAGAAAATTTTACCGTGTGTAAAAAGTATCTGTCCCCCAAAGAGAATTAAAAGGAACCCCTAACCTTGTGCATTAGGACGGCCGGTTGACTCATAGATGAACAACTGATTTGGAATCTCCGCAGATGACTGAAAAGACAAAAAGCAAACCAACGTTATAAATTACTAAAAAGACTAGTTGACGTCCGATGAAATTACAAGACAACGATAAGATCTCTTTGGGCGTACGATTGTGAAGTGTGGTGCTAAACCAAGTATACTAATTCTCAACGTATCCGATCTATTCAGTCGAAAGTTCACCTTGAAATTATACTTTTCTTTCCATACCTGCTAGAAGGTTTGGGTTCAATGAGTGAGTTCCATTGGTTCCTCATTTTCTTTTTTTCCCGTGCGAATTGAAGCCTGGCCACTTTCTGGGCTGTGGTAAGAAAGCGACCATGAGCCGTGTGCCGGGCCCTGAGGTTGTTTTCATTGGTCCTCCTTACAGTACTGGAGGAAATCTAAACATTTCGGACTTGTCTTATCAGATTTCTTATCTCATTTCCCGTAATGCTTATGTAACGTAGAGCCTGATGACGGATGAATCTATCGCCTCTCTCCTTCCTAAAACTTAGGTCGACCCTATCCTGGCCTTCCAGTGTGAAGCTCTGTTTCTCGGAAAACAACGTAGAGCTACCAAAGAACGTTCTACTGTGGCCGTTGATGATAATCTTACCAGTGCTGTCTTGTTACATTTGGCGCAGCAAAGACAGATCCACGCGATTCAGACATCGCATTTTAGGGTAAAGAAAATATTTCTTTATATGGTCCAACTTATTTATAGCCCAAATGTACCCCGTAGGAAAAGAATGAAAATACTGAAACATCATCTCCTGGTTGGTAATGCAATTTTGGGACTACGCATGTTATAAGCATTTTCATCTTTGTTTAGACTGTAACACGTTTTTTGTTCTTCGTTGTATATTCAATATTATTTCTATTAGAGCTTTTTTTTATTATTAGAGCCTTTTATCACACCGTTACAACAATCATCACAAACAAAAAGCAAAATCTTTTCTTTCAACTCGGCTTAAGTCTTTACATAATGTGCAGTGTTTAGATCTTTATTGAGTTCATTTTCAGGGTCAAAGTGTTCGTTTTCCGTGTAGAAGTTATTCTTGTCTGTCGTGTTGAGAGTGCCGACATTGAGCCCTGAAGATGATCTCAATAAAGATCGAAACGTTGGCACGATAAAGAAAATGTTGTTCTAAAACCTACATCACACCAGACCGCATCTCACGACCTCCATATATTCTTTAATTAATCTATATTTTAATAAAATAAGCACTAGTCTAACCTGGAATATTCGATGTAAAAAAATTGATATCCATTCCACTTGACTAGCAAATGAAATACAAGTAATATACCATAGCATGCTTCCCGTTTCTGTCTATCCCGGTATCATGAAAAAAGACAATCTTGGTCAAAAGCGATTTAACTGGAAATCGAAATGGCTAAATTTCCTGCAGACGGCCATTTTAACATTGCGGAATCCAGTAAAAAACCTATAATTGCTAGTATTGAGCGAGAGGCAATGCTATAATTATATCCAAGGATTACATGAGCTGGCTAGATTAGAGTTGCCAGTTACGAGGGTGTTCACTGTCCGGCAAATCCAGTTATAACGAACTGAAATAGTATTACAGTCCGTTTCAATTCTATATTACTAGTGTTTTTCTTGTGATTTTATTTAACGTTTGAAGTCAACAACGATTTAAGATTTTCTAGGCTGTTTGGAAAAAAGTGTTAAATTGCCCAATATTAACTTTAATAAAAAATTTAAGACAGTACAAATTCATTATGACGGCCAGATTCGTACTGACTTTCTAAAACTATAAATCATCAAATAATAGTTATCGGATACGGTAGGTGTGCACTGTTGCTCAATGGTAGACGGTAAAGCTACAAGCAATTAAAGTCTCAAGCACCTTTGGTATTTCACGTCGTAATGAGACGAGAAACCCTTCAAGCTGTAATGAGAACAATTTATCTTCATTAATATATAACCGAATAATATTTGAAACTGCGGCGGTTTTAATTATTATAACGTTTCGTAATTAACCTGTGGCATTTTGAGACGACAAGGATTTCCATTTTAAACTACTTGAGGTTTAAGTTAAAAAGTAATTTTGGAATTACTTCTGAACATCGAAGAGTTTGAAGTCCTTTAAGTATTTTAAATTAGAAAAAACATTAATACATAAATTAAAGACGATAAGGAGATGACTTGAACTGTTACCATGGCAGATGGAGATCAAAAAAGCGAGAACATACGCAACCTCAGAATTTGAGGTCCTATTACCTGACAAGTATTATTCGGAGATCATGGTGCGGTCTGGTGTGACGTAGGTTTTAGAAAAACATTTTCTTTATCATGTCAACGTTTCGATCTTTATTGAGATCATCTTCAGGGCTCAAAGTGTTCGTTTTCCGTGTAGTTGTGTCATTCTTGTGTGACGTGTTGAGAGTGCCCCGACTGCCTGGTTGGGTGAGTGCCTGGGAGCCCTGAAGATGATCTCAATAAAGATCGAAACTTTGGCATGATAAAGAAAATGTTTTTCTAAAATCTACGTCACACCAGACAGCACCTACAGTATTTCCTAGGTTGCTTTCTTTTCCAGTCCATCCACACTCGTCGTCCTCCTTATATCATCCAATCCCTCCAATTCAACTCCTCACATCACACCCGTAAAACCCGCTCATCCCCAATCGACCTTATCCTTCCGCAACATACAACCCATACCTTCGAAAGATCCTTTCTGATCCGAGCCCCTAAACTCTGGAACTCCCTTCCCCTATCTATTCGTCACGCTGCCTCCTTCTCCTCATTTAAATCCCATCTTTATAATCACCTCCTCTCCCTCCAAGCAGAGACCTCACGATAACATTTATTATTTTTGTCTTTGTTTAATATACCTCGTAATTTTCTCTTCTGGCCCGCCTTACTGGCATACATTGTGCCACGATTTCTATCTATCTTTTTTTTCCTTTTTTTTTTTTAAATTATGTGACTTCATAGAAGGTTATTATATTTTGTTTCATGTAAATTATTCTAAGGGGACACCAGTCCCAGAATAAAGTTATTTTTCTTCTTCTTCTTCTTCTTCTTCACCTCACGATCTCCAAATAATCATTGGCGAACGGTCACTAAACCTGACAAGCGTTCAACCACTAACTGGCCTAACTAAACTTATCACACTACGTACAGTAAATTTTAAATAAAAGAGTGAGTCTAACTCCAGCTTTTATCTTGTTAATTTGCAAAACATTTAGAATGATAAACGGCGAACAATTCATTATTTTTAAAATATACTCTTTAGAAAAAAAACGATGCACAACAATAAGATAATAAAGAGATCCAGCATATCAAAATTTAAATAAATAATGATACAATACAGCACAGCAGAGAAGATAGCCACGGTCGTTAATATCACAAAGCGAGACTGGGAGGTTCCAGTGACATTTAAAACTGACGTCTGTAATTTAGGGAGACAATAAAAATAAAATATTTTGTAGTTTCTTTTTCTTGTTGACTTAATTCTGTTTTAATTACACAGAATCAGGTGTGTACCTTTCACACTTCCATATTATTCATAATTACAACATTCGTCGGATTTAGACGTTACATTTACCTACTTGCGATTTACTTATTTTATTTTTGATATAAATTCCATACGTATTTGTTAAATTAAACGATTTAACGAATATAGAAATTTTTAAAACACTATAAACATTTTTTTTGCAAAATTAGGTGCGAACTACCTGTTATTATGTTGAGAGCAGCTAATAATGTAATTCCTCCGCAATGAACATTTTTGGTTTTTTCAGTGAGTTATTCTTTCAGAATTTCGGGTCCTCTTTTTGGAAACTACGATAGTTTTTAGAGCATCTTTGATTTTAAAACTTATTTTAATAATTGCTCAATCCCGGTTGGCTTGGCAAAGAGTGCTGGGGAGAACCGCAGATAGCTCGAGAAGTTAAATTTTTCTTTTATACTGAGAAGCATTCATAGTTATCAATTAAATTTTTACTCAATTTTTTGTATATTAATCCATTTCTTTTATTCGAGTAAATTCCCTCTAAAATGCACACCTAGAAGACAGTTTTCTACTCAATGCTGTACAAAAATCTTTTTTTGTATATTACATAAGCGTATAAAAATGTATTCTCTTTTTGTAAATATAGTTCTTTTTTCTAATAAAATGAAGAAAAATTTTATTGCAGAAAGTACAATTTAAAGTGTATTTTAAGAAAAAATTGTTGGTAAAAATATAGCCAATCACCTTTATGCATTAGTTAATCAATTATTTTAAATTTATTTTGAAGAAGCACAGACATAAATTATTTACTCGAATAACAAACGCAGTTTTTATCAAATTATAAAACAAAATGGTCTGTTTCATTTATTTAAAATTTCTCGCTAAAGGACAAACGGACGGAAAAATAAATTAGAAAGATTACAGAATACAAATCAGGATTAAATCGAGTTATGTATATAAAAACATCATCCATTCTGTCGATGACTGGACATATGAGCATATTGCAGGTGGAAATTGACCTCTTGTAGGTCAATCTAACTAACGATTTCACATTAATATTTAACACAGGGCACATTTTTTCTCAGATTTAATACAAGGTGGGTTGTAATAGTTATTGGGGTTTTACAATAAAAAAAATACAACAATTATATATTAACAAAAAATTTATCCTAGATAAAAATGAATTAAACAAAATATATTCTTTTAATTAATGATTATTTGGAGATCGTGAGATGAGGACGTTAAATAATAGTTTTAGAAACTACCTATGCTGCAAACCGGTGACAAAATTCTATTCAGTCCTAATCCAATAAGCAAAAATATTATAGTGATATACTTGACAACTTTCAAGCAAAAGGTGTAAGAAATTTTTCCACTGAATGTGTGGTCTTAAGTGACCGTTATTTAATGATTATTTGGAGATACTGAGATGTGGTCTGGTGTGACGTAGGCTTAGAAAAACTTTTTTTGTATTGTGCTAACGTTTCGATCTTTATTGTGATCATCTTCAAGGCCTGGGACTTACAAACATTGTTTGCATTATACAGATATATGTACGTTTATACAATAATGTACGCAATATAGAAATTTTAGGTTTATTCAAATTATTTGTACTCATTCAATGTGTGTGTTTCTGTGTAGATGTGCCACGGTTGTGTGTCGCGTTAGTCAGATATAAATTTTTTTTTTGTTTATAAATGTTTGATTATGAAGGACCTTATCTTGTGATGTATAAGCCTTGTCTCGTTTTGGTAGGTTGTGCACATCTGCTCGACGTCCAGCGCTCGCCACGTACAATCACTCAGCACAAATCAGTATTACAATAGCGACGCCTTGTTTGTTTTGTTAATACATTATTTTGAACACAACCATGTAATAAATTGTTAGTTAAATTTTATGAGAAAAATCGTATAATAAATTTTAGTTAAATTTTATGAACAAATCCATGTAATAAATTGTTAGTTAAATTCATTCCAACAATAAATGGTATTCCGGTGTTTTGATAAATTTTCTACCAAATCATTAAAATTAATGTGTGGTGATTAGTGACCGTTAATCGATAATTATTCAGATATCGTGAGATGCGGTCTGGTGGGATGTCAGTTTAGAAAAACATTTTCTTTATCGTGCCAATGTTTCGATCTTTATTGTGATCATCTTCATGGCCTGGGATTTACAAACATCGTTTACATTTAACAAATACATTTAGGATGTGGAAAAGTGAATTTATACATTGCAAAATATATTTTTTATATTCAATCAAAGTCTGAATAATTAAAATTAATCTTTTTAAATCAAAACTAATGAATTTTTGATCTCGCTAAATTTGAATTATATTTAAAATAAGTATGTTGTAATTAGTACAACTACAATAATACGTATCACTTTAATTAAAAATATGAGTGTCCGGTTCTTTTGTCTTCGACTGTACTCGACGCTACTCGATAGGAAATCTAGACAGTGGGAAACTTGGTTGCATCGCGTAGAGTAGAGTAGGGTAGCGTTGCGTAGCATCTGGCAGATGTGCACGGGGATAATACAATCTTATGGAAAATTGGACATTTGATTTGCGTCACGTCGGGTAAGCGTGCTCCCCGCTTTAAGCCAGAAACACACTTACCCGATGCTACGCCATGCGACGCTACCCGATGCTACCCGACGCCTTGCCACGTTTTGGTGGGGTGTACACATCTATCCGACGCAAGTACACGTCGCGTAAAGTTCACAGCGTTTATCACAATAATCACTATCACAATCGCATCTTTTGTTCTTAATGCACTATTTTGAGCAAAACCTTGTAATAAATTGTTAGTTAAATTTTATGAGCGCAACCATCTAATAAATTGTTTGTTAAACTTAATTGTTTTAAATGAAGTTACTCCTAACCATCATAATTAAACAATGTTTATAAAAACTTATCAATTTTTGATCTCGTTTAATTTGGTTTACATTAAAATAACATGTTGTAATTAATATAACGACAAAATTACATGACTTAGTTTGAAGTAAACTACAAAAAATATGAGTGTCCTGTTCTGATGCTACCCGACATTACAAAATGGTGTAATTTTACGAGCAAAACTATGAAATAAATTGTTAATTAAATTCTATGAGCAAAACCGTGTAATACACTGTTCCAATTTTAGTATATGTACGGCCGAAGTGAGTACAATAAATTGTTAGTTAAATTAATTATATCAAGCAATCGTATTCCGGTGTTTTGATTAATTTTCTACCAAACCATTAACATTAATTTTTAATCACAGTTAATTTGGTTTATATTAAAGTAAGTATGTTGTAATTAATATAACGACAATAATACATGTAGTTTGAATAAAAATATGAGTGTCCGGTTCTTTTGTCTTCGCCTGTACTCGACGCTACTCGACAGGAAATCTGGACAGTGGGGATCGCAGAGCGTAGAGTAGGGTAGCGTTGCATAGCATCGGGCAGATATGCACGGGGGTAATACAATCTTATGGAAAATTGGACATTGGATTTGCGTCACGTCGGGTAAGCGTGTTCCCCGCTTTACTCTCACTTCTACAGTCTAATTCTCATGTTCTATTGCAAACTGAAACTTTTCCACTTTGTGAGCTGTTGTAAGGAGTGATTTACGAACAGGGTGTCGTGACCGAAAGGTACACTCTTTGAGCCTTCTTCTTACAGTAAGTAAATATAAACATTTCAGGCTTACCGTACTTCTAATCTTATTGCTGGTTCCACTACGATTATACAGGATGCACAAGTTCAACACAGAAATTGTTTTCGACCATATCACCGGAGTCGATCTGAATAACAGGCCGTTCCAGCGACAGGCACCCGCGATGCCTTTGTGGGTGTTGGCAGTCCGGGGTCAGACTTGGTCTTATTCGTACAACCCCCGAGGTTGGGTTTCAGGGGCTGCCAACAAATAGGTCATTTCAGCCTCCAATAATCTGTTCCTAAAACTAAACCCATTCACAACCTACTCACTCTGAAATAGATTCTTCCCTATTTTCATACCATACACTCAGTTATGATAGTATTTATTACATTACATACCTAACCGATCGGGGTACCCAGTATTCCATCATCGGCCCTTTCACACCACAGCTAGGAAACAACACTATCAGTATTATATATAATGAAACGATCCTGTTTCTCTACTCACTGCCTGCATAATTCTCATATCGGGTGGCATTTTTACTCTTTCTATACATGGATCCGAAGTATTCGTTTGTACCAATGATGTTCAACAAAATAAAAATTGCTGGTCTTAGATAATTGATTCTATAATAAAGGCATTGTTTATTGACTATATTAATTTAATAGTGATGAGGACTTGATTTTAAGACATTGAGGCAATAGATTCTTCTTTTTGTGTCTTAAATGCCGTGCCCGTCAAAAGGGCGGAAATAACGCATAAACTAATCCAATCGAATTGGAAGTTGTACAGGCATTCAGGGGATCCAGCGGTTAAGTAAATCTCAGTTTATCTTTAATTTATCCCGCGAGATCGTATTCGGGAGTTAATTCTCGCGCTTCTCATCCCATCCCAGATGCGCCGACAATTCCGTTTCTTCGCTTGCTCAATTCAATCAATAGTTTGACAGGCTTAGCACAAATACGTTTTAGGAGAAAGTCCTAATGAGAAGCTTTCCCTTGAATTGGCGTCTAATTACAGAGTGAGCAATTTAAATTAATTACATCTGAAGAACGCTTCAGGAAACTACGCGACTCATTTTCGTCAATGCTGAACAGAAATACGTTAATACACGTGTACTCATTAATATTAATCGTGTTGAGGCGATCTACACAAACATTACACCTAGGGGCAATTTTTCAATAAGTAATTCATTAAGCAATCTCTACTTCTCATTAACCGATTCCCACTTAAAATAAATCTACCCTAAATTTTTAATCATTTTATCAGCTTAACCTTAATTATATAAATACTCCATTAATTATACATAATTTTTTTGAAATGAAAAATTTGTGTCACAGGCGGGATTCGAACCCACGACTTTCGGCTAAATACTGCTCTACCATTTGAGCTACCGTGACTTCGATCGCCCATGCCACAAACTTCTCATTTCGATTCCCCGTTTTATTCCAATTATAAAGCCAGGAACACACTTACCTGATGCTACGCCATTCGACCTTACCCGATGCTACCCGACGCCTTGCCACGTTTTGGTGGGGTGTGCACATCTATCCGACGCAAGCACACGTCGCGTACAGTCCACAGGGTTTATCACAATAATCACTATCACAATCGCAACGCATCTTTTGTTCTTAACGCACTATTTTGAGCAAAACCTTGTAATAAATTGTTAGTTAAATTTTATGAGCACAACCATCTAATAAATTGTTTGTTAAACTTGTTTTAAATAAATTTACTCCTAACCATCATAATTAAACAATGTTTATAAAAACTTATGCATTTTTGATCTCGTTTAATTTGGTTTACATTAAAATAACTTTTTGTAATTAATATAACGACAAAATTACATGACTTAGTTTGAAGTAAACTACAAAAAATATGAGTGCCCTGTTCTGATGCTACCCGACATTACAAAATGGTGTAATTTTACGAGCAAAACTATGAAATAAATTGTTAACTAATTTTATGAGCAAAACCGTGTAATAAATTGTTCCAATTTTAGTATATACGCCAATAAATTGTTAGTTAAATTCATTATATCAAACAATCGTATTCAGGTGTTTTGATTACTTTTCTACCAAACCATTAAAATTAATTTTTTAAATAAAAACTAATTAATTTTTAATCATAGTTAATTTTGTTTATATTAAAATAAGTATGTTGTAATTAATATAACGACAATAATACATGTAGTTTGAATAAAAATATAAGTGTCCGGTTCTTTTGTCTTCGACTGTACTCGATGCGACCCTACGAAAATCTGGACAGTGGGGATCGCAGAGCGTCGGGTAGGTTAGCGGGGCATAGCAGGGTAGATGTGCACGGGGGTAATGCAACCTTATGGAAAATCGGAGTTTGGATTTGCATCGGGTAGCATCGCATGGCGTAGCATCGGGTAAGTGTGTTTCTGGCTTAAGTGTTGTGGCCAACAATACTAAAGTAATTATTTAGATGCCATGGGTTTAGGTTCTTTTGTTTTTGTAAGCCTCTGGTCTATGATCAGAGGCTTGCAACAGTCTCTTAACAACTTTAAAAGTGTCAAGACCGCGTTCTTTGTGAGCATGCGTGACCGAAAACATCTTGTTTTTGAAGTGTCAGTCCGGTGTGCAGATTGGATAACCAGAAAATTACCAAACCCGTCGTGTCGTCTGCCTAAGACAAAATCCGCCATCGTGAAGGCACTTTATCCAACCGCTGCATGTATCATAGAGTGGCTACATATTTATCCGCTGACGTCGATTAGACATCAGGTAACAATCTCGAGCAGATACGTTGTGCTCGGGATTGCTCTTCTTATCCTTGTTGTTGACCGCCTGCCGCATCTACGGATTTGATAATTAAATTATTCGCCAAGAAGTCAACTCAAATATTTTGGAACTTAAACTCTTGATTATTTATACGATAATAAATTCATATGTAAATCAAATTTAGTTATAAAGAATATTATTAAAGTAGATTAAAGTGCCGGCATCTATTACTATAATTTGTTAAGACATAATAAATGTTGATTCCGGAATTTTTTTTGTTCATATTTAATAATTAAATTTATACCAGCCCTACCGCGGATCCGAAATTAATTCAAGCATTTTGCAAAATTGTTCGGTCACTGTATATTTTGGTCCTCCGGGCCGGATTCAACATCTAGTCATTAAGTAAATATCTATTTAGTTAATTGTCTGTGCAAATTGTTCATTAATATTTGTCTATCTGTGGAATTTCTTATTTGTTCTACTCACTTTTAATGGTTGTTACAAATTTGTGGTTACCTAAACTTAATTTTAAGTCGTCTAATTCTAGTATTAGTTAATGTTGGAGTCCTTCCGAGTCGCCGTTGAACCTTGCGGGCCCTTACAAGGGCCGGTATTGCACCCAGGAAGGTCCCAACTGTTCTGCCCGGTGCCCTACCGGGAAGCCCGCAACCGTGAGCTCTACGGCACAAGACCCCTTTCAGGCAGGCGAGAAGAGCACTCCTAAGTGGTAGGCTCTGTAGAGCCGGCGAGGAGGCGTTTGGTCCTAAAAAAGACCGTTGAGTGAGAGGCAGAGCTTACACCTGTCCGACTGTACCGGGCACCCCGGAGATCATGAGCTCGTACGACCCGTGGGTCCTTTCTAGTCATCAAAGTGGAAACCCTAGTTCCTTGAGTAACTCAAGCGTGGCTATGAGAAGAGCCGGTGAAAATATGGGCGAGATGTATCTGATGAGGTTGTGCCGAATTCTTCGTCGGTCCGATGGACAAGTCTCTTCTTTCGCTGGATAGAAATTAGTGACTGGGTTTTTAGTTTTTACAAAAACTGTTTCTTGATCCTTGGTAGCCAGAGGTATTTGGGAGGTATGATTTTGGAGGAGCGGGAAGTGGCTACCTTGGATTCTCGTTTTTCTTTATTCAAAAGTTTTGTACAGTTCGTTTATGTCTCTATTTACAATCTGCTGACTATTAAAATTAATTTACATTGTTACTAACCACTATTATATTCTCATTTATAATGTTTGATTACGACAGAAAACAAACAATCCTTAATTGAACTGGTAATGTGTGGCGCAATCCCTCGGCGGACCTTCTGGCAGTTCCAATTATTGGTCATTTCGTTAGGTGCCGCTTTCGTTGATAAGGTGGTAAGCCACCACAGTTAAAATGAAACGTGAAAATATGGACATCATGTTAGCACTAGGAGAAGAAGAACTTCAAAACCCAAGTCAAGACCTGAAGGAAATTAGAGATCTCGGAGAAATTCTAACTGCCTTACACGATGACCAAGCACAGCTCAACATTTTTAAGGTTCATTCAGATTGCCCGAATCGACGGCATGTGGGATATGTTTTGCACAGTATTCCGTAATACAAAGGAATATGCCAAATTGATTAATGTGGATATCCCCTCACACTAAGGCAAACGACAATTTTGCAAAATTGTTCGGTCACTGTACAATAAGCAAATCGCAAAGTTCCTTTCTGTATGAAGCTGCGATTTGCTAACCATCAGCGTAATTAGCCGAGGGTCGTGGGTTCGAATCCCACGTCCTACTGACTTTTTTATCTCAACAAATACCTTATATAAAGATTAATTAACTCTTGTTGTTTAATTTGTTTGAGGACGATGATTCTCAACGGGACCAGTTCTTACAATAAGCAAGAAAGTTTACAAATTTGGTCTATTTTGCACAGGAAGTGTTAAAGTTGCAAATGGCAAAAAGAGGGAAAATTCGAACGGTTGTAGGTCGAGATGGAGAGTTATTGTCTGAGAGGATCGAAGTCACGATAGCTCAAGTGGTATGCAGCGGAGTATTTAGTCAAAGGTCGTGGGTTCGAATCCCGCTTGTGACACTGACTTTTATCTCAACTAAGACCTTAGAAAGAATAGGTAATTGATTGAACCAAATATTAATTTTTATACCTAGTCATTGTGGACAATAAACAAGTGAAAACGATTCGGGTCTTTTTGTTTTTGAGTTTATTTATTTTTGAATGAAAGTATACAAATCTTGGTAGGTAACTCATTTAAAAATTTTCCTGGATACTCATTTATCCACTAATGTAGCACGAAAAAAAATTACTTGAGAAAACCTGTCGGGTTACCATTTAATCTTTTTTTTACAACCCTTCATTTTCGTGAAAAGAGGGCATTAAAATAGAGGCACCCTGCATTTTTGAGTCCAACGAAGTCCACGTATTTCGTTAATAAATAGAATGCAGTGTTAGCGATACAATTGCTTGAATGTAATTATTTTCAAATGCCGAAAAATGTAAATAATGTCAAATCAAGTATAGATTAATAGGATTTATTTCTATATGAAACTTATGACGTATATGGTAACGAAGCATGACGATTATAATGAACTTGGAGTGATCCTGTTTTCCTAAGCCGTTAGCCATCAGTCCCGATTGTTGAATTGACAACCGAAGCACTCAGCACGAGAAACAATCCGTTCCAGGACAATGCGACCGTCGACAAAATATAGTTGACCACACATCAGTTGGGGAGTTAGTGACCGATCCGCAATTGGCCGTTCCGCCCTTTCTAGGGCACGGTTTACGACCGCTTGATAGTCTCGCCTATCGACCGAGTGATTTAACATTTATAAACATACATTGTAGTCAATAATAGAATTCGGCCTAGTGTCAGCCGTGAACGGGTTTAAACGTCACTATGGGCCCACGTCAATTAGTTGTAGTTGACTCTATTTGAAAAGGAAAATCAGAACGTTACGTGTAAATTGTGAAATGTGCCCGTACGAAATTGGATGGACTGGGTTTTGGGCTTTCATGTCCCCAAACGCCACGTTCAATTAGTCATCCTGTGAATTCTCCCGAGCTAGAAATAAACCTAATCTAAAGGACGATTTATTTAGCCGCACTATCCACAATCTCAACAATTTTATATAATACTTTATGCACTGTAATTACCGCGCTTATTCAGTAGGTTTGGAGAGGAGGATCAATGAGCAAAATATCGTACAAAACGCACTAGTCAATTATTGTCAAACGAACCAGATTTATCAAAGCCGCCATCAAGAATCGCCATTTAACAATTCCGGAAGGTGAAAAGGACATGAAGTCTGGAAGTAAGTAGAACTTTACCTGTCAACTGTTAAAAATACAAATTATAAAAGGTTTATAAAATAAAATGTAGTTTGGACAACCCCGATCATCTTGCATCGAATCAGGGTTGTTCCATTTTTTTTCTATTTTGACAAAAATAAAATTAATGTGTGGTGTTTAGTGACCTTAGCCAATGATTATTTGGAAAATATAAATTAATATAAATATAAATAAATAATTTATTATGGGCACTCTCAACGTAACAAACAAGAATGACACATCTACACGGAAAACATACACTTTGAGCCCTGAAGATGATCACAATAAAGATCGAAACGTTGTCATGATAAAGAAAATATTTTTTTAAAACCTACGTCACACCAGGCCGTACCTCACGATCACCAAATAATAAAAATTAAATTACATACAACGGTTTTATACACAACTTATTTTAAATCTTTTACGAAGATATTATTTTACTGTTTGGCTTGTCATACAAGGAGGTTATGACAAATACTCGTACAATTTACGTATTAATGAAAAACTCCTTCTCTGAAGATTATTCCTAATAGTTGAAAATTCCAACATTATTTCCTATCATTAGTTTGGATTGAGCTCATTTCACTCGACAACACAAAAGCTCGGTGGCCGCAACGGTTTAGGCATTGAGACGGCGCTCATCACTGTGAGATAAAGGTCCCGGGTTCGAATCCAGCGGTACTGCATTCGAACCCGACATACAAATGGGCTTTTTTCAAATACACCGGCACCCTAAGGGTTTAAAAAATCAAAAAGCTTCATCGTGATATTGACAATATCCCCACTTGCCTTGAACAAAATAGCATTGTGCGGCTATTTTCTCGATTTTAAACAGTCCCTCGATCGATTATGAATATTGTGATTTCTTCGGAAACAAAAAAACCTCCTCTCTCATGGGTACTTTTTCATAATGAGATCATAGTTTTTGAATTTTCACCTTATGTACGTATTAGGGTGGGTATTCGTCATGAAAGCATTCTTGGCCCATTTCTTTTTTCAATATACACTGCATATATTCCTACGCATATTAACAATTCACTACACGATATAGTGATTCTTACACTTAACTTGTACCCCTCCATACACATTCACACAACTCTTGCATGAATTAACAGTATGGTTCACAAAGTAGAAAACGAAAAGCGTTTAGATAAATTTTATCCTGCATAAAAGTTAGTGTCCCCTAGAGAACTCCTTTGCCTTGTAGACTATCCTTGAATTTTCGTGGATAAACGACTGACTTTGAATATCCACACAAGGCTGAAAAGACAAAAACAAAAATTGACTTGACTCACGATCAAAATTAGACATTGAAAACAAAATTTTAATTTACAAGTCAGTGATAAGACCTCTCTGAGCGTAGGGTCGTTAAGTGTGGGCCTCAATAAGGATTTCAATTCTCAATGTTTTCTATCTATTCAGTCTAAAATTCTCCGTCAAATTTCAATTTCAACATACTCTTCACAACGACTCTCGTTTGTACATGGCCTCATCAAACCTGGCTATAAAAACTTTCTTTAATCGCTAACATCCACATCTTCTACAGTTATCACTTCCAACTCTACCAGAAAATCCTTCAAGACGACTGAAGCGAAATTGGCCGCGAAATTGAGATATCTTCACTGAAACGAGATTCGATAAATAGTAAAAAAAATTGTTCAAGTATCCAGCGTAAAGCTGAACACTTCGATGGGATCAATCATCTACTGCATCAACTTTTTAGTTCTGATCTTTCTTCTTCTTAATAGCACATGATCTAAGGCCTTTAAAAAAATGTTGCATTCATTGATAACTAAATGTTGATTAACATTTGTCAATCAAAATGGAAGAGGTGGTACGGTCAGGAAATGGCATCTCGCTTTTATGTGGCAATTAAACATTGAAGTCGATATATCTTTGATAGAAAATAATTAGTAGGAAATGTAAATGAATTTTAACTACGAAATTCGTATTTTACCCAATTATATTATTTATTATGATTATTTGGAGATAGTGAGATGCGGTCTGGCGTTACATAGGTTTAGAAAACCATTTTCTTTATCGTACCAACGTTTCGATCTTTATTGAGATCATCCTCAGGGCTCAATGTGTTTGTTTTCTGGGTAGATGTGTCATTGCTGTGTGTCGGGTTGAGAGTGCCCATAATAAATTATTTATATTTATATTACAATAATTTATATTACATTAAATGGGTGATGAGACAGACGATTATTGAACTAGTCGCATTGAAATAGAAACCTTCTGTATATGTGAGCTTAGCAAAAATAAACATTATTTAAATAGATATATATAAATTGTAAATTTATACAAAGCATGAAATTTTGCTATGATGTCAAAAGTTTAATTTAAATTGCATTTGGTTTTCATTTATCACTTTTCTTAATTGCAAAATTAAAATAAATAAATTTCGTACGCACAATAAAGTCACCCTTCTGGGTATCCAGGAAATGTAGGAATAGAGGGAGTCGAAAAAGCAGTAAGCCTTGGAAGGAAAGTGGCTGCTATAGACTATACCTCTGATAGGTCATGAGCATTTCTTTGCCAATGGGATTCACACTATCAATGAATATCGATATAGACAAAAACCAAGATGTCATGAGAAAATGAGGAAACTGTGGAAGCCACTCATTGGGCACAAACATCCAAGAACCTTCTAACAAGTTTTGGATAGAAAAATGTATAATCAATCACACGGAGAATTTTCACAACAGTGCGCCCAGAGAGGTCTTATAATTGTATTGTAAATTAAAAGTTTGATTTCAATGACTAATTTTGATCGTGAATCGTCGATTTTTTTTTGCCTTTCAGTCTTATGTGGGTATTTATTCAAGAAAAGTCCAAGAGAGTCCACATGGCCATATGGTTCACTAGGGGACAGTACTTTTTACGCAAGGAAATATTGATATAAGCTTTTCGAAAAACCAAGATGTCATGAGAAAATGAGGAAACTGTGGAAGCCACTCATTGGGCACAAACATCCAAAAACCTTCTAACAAGTTTTGGAAGAAAAATGTATAATCAATCACACGGAGAATTTTCACAACAGTGCGCCCAGAGAGGTCATATAATTGTATTGTAAATTAAAAGTTTGATTTCAATGACTAATTTTGATCGTGATTCGTCGATTTTTGTTTTTGCTTTTTCAGTCTTGTGTGGGTATTTATGCAAGAAAAGTCCAAGATAGTTCACTTGGCAATGGGGTTTTCTCGGGGGAACTTTTACGCAAGGAAAAATTGATCTAAACGCTTTTTGTCTTTTTTCATTCTTCACTTTGGTAATAATGTTGTAATTGTTGAGGGTTGGGAGGAAGGATCCGAATTACGTGTAAGATCACGTGTGTGTCGAACTGTTAATATTGTAGGAATGTATGTAGTATATATTGAAAAAAAGAAATGGGCCAAATAGGCTTTCCTGACGAACCCTAATACGAAAATAAGTGGAAAATTTGCAAACCATGATCTTAGTATGAAATAGTACCCATGAGGAGGATGTACTTCAGTTTTCAAAGCAAGCCCGATTTCCACACTTGATTCAAGTCCTGTTCTAAATCAAGAAAGTCACCTAAGCAATGCTATTTTGTTCAAGGGAAGGGGCGATGTTGCCAGCATCCCGTTGCAGTTTTTGAGTTGTCGAGTGAAATGAGTGTAATCCAAACTAATGATAGGAAATTTTAGAATTTTCCATTACTAGCAATAATCTTGGAAGGAGTAGAATAAGTAAATTGTACGTGTATTTGTCATAATCATTACTTCTGACAAGACAGTCAGTAAATACCATCAATATCATCAGAAAATATTTAAAATAATTTTTAATTAAAAACATTGTATTTAATTTAGTTTTTGTCATTGCATTTAATTCAGTACTCTTTATATAACTACTTTAATTAAGTAAGGTAAATTAGTTATTTAAACAACTTCGATAGGGAGTCCATTATGCCGGGCTCGTTTTGCTAATTTATTTTCATCTCCAACCTGTATTTGCATTATATATAACCAGCAGATTGGATTTCAATGTGTGATTGTGACATTACCCAGAGCAAACTACAGCTCTGGATTAATAATAATACGATATTATTATCGTTTTTTGCCTTCAGCATTCAGAAACGTAAAATCTAGTTATTGAGAAGTATTTTGCTTTTCCTTGACTGTTGTCCAGGAATTAAACTTGTAAAGTTGTCTGTATTTTAGTTTATTTTCTTTACGCTTTGTAGGGCGCTAGCTGGGACTTATTTAGGGTAGCATGTTCCATGTTAGCGTGCTGTCTAGTGGCATTTCTAGGTAATAAGTATTTTTCCAAGTTTTGTGTAGTTCCTGTACTGCGTATTGTCCGTTTAGTTTGATCTGCCATTTTTGTTTACACATTAGTATAGAATCAATCGCTGTTTCTAGTTTTACATGCAGACGCCACTTGCTAGAATAGTGAATTGCCGTATCGTCTGCAATTGTTGCTGTTCAACGTCTGTTCGGAGTTGATCGCTTGTGTACGACAGCAACAAGACCCGGAATACTTCCGTGCGGTACACTACATCTTGAATTTGGCAGGCGTTTCCTTAACCAATATATCAGTTGTTGAAGCCACCCTTTGTCCTACTGCAGAAAGCCTTTTTGCATGATGTCAGTAACCAGGTCATTAGTGGAGTGTTTAGTTTTTAATCAAATTTTCTTTTTTCTAATATAAAGTTTGTTGATGTATATTTATATAAAAAATCTTTATGTAAGGTATTGGTTGAAATCAAAAAGTTAGTATCACGAGCGGGATTCGAACCCATGACCTTAGGCTAAATACACCGCTGCTCTACCACTTGAGCTGTCGTGACTTCCATCCACTCGGACACCAACTTCCCATCTCTACCAACCTCTCAAATTTTCCCTCCCCCTTTTTGCCATTTTTCAAATGTAGTGTAATCAGGATCAGTGCCAACGTTTCGATCTTTATTCAGATCATCTTCAGGGCCTGGGATTTACAAACATTGTTTAAATTTAACAAATACATGTAGGATGTGGAAAAAAAGTGAATTTATACTATGCAAACAAATATTTTTTATATTCAATCAATGTATTTCTACTCAATCAAAGCGTTTGTTATCTGCGTAATTGTGTCATTCTTGCGTGTTGAGAGTGCCAAAATTTTTTTTACCCATCGTCAGCTCTTTTTCACCTCAAAGAAGCTCCTTATACAAAAATGTTTTTCCATACCGACTTCTTTCCCCACCCCTTCAAAATCCAACGTATATAAACATAAAACAGCAAAATCTCACTGGCATTCTCAACACGACACGCAAGAATGGCACAATTACGCAGAAAACAAACACTTTGAGTGAGTAGAAATACTTTGATTGAAAATAAAAAAATAAAAATTTTTTGCATTGTATAAATTCACTTTTTTCCACATCCTACATGTATTTGTTAAATTTCAACAGCGTTTGTAAACCCCAGGTCCTGAAGATGTTCTCAATAAAGATCGAAACGTTGGCACGATAAAGAAAATATTTTTCTGAAACTACAACACACCAGACCGCATCTCACGATTTCCGAATAATAATTGTTTCAATTAATTAATCTTTATGTAAAGTATTGGTTGAAATGAAGTGGTCCGAATGGATCGAAATCACGATAGCTCAAGTGGTAGACCGGCGACGTATTTAGCTGAAGGGTCGTGGGTTCCAACCCCGCTTGTGTCACTAACTTTTTCATTTCAACCAATACCGTACATAAAGATTAATTAATTGAAAGAAGTTTTTTGGCCAATCGGACCACGAAATATAATAATCATAAGGGTTTTTGCCGATTGCAGTGTCTCATAAAGATTAGGGATGGTAGGCAATGGCGGATTCTGCGTGACTGATGGTGCAGATTTACCCTGAATTTTATGGATTTATGCATCAAAAATACAGTAACAAAAAACCCGAATTTTGTTGTTTTATTCAAACTATACATGTGTATTTCAACTTATTTATTTTAATGTAAACCAAATTAAAGGAGATCAGAAATTCATGAGTTGCTATAAAAATTATCTGGATGTGATGATTTGAAGAAAAATTCGTTAAAACTCCGTCTTATGATATGACAATTATTATATTTTTATTGTGATTAGAGGACAATTTGTATCTAAGCTGTAGGGTACCGGCCGACCGGAGCGGGAGTAAAGTGCGTTTTCAGTATAGGTGGATAAAAGCTTTTGCTGGAAGCAGCAAAACTTCATTTTTAAAAGCACATGCATGGATGTGTTCTGAACGTGGCTAGCATTGCACCACCTTGTTTGGCAGGGTACAAGTGGGATGTGTCACGAGAGAGGACGTGTGACTTTTGCACAATACCATACATCATCTTGGTACTATCCCAGGAAAATATCGGGTGTCTGAGTGACGCCTTGCGGGGACTCCGAACGTTAGAGAACTAAAGAAGAAGATGCTGAGTGAAGTTGAAACATCTGTCCCAGTTGTGTCTGCAATCTTCGCTGAAGTGTCCTTAGTACAGATAAACACGTTTAGTTAATTAAATAAAAATTTCGTTTGGCCTTTTAAAAAGTGACTTGTTTTTAATTATTTTTGGCTACTGTTTAGGTTATTATTTTTCGTGTTGGACCATTCTTTCAAATACGTGCCAACATGCTTCCAAGGCTTCCATTTACATATATAATTAAGTAAGACAAACGCCGTTTCATTACTAGCAGGGTATGTTGGAAAGTTAGGCCGCCAAACTTTCGGCAAAGCGACAAATGAGCGTGGAATTTATACATAACTATCCGCCGCCCCACCGATTAATATTCCTGAGCGAGAACGATGTTTTGATAACACAAATTAGTGCCATTCGCCTTTTATAAATTTGATTAAATAAAGCCTAAATGAGGATTAACAATTGCGCCGGACGGTCACACCTTCATTAATATTGAGAAAAGGTGTCCCAGCGGATTCATCTCTAAAACCGGATACGGGTATGGCATGTGTTATAGTCTAAAAGATCTTAACTCATTTATACCAATTCACTAAATAGGATTTTCAAAGGGGGTTTTACTCTCGAAATATAGAAATATATGCTAACCCCAATTTTCTGAAGATACGTTACGCCAGGTTATACGTACATGTGCCTGGATGTATATTGTTGGAAAGTTTAAATTCATATAAATTAGGAATTTGTTATTACATACCTTTGCTTTGTAAAATATATAATTTTACGATTACATAACCGTTTTGTAAAAAATGTCAGTTTGCAGCATTATAATCTTAAAAAAATACAACACTTTTTTGTACTCAAAGTCTTAAATGAAAAGAAAGCAATTATTAAATTGATAAATATTTACTCTTGTGATATATAAAAGCATCCATTCCGAAGAATGAAAGTACAAGTAGGCGTCGCGCCCATAATCGGATCGCATATAAAAGGTAGGTATAATTTTTCATCAAATGTAACTTCTAGAAAGTCAACAACTTCGTGATATGGCATGCCGGCTAACAGCATCCCATTTTGCCAAATATCTTGTTCATTTAAATGTATAACCACTTGATGATGGATATTAGAAAGCCGGTTTATGTCTCCATTGAGCCGTTGCTTCTCATTCGAAGATGATATAGCAATTGCATAATCTTCAGATGGGCTCTTTCTTGCATTTGCCCATGTTGTTTAGATGTTTTCTCAGATGCCAGTGACCGGTTAATCACTCCTCTGAATCTGGCTCTTTCCAATTGCAACAGTGAATTTGCCAGCCTTGGAGAAGGATTGTTTTATCTTAACTTTTCTATATCTAGCCCCCCCCCAGGCTAGATTCCACTTCTCTTTTTTTATTAGAACCCATTCTTCGATGGAGGATCTGTATTTGTAGAAATGATTAACGGTGGAATGAATGTGTTGTTCAATCTTTTTAAAAAGAAAGTTCCTATTCAAAGGTAGTTATTTTCAACGATCCGGATTTTTTTTTAAACTTAGCTGCAGCTGAGCTGTACAGTTTATTGCACTACTTGGCTCCATATATTTAGTGGGGGGGGGGCTCGCAACACAAATGTGAACTTGAGCCCCCGTTATTCCCCGGTGTTCTTTCATCGAAGAAACTCATTTTTGAAGGGGGTTGGTTGGGACCAAATTCAGGGTCGCTGAGATCTGATCCTGTCCCTTCCATTGATGAGAGCAGTGTCAATTTCTTTCAATTGCGGCCACCGATCCCCTTAGGCGTCAGAAAAAGTCCAGAGGCGACGGTGGGGATCGAACCCACGACCGCGGGATCTATTAGCCGAGAGTCTGACGCATTAACCACTCGGCTACCGCGGCCCCCAATGATCCGGATTAATAGTTCATCATCAGGTTGAAGGAATTTACAACCACGTCTCTAGACATGAATTGTAAGAGTCAAAACGCCGATCCCCTGCCACCGCGACGTTCCATAGAAAAGCTGGATTTTAATGCCGCTCAATTTTAGACATTTTAAAATAGGAGGTAAATCAAAATCTTTTATAATATTAATGCAATGATCTCCATATTCTATTTTACATTTTTTAATTTCAAATTTCTCAAACCAATCTAGTTCCCTTTCTTGGTGGAAACTATGTAACATCATTGTATTTAAATTAAAATTGTGTGGTTTTTATAAATGGGCCTTAAGCCGGGAACACACTTACCCGATGATACCCCATGCGACGCTACCCGATGCTACCCGACGCCTTGCCACGTTTTGGTGGGGGTGCACATCTATCCGACGCAAACACACGTCGCGTACAGTCCACAGCGTTTATCACAATAATCACTATCACAATCGCATCTTTTGTTCTTAATGCACTATTTTGAGCAAAACCTTGTTAATAAATTGTTAGTTAAATTTTATGAACAGAGTGTCATGACCGAAAGTTACACTCTTCTTACAGTAAGTAAATATATACATATATACATTTTAGGCTTGCTTTACGGTACTTCTAATCTTATTGCTGGTTCCACTACGGTTATACAGGATGCACAAGTTCAACACGGAAATTGTTCCAGCGACAGGCACCCGCGATGCTTTTGTGGGTGTTGGCAGTCCGGGGTCAGACTTGGTCTTATTCGTACAACCCCCGACGAATGCGACCCGACGAAAATCTCGTCAGTGGGGATCGCAGAGCGTCGGGTAGGTTAGCGTGGCATAGTTCCTATAGATGTTAGCATCGGGTAGATGTGCACGGGGGTAATGCAACCTTATGGAAAATCGGAGTTTGGATTTGCGTCGGGTAGCATCGGGTAGATGTGCACGGGGGTAATGCAACCTTATGGAAAATCGGAGTTTGGATTTGCGTCGGGTAGCTTCGGGTAAGTGTGTTTCTGGATTTAAATTCGGGGTTTGCAGCCCTCTATTATTCCTTTGTAGGTTCCTCCGATGTGTTTTTTTTTCTTTTGGTATATCCATCTGACTCCCACGAGTATGAGGGATCTAAAGGTCCACACCGCAAAAGCCTTTTCTCCCACATAAGGTTGATGCCATCCAATCATCGGCACGGGTGGCATACTCCTTAGATTAGACTGTGATTAAAATTAGGATTGAGGTAGGAAGACGGGTAAGGTGTGGAGGTATGAGGTGTAGGGTTTAGGAAGTGACAGGTCCAGCTCCTGTACACTTCTTTCCGTCTCTTTGGTTATCCGGGTACAACCGCATAAGCTTCTTGAAGGCGGAATGTCGGAATTTACTATTAGAGACATATAGTACACTTTCGTGCCCCTATAAATCGTTAAAGGAAATGAATAAATAAAAACGTTTGCATGAATATGATCGAAACATTGCAAGAATGAGAAAAAGATAAAGCTTTCAAAACTTTTTATGACGGAATGAATCAAGCCTAACGTGAAACATAACCGTAAGAATCATATAATCGTGGATGGTAATTTCAATAACCATGTGGGTGTCAAATAACATGATCCCAACTGGAATAACTGAGCTTTCGAAAAAACAACTATGGAAGAAAGTTAACAAAAAAAATGAGACCACAATTAGTTTAACTTTGATTTATTAAAATGTACAGCAATGGAAACAGATATATAAGTAATATGTTATTTAATGAGGGTGGAGAGCCACTCTAACAGACTAATGTAATAACAATTTTCCATCGCATGAAAATGCTGAAATCAGACATCACGCAGACCAACTTTTTATTCAATTGTTTCGTATCAGTTTAGATAATTTATTCAGTTTTGAATAAAATGTTTTCGACAACCGCATCGCGAAATTGAAATTGTTTCAGGACGATAAGAGTTGGATCAATTTAATGTTCATCCTTGAAGAAAACATCATTCCCACATTACATAGGAATCCTTCATGCTGATCTCATTAAAATGTAAATTAACCAGAGAGTTTAATTATGTCCAAAGACCGGATTAATTATATTCTTAATTAAAATATAATTACATGGCGGAGCGGTCGGAACCTGATTTAAATCTTATTTCAGGCAAGGGGAGAGAAAGGGAGAGAGAGAGAGAGAGAGAGAGAGAGAGAGAGAGAGAGAGAGAGAGAGAGAGAGAGAGAATTATATACTCCTAGCAACTTATATTACTCTAATCCTCAGGCATTAAACATTTATTCAGAAGCTTTAATTTAAAAAACTACATGCCTGAATTATCAAATGGTGTGATTACGCTCAATAATAATTTATCTTCCCTTGGTCCTTGTGGATGTATTATTTCTTGGGAGACGGTACAATGTAATTTCCATAATGTTAATAACGCAGGATGATTATTCATTTTACGACTTGCAAAAAAAAATGTCAGTTCATTAATAAACTGTGCAAAATATGTTGTTTTATTTCCACTTAGTAACATGCCGTCAGAGTTCGACTAAAATTTTAAATGGTAATTGAATAACAATTTAAAAATCATAATAGGAAAGCAGGTGAGACGACCAGATATGTTTAATTGATAGTTTCGACCTGGACTCAATTTCATAAGTTACCTAGTTACTGTCTGCCTGCCTTCCTGTCTAATTACCTACCTAACCTTCTTCAGACCCGAACCATCCTTTCTTCATTTGTGGCTGTCAATATAATAACATAAGTTATAATGATATAAAAACACGTCTCTCTCCCTCACTCACTCTTCCTCTTTTTTTTAACTACCTTTATCTTTATATCACGCTTTTCTCTCTTTTTTAAAATCTCTAATCACTTTCCAAATCTATCTTTACCTCTTCCGCATTTTTTCTTTCTCTTTAAACATTTCATATAAATATATGACTACCTTTCTCTCTCTCTCTCTCTCTCTCTCTCTCTCTCTCTCTCTCTCTCTCTACTTAGATTATTCTCTCTCTCTCTCTCTCTACTTAGATTATTCTCTCTCTCTCCCTCTCTCTCACTCTCTCTCTCTCTCTGTCCCTTTCAAACTATTTATCACTCTTTCTCTTTCTTTCTGTCTCAGTCTCTCTGTCTGTTGGTCCCTCTCTCTTTTTCTCCCTCTATTTCACTCCCTACATCCCTCTTTTTTTAAATATCTAATGTATAAATTCACTAATTTTGTGGTCCGCTTGACCAATTAATATATTACAATTAATTACGGGTTTTAGTTGAGATAAAAAAGTTAATGGCACGAGCAGGATTCGAACCCACGATCTTCGGCTAGATACGCCGCTGCTCTACCACTTGAGCTATCGTGACCTCGATCCACTGGGTTCGAATCCCGCTCGTGCCATTGACTTTTTTATCTCAACTAAAAACTTTAATTAATTGTAATATCTAATTTATCTTTACTTTATTTACCTCTCTCGCACTTTTTTCCTCAATAGTTGTCTCTACCTCTCTCCCTTTCTCTCACCTTTTCTTTCCCTTTCTGTCTGCCTCTCTCTCTCTCACTCTCTCTGTCTTTCCCACCCTCTCTCTCTCTCTCTCTCTCTCTCTCTCTCTCTCTCTCTCTCTCTCTCTCTCTCTCTATCTCACCATTCATCTCTCTTTTTAAATTTCTAATTGCTTTATGAATCTATCCATATTTTCTTTACCTCTCTCGCATTTCTTTCTTTCTCTTTATACATTTGATATATATCTATGATTTTACCATTTTCTCTTTATATTCATCAATCCTTTATCTGCATTTTACATTCCCATAATTTCTCTCTCTCTCTCTCTCTCTCTCTCTCTCTCTCTCTCTCTCTCTTTTGATCTTTCTGACTTTCTCTTTTGGCCTTTATTTTTTTCTCTTTTATGTCTTCTTATAACGTTCTATTTGTATTTCCCACTCCTACGTTTTTTCTTTTTCTTTGTCTTTCTTACTTCATTCAAGCATTTTTCTCGCTCTTTCTTTTTTATATGTTGTTATTCTCTCTCAATTTTTTTTTCTGATTCATTTTTTATTTTATTCTCGCTCTTCACTGTTCTACCCTCGCTTTATCTTTCCTCCCTTGGTAGCACTATATCTGCTTTTCTATTTCTTTCACTTGATATTCATTTTTTTTCTCTCTCTCATTCATTCTCTCTTTCTATCTTTCTCTTTATCTCTGCACCCTCAGCATCATTCTTAGAAAACAAAATTAACAAAATCCCTACTGGATGAGTTCTTATTAAGTTTAATTGTTTCGTTCTCACCAATTTTTTAATGTTGTAATTATTTTACAGATTTTCAAAAATATTTAAACAACATGGATTTGTTGTGCATTTTTCTGTTTATCTAATTTTTGTATTTTTATTTTTTTTACTTTACACTCTCTCTATCTCTTCCACTATCTATCAAATATTCTTCTCACCCCTTTTCATTTTTTTAAAAATCTTTTTCTTTCTTTTTCATTTATTGCCTCTCACACGTCTTTACGTAATTCTCTATGTTCATTTCGTAGAACTTTCTCACTTTTATATTTTCTTACTGTAATTCTCTATTTCTTCTTTACCTTTTATTTATCCGTAGCCTGCTACGGAATAAATCAGTCAGTAAAACTCCAAGTTTTTAAGAAATGTAGGAGAAACCAGTAAAAATAGCAATGTCAGTTTAACAATTGGATAAACCAGATCTTCACATTTTCATGTAAGTGCTACGAAATTATCGGCAATATTATTTATAAGAATGAAAAGTACACGGAAGTCAGACAACGATTTAGTTTTGACCCTTCCAATCGTGCCCTTGGATCTTCTAGGTTTTATTAAATTCCCATGGCACGCATTTAAACAATCGACTCCTCGTGGCCCTTACACATTCGAAGACAGGGAGACCTCATCTAGACCTATTGTTCATTACGTCAACACTTGTCAAACTAATCCTTAATCATGTATTCACCGATTTCCGGGGGGAGGATTAGAACGGTGAAATTTCACTCCGAGCGCCCGGTTATTTATTTAATACTTAGCATTTTAAATGTGGACCGAGGGTTAGCCATTGTTAACTGGCACTGTTCCCTTGTTTTAGTCTGGGAATTATATTACTATTGTATTAGTCAAGGGTAAATGAGGGTTGTCACAATAGAGCAAACTTCAATAGTTGGCGCGTGATAACTTTTATTACACTTTTCGAACGCCCTATAAAAATATTGTTTAAAAAAGGACAATTATCTTTACCACCACACTCACGGACCAGGATAGAAAAATCTATGCTGCCATTTCTTATTTCATACTTATTTCGATACAATATGTTCTACCAATTCAATTATTTGTCCACCACTTTATATTTTAAAAATCTACGTACTTATAGTATTTGTTTATGGGAAAATATTAAAAAATGTGTACCACACTCACAGACAAGGATAGAAAAATCTATGATGCCATTTTTTATTTCATACTTATTTCGATACAATATGTTCTACCAATTCAATTATTTGTCCACCACTTTATATTTTAAAAATCTACGTATTTATAGTATTATGTTTATGGGAAAATATTAAAAAAATGTGTACCACACTGCTATAGTTTTTTAAACAATTCTCATCAATGTTGAAAACGCATCGAAAAGTATTCAGTATTCAGTACACTGATTGTATTAGATCAAATATGCATATCCTTGTGCATATGCACACACGTGTAAAGAATTGAGCTTATCACCTCGCAGTCCACCGAAAATTACATGTTTTTTAATTAACAATAATTTATCAGCAGGCCTCAAGACTAACCCTCCCCGGGTGTTGGTAGTATTGGGTCAGACTTGGTCTTCCAGCTACCTAGGTTGGGCTCCGGGTGTGCCAACTGCTCGGTCAGTTCAGCACCTAACGCATGCAGTTACTAGATCCAAACGCATTCACACTCACATTTATTCTTAAATACATTCTTTCTTATGTACATACCATTCATTCAATTAGGGTGGTGGAATGCGCGATATTCCTCCACCACCTCAAGACATATTATAAAACAAACTTAATTGAGGGTCGATGGGGTAGTCAATATTCCGCCAGCAACCCTCTCGCCCTACTTTTGAAGCTATGAAATTCATTCACTTTTAACACTAGCTAGGATCACAAAACTGTCATTAATGTACAATAGAACAACCCCGTATACTCAAAAAATCGGAAAGGGGGACCCAAATACTCACTGCTTTTTTTACGAGGGTTCGCAGTGCAGAGGTCATATAAACCCTCAGGGTGCCGGTGCCCATTGTATGTCGGGTTCAAATGCAGGGCCGCTGGATTCGAACCCGGGACCTCCCCTACGCGGGCTTTGGAAGAAAGTAAGTGTCCAGGTCCACTGCGCATGGTCTATTCTTAATCGGATGAGGATGGCCCATCTTCTACGAGTCAGGTCCTCCAAGGGCTGCCATTAACAATGCTATTGATGCTGTTCAGCATTAGGGTTTTTTTATGCTTTCTAGTAGAAGCTGAGGAGGAGCTCAGAGCAGCCCGAAAAGGCCTTTCCAACTAAAGGAAAATACAGAATGCAAAGAAAAGCGCCGTAAAGTTTATTAAAATACAAATTTCAAATCATAAGAAATGATGAGAAATGAATAAGGGATTTCGACATTACTTTGCCTGTTACTTTGAACAACAATATATGGTAGTGTTCGGTTTTTCGGCAAGAAAAATATTTTTATTTTTTAAGCTTTAAAATTATGCTTCACGTGTTTATGCGAGAATGGTGTTAAGTGGACATAGGTCGAAAAGGTCTACAGTAATTACTCGCAATAATCTTTGCTGTTAGAAAATTTATCAGATAAGGTAGTTGCAAAATATTATTCAGCACCATTATGATGACTATAACAAAAATATTCTGCGTGCCTTAAACAATTTAGTATTTGATATCGGTTATTTATATTCTAATAATTCAACCTTTTTTTTCAGTAAGTTTTACGTCCAGAGGAATAAAAAATGAGTGTAAAACATTATAAATATTTATGAGAGTTGAAATTCAAGTCTGGCCACTTGTCATGCCTTTCAAATTGGGAAGTGTTTTAATCACTTGCGACTTTTTCCCCAGAATGACCCTCCATTTTTTCCAGCATGCGTTCCGACCTTGTAACCGGGTTTCACCGACACGCGGGAGGGAGCCCAGTGGAATTCAATACCACAACACACACATGCACATGGGTAGAACACAGCAGACTCGCAGTGGGTAAATTAATATTAAAAAAATTTAATTCATCCCAGTCGAGTTGATTTTTTCCCGGGGAGTCACCCTTCAGCGTCCGCTCCGTTCGGCACCCTTCCCCGGATCGCTAATCATATGCAAAGCCGACCCCCCCTCCGCACTTGTCTGTTTAACCCCGGCTCGGGCCGACACCGGCTAAAGCAGATGCAATTACGTTTTTTTCATAATTAACGGGGGTGGCTCCCACCCCGCCGGCTTCCATCCTCTTCACTTAATTTAAATTAAAATCCATGACTCATTGATTGGGCCTTTTCACCCCTTTGAAAGCATCACACCCCCTTCCACTATCCCACTTTCCGTTCGTCCGGGCACAGCCCACTTTAACATATTCGATTTTCTACATTGTCCAGGCTTTTCGTCCCGCGGGATCCGCCGGGGAAACTTGTGGGGGAAAACTTTTTTTTGGGGGAGGGGGGCAGGAACCTTTCACCACCCTTTAATTTTTTTTCGCGCTGGATATATTTAATTAGTGACCAACCCAGCTGAGAGCTGTAGGGCTGTTGTCGTAGGTTTTATACCAAATGGAATATGATGCTTTATAAAGGCGAGGGCGTCAAAAAAATTACAATATCTTATTAACCCTCAACGTTAAATGAAGCCTTTGAAGAAATAAACTGTAATAATAGAAAAACTAAATTCACAATTTCGCGTGTCATTCTTGCGCATGGCCCATGCTAATCTTCTCTGTACCGCCGAAGCGTGTTAGGAAAACTAAATTCTTTAATTTTTTTACACTTCTGATGCGCATTGCTTCGTCTATTATAATTAGGCAAGTAAAAGGTCCATTTTATTGTAGGTCATGTTCTGGCTTGATGTACGTAAGTTGGCCACAATGCAAGCACGCACGGACCGTGACATTCGAGGGAAACGAAACCGCCGCCTGGTCACGGGGACGAAAGCCGTCAAAGGACAATTTTCTAATTATTGTCTCACTTGAAGACCTTCGCAGAAAGGTCCAGTTGCTGGGCCACCACCTAAATCCATCACAGGTCCAGGGCGTCAATTCAGCACTGTCAGATTCTCCCTCCGCCGTCGCACGATACGCACTCCGCCAACCACGGCCCCCGCGACCATTTTTAGATGAAAGAATAAATATGAAGTGAAATCAAGAATGCAACTAGGTACAAATTACGATAAATTATTTTAAATTTTAAACAAAACGTGTGAATTTTAATATACAGAAATTGATAAAAATTAGTAATCTAAAAAATATTAATACTATATAGTTTCAAGCTTTTCGAAATTCTTGCACCATCTACCAAAAAAGGAGGAAGAGTATCAATTATTTAAAAGTTCAAATAATCATATAATTAATTTTTTAGCGTAAAATATTTATCTAATTTGTAAAACAGGTCAATCTGAAACGGTTGGTTGCATAATTTCGAGATACACTAAAATATGATATATGTAAAGATCTATATAAACAAAACTATTAATTCAATTAATTAATCTGTCTGTAAGGTATTGATTGAAATGAAAAAGTTAGTGTCTCATGCGGGATTCGAACCCACGACCTTCGGCTCATTCATTTCAACCAATACCTTACATAAAGATTAATTCATGAAAGAAGTTATTTGGCCAATCGGACCACGCAATATAATAGATTTAAAAAGTATTAATTTTTTAAATTTTATTAATAAACAATGTTACTTATTTATTAGTCTTCTTGAAAGGTAAGATGTACCTATTAAAAGTTTAGATATATTAATTATAACATATAAATATATCATACATTAATATAACATATATTAATTATGTTATATATATGAAGTCTACAAATAGGCCAAATTTTAAAATTATCTAATAAAAAAAATAATTTGGCGTGTGTTTTCAATTTTGCAAATTCCAAATTTTTGACTGAATTGTACTTAAGAATAATGGCACATTTTGTAGGAGGTTTGTTTACTTAGGTAATTAAAGAAACTAGGCTCTTTAATAGCCGTATGAAATAATCGTGTGAATTCATTATAAAAAATGATCATAAAAAGCATAGCGATCTCTAAGAAATCATTTAAAAAAATATAATGAAACAAAATTTTTTGCATCAAATTAACTTTTTTAATCTCCAAATTAATCGTGGTACATTACAAATTAGTCTTTTCTAAATGCACGTGTGAGCTTTTAAAGAAAAATTCCTGCATTAGAAACAGAAAAATCAAATTTAATGTAATTAAGCTCTATCAGTCCATATGAAAATTAATTACAAAGAAATTAAAAATTAAATATAAAAACGAATGATTCTATTAATTAGAAAATTATTTTAAATATAAACTAATTGGTGAAGAAAACAACATTCCCAAACCACAATTTTTACATTTTTAATTAAAAAAAGAATCCTACATTTTTATAATTTATTTTACATAATTTAAATTTTAATTGTCAATAATTTTCATATGGTTTTAAAATACTAAAAACTATCTTAAAAGAACAAGAATTTATTTTAACATTTATTTGTATACGAATTTTCATTCTAGTTGTAATTAATTTTCATATGATCTTCTAAGAACCCAATTATTTTGTAGTAAAACAAAACTGAATTGACATAATTTTAATTTACACGATTATATTTCATATCCTCTTTTCAAAGGCCCTTATTACTCTTGTGCGTATTACTTATATTATCATCAAGTTTATCAGTTGTTTTTATTTCCTATTTCATCGTCATGTAATAATAAGCGTTTTCAATTGCTTTAACTTCCACCGGACGGTTTTTACCATTCCGTAAAACTTTTAGTAATTTATTCTGTATAATTCTTTTTGTTGCAACTCAAAAACATTGTTATTATATTCGTACCATTTCCTAAGTTTTTTAATGCACGAGGAAAGGGTTAATTTGAAATTAAAAAGTTCATTCAAAGTTAAAATGAGTTAATTTAAATTGTTAATTCAAAATTGAAAAGGTTAATTTAAAAATTAAAAAGGATTAATTTGGGGCGCAAGATTTGATGGAGAATAGGCTACAAACGAGGTGGCAACTTGCTTTATTTTTCTTCTTATTGGCTGGTATTGGCATCTCGCCTTTCAACTGGTGGAAACCTTACCATTATCAGCTTGCCATTAGGCAGGATAACTAGTTAGATTCTCATTTCGATAAGCCGTCTTAAGTACCCGAATTTCTCTATTGTACTATGGAAAACAATTCTATGCTTGGATGTCAGTCTATATGTTAATAATAACCGATTAGGTTTCGTGGTCCGATTGACCTACAAAATTCTTTTCAATTAATTTATTTTTAAGTACGTTATTGGTTGAGGTAAAAAAAGTCAGTGTCACGAGCGGGATTCGAACACACGACCTTCGGCTAAATACGCTGCTGCTCTACCACTTGATCTATCGTGACTTTGATCCACTCGGACCACCTCAACCCAACCTTTCGAATTTTTCCTCCATGACGCCATTTTTCAAAACGTTGGGTTGTGGTGGGAAGTTAAATGTCCGAGTGGGTCGAAGTCACGATAGCTCAAGTGGTAGAGCAGCGGCGTATATAGCCGAAGGTCGTGGGTTCGAATCCCGCTCGTGACACTGACTTTTTTATCTCGACTTAAATATTAATTAATTGAAAAGAGTTAATAATGACTACATAAATGGTACAGACCATATGCATATTTTCGACAACTGTTCGTCACTATTTTGTTGCATTTATTTTTTCAAATGACCAGTATCTTCAAGAGAGAAGGATAAAGGGGAAAACATGATCATCAATGATCAAACCTAGATGTATCATGACAACTGACGAGAGGGGGTTGAAAAATGAATATCCCTGTTTAGATTTGGCATGTTAATGATTGCAATTGGTTCTAGCGTTAGTCGAAAATTCAAATTTGATATGCTTTTATTAGGTATCAGTGCTATAAAATCCCTGTTTCATTATATAAAAAAATTCTATTAATTTCAATGGATGTTGTACATTAAAAAATACTCTTGCTGTTAGTAAAATGTGTTTTATTGAACACTATTTCTATTGGTTTGATTGTTTTTTGGAAAATACAGACAAGATACAATCGGGTGCTTATTATCGGCAAATATGGTAAACTTTCATAACACTCTGACAGATATCTCTTATTCATAGAGAACACAATGCGAACAAGCCGTTTCGGCATCTTGAATCCGGCTCCGCAGTTAAATTAGTATGTCCGTAGAATTGTATTAACGGCTTTCAACTTGGCCCTTAAATGTTTTTGAAGGGTGCAACCCCTTTTGGGCTCATTTGCCCTCCCGGTGAGACGCGTATTGGTTCTTGAATTCAACGATTCGAACAGATGTCCGCTCGGCGATGTCCAACGGGCCGGTTAAATAGTCGGATCTGACGCACGGTCCGCACCCTATCGTTATTCAAAGGGGGCCAAAAAGGCACACTGCGATCAGATTAAAATCATTAATGTCGTCTCGATGCCTTTGTTATTTAATTGGTGTCCCGGAGAGCTTAATAACTGGCCCGGTTAGTCCTGCGAGCTTGAATAAGCTCGGATAATGCGCTTTCGACTCGGTAAATTAAAAAGTTCAAAAAGCACGAGAGGAATTCAGAACTTCGCTTTCAAGCTTTGCGACATGACAGTTGGATGGATATCAAATTCCTATTTGTGTGTAGAAAACAAGAATCTAAGTTCTAATTTTTTTAAAATTAACTTATGTAGTTTAATCCTATTCAGTCATCCTGGTCTGCGTTTCTTTTCTGTGATGGCCTAACGTTAGCGTATCGACCTTTCACCATCTTCTTCATTGGTATTGTATGTATTTTTAAACCCTGCGTCTGTTTGGATTATTGAGATTTACCACTCACTTGTGATAGCTTTCTTTAACAAAACTTACTTTCAGGCATTTTCTTATCCTCCAACGTTTCTTTTTGCCTCCTTCGCTCAGTAGCATATAATTGCTCTGTGGCTTTTTCTTGGCAGACCCAAGTTGACTGTCTTCTGCCACTTAATATTTCTTTGTACACATTTAATCGGCAATGTCCATTTAACAGTCCTAAGTTTCCATAAATCACAAATTTATTACAGCATGTTGAAAGAAGATCTACTGTAACAAAGAAGAAATTTTCTTGGCTGAATATTTTTCAAGTGTGGGTTAATTCGTCGTTTGTTTTTTTGAATAGGTCATTTTTTGAGTTGTGTTTTCTCCGGAGGAAATGTTAATTTTAATGAAGTTTAATGATACTTTTAACTTTTCCAGTATGTTGGTTTTCATTTTCTTTATATGTTTTCAGCAATTTACAACGTGTTGCAATGTTAATTATGTAATGACAGTTTTGTGTGAGGTAACTTGGATAATTTGATTTCTTGTCATTATCCCTAACTGATCTACCTTTTGTTAAGGTATTTTATTTTTTGCCAGTCTGCCCGTAGAGTTTTCCACTTATTCGTAATTGATGGCGTACCGTTTTTGTCTAGTCGATATATTGCCTGAAATTTTTTTGATCTTGGTTGTCCTTTGTTCTGCTGGCAAAGGTTCTTTCCGGTTGTAGCCAGTCGACGGGAGCTGCACTTCCATATTACTCAGACGCTAAGTGGGCATGAGAAAATAAGTATAAACACGAAAAGTAGGGATAACCATAATATCCGACCCCGACTGCACACGTGATAAAAGCTCACCTCAAACTTGGGACCATGTGTAGCTTCACTTCCTTAACTTTGAGAAGTTCTGCAAGGCACAAGGTAGAAGAGCTGTGAAAATAATTCTTTATGTTTTTTAAAACATATATTTCAAAAAAATGATACAAAATGTATATCATAATTACGTTCCAGTAATAGAATTAAAACAGTTGTTGTGATGATTTGATGATAAGAATGTTGTAATTTATAAAACGACCAAATTACATATACTTAGTTTGAAATAAACTACGAAAAATATGAGTGTCCTGTTCTGACACTACTCGACAAAAATGGTGTAATTGTATGAGCAAAATGTTAGTTAAATTTTATGAGCAAAACCGTTTAATAAATTGTTAGTTAAATTCATTTTATCAAAAAATGGAATTCCGGTGTTTTGATCAATTTTCTGCCGACCCATTAAAACTAAATTTTTAAACAAAAACTAATGAATTTTTTATTTCGGTTAATTTGGTTTATATTAAAATAAGTTTGTTATAATTAATATAACCACAATAATACATGCAGTTTGAATAAAAATATGAGTGTCCGGTTCTTTCTTTTGATCAATTTTCTATCAAACCATTAAAATTATGTTTTTTAAAATAAAAACTAAAGAATTTTTGATCTTAGTTAATTTAGTTTATATTAAAATAAGTTTGTTGTACTTACTACTTAATATAACGACAATAATACATGTAGTTTGAATAAAAATATGAGTGTCCTGTTCTGAAGCTACTCGACAAAAATGGTGTAATTGTATGAGCAAAACCATGAAATAAATTGTTAGTTAAATTTTATGAGCAAAACCGTGCAATAAATTGTTAGCTCAATTCATTTTATCAAAAAATGGTATTCCGGTGTTTTGATAAATTTTCTACCGACCCATTAAAATTAATTTTTTTAAATAAAAACTAATGAATTTTTTTTCGGTTAATTTGGTTTATATTAAAATAAGTTTGTTGTAATTAATATAACCACAATAATACATGCAGTTTGAATAAAAATATGAGTGTCCGCTTCTTTGTTTTGATCAATTTTCCATCAAACCATTAAAATTATGTTTTTTAAATAAAACCTAATGAACTTTTGATGACGGTTAATTTGATTTATATTAAAATAAGTTTGTTGTACTTTACTTAATATAACGACAATAATACATGCAGTTTGAATGAAAATATGTGTCCGGTTCTTTTGTCTGCGACTGTACTCGATGCGACCCGACGAAAATCTGGACAGTGGGGATGGCAGAGCGTAGAGTAGGTTAGTGTGGCATAGATAATATCGGGAAGATGTGCACGGCAGTATACAATCTTATGGAAAAATGAACTTTGGATTTGCGTCGGGTAGCGTTGCATCGGGTGTGTTCGCGGCTTAAATCGTTGCGGCCACAGCCCCCCCCCCATATGATGGCATTGGTATATATAAAGTGGAATAAAACTCCATAAAATATTTAAACTTATAATCCAATATTTGTTAAATAATGTTTCTCAATTATTCCATGAGGGTTGTTTGATAACGATTATTTGTTCTAATTTGTATTGATTAATGATGATTATATATTGTAGTCATTATAAATGAGATTAGAAAAAAATTAGCTCCGTTTTCGCTGGAAGTTTTAAGTCCCGTCATTCCCCCGGCAATTAACATGCTCGTCGCTCCTGCCTGACTTTCCACCAACTTAGGCCATATTTCCTCATTGAGGACGACGGGCATTGATCTTATTAACGCCTCACCTTCGACATCAGCCTTAATGAAATGATCTACTTTGCGGACGGATCCCTGCATGTAATTAGGAGCCCGGGTCCCCCGGTGTCAACTTTGTCTCTGATATATAGTCAAGGTAAAACCCCATTTTCTGATGATGTTCGGGAGGCCCTCGCTTCAAAACGACAAAGTCCCATAATTACTTTGAAAGCCCCCCCCATACCGGATTTGATTCCATCAGACGCTAATGTCATGGAAAGCATACTTCCGGAGACAAAACATTTCACGTCGGGCTAAAGACCAAAGATAATCGTAGACTGGACAACCACTTAACGACCTAGTCGACGTAATTCATAATGAACTAAATTTTCATGATTCTAAATGGATCGAATTTTATTACTTGAGACGAACAGAAACAAGCATGTACAGTAAACTGAGTTCTATTAATAGTAACTCTAGCAAGTCTCAGAGGAAGGAGATCTTCGGACTCGAACACTTATTGATGCTGGGTGTTAGGCTGCGAGTCGGTAACTCATGCTAAATCGAAATCGGTCACTTATTGTGTCCATCTTCACTATGCCTATAAGTCATTGTCGAATTAATTAGTAAGAAGAAGCCTATAAGAATAATGTTGAATGTTCTTTTTATTCTTGGTCGAGTTGAAAAAACTAAAATAGTTTTTTTTAGTTTAGTAGTTAGGTTTGTAAGTTGTGTTAGTGTGGCACGTACACACAGGAAAAGAAACCTACAGGCTAGCGAACTTGTTTAACAAACGGACTAATATCAGCATTAAGGACTAGTAATAACACAGGTAAACTAATAAAAAGAAGCATAGAGACAACTGATTCACCACCACCCACCAACTTTAACGCAAATAAAAGTAAAAGTGCTATTAGTCTAGAGCAAGACTGGTGAAGTAATGCACGAAATGGTTTTTGCAGTAACTGAAAGAGTGGTAGAAAAAACTAGAACCAAATACATACGAAATAAAAAGTATGGAAAGTTAAAAAACGAGGCAGAAATCAAGACACGCCATTTTCGACTTTTTTCTCCAAAATTATATAAGATATCAGTTTGATTGTTTTTAAAATTTTATTTCTTATTTACTAGTTATATTTATTATATAATTGTATTAGCAAAAAATCAATACTATAGTGCAAAAATTTTGAAAAGTGGGTTCAAGAGGTTCAAAATGCGTCTTTTCAGGTACATTTTCCAGAGGGATGATAAATATAAAAAAACTCTTTGTGCAAAATATCGAACAAAAATTTTTTAAAACTAGGTGAAATTTAGGTAAAAATCTCTCTCTCACTCTCTCTCTTCTCTCTCTCACTCCCTCTCTCTCTCTCTCACACCCTCTCTCACTCTCACTCTCTCTCCCGCTCTCTCTGCAATATGCTCACACTTTCTATATTTCATTAATCTCTTTATTTTTTAATAGACAAAAGTTATAAACAATTGAGCTAATGGAGTGCACAGGAACGAAGATACGAGTACTCAGAAAAGCAAAAACCCAATATTTCAGGACAACCTTCTTGTGACGTCACTCCGAAACTTCTTCAGGAGAGGGTTGTTAGCTTTTAATGTAAATAGGAAAATTACCTGTATATTATTAGAGTGTATTCTAATATCTAATTGTATATAAATTAATTGTTCTTTTTATTCTTGGTCGAGTTGAAAGCGATAGTGTCACGAGTGGGATTCGAACCCACGACTAAATACGCTGCTGCTCTAACCACTTGACATATCGTGTCTTCCATCCACTCCGATAGCAGCTCACCACCTCAACATACAATTTTTTGAATTTTCCCTCTTTTTACCAATCCCGCTCGTGACAGTTACTTTTTCATCTCACCCAAGATTTAGATAAAAATAATATTTAATTGATATAATTAATTTGGTCAATTATGACTGCTAAAGATTTATCGCATAAATTGATAATTATATGTTTAAAATTGTGATTTTATTTATAGTTATTTGTGTTACTTATTGGGTCAAAAGGGAATGTCAGATTTTTTCCCCTAAAACTTGAAAATTAAGCTGTTTTTCATTTAAGGTCACCATCCTTTTCTTCCTCTTCACTCTTTAGAATATCTGTAAGAAAATAACTTCCTTTGAATTACTGTACTTTCAATCTATAAGAAGGAAAAGCCTGACTAGTGCGTAAGAAATATTGCAAAATTGGTCCCCCTCCCCTGGTGTACTCTGCGAATATCAATACAAAAAGCAATATTGATATTCACACTCAGAAAGACTGTTCCTACACAATTAAAAACAGTCCAAGAGTTGGACAACTTTGTTCAAATCGTTAATTAATTATTTTTGCTTATTATATGGAACAATTTTCAGTGAACTAGTTGATTGTTTGATTGCCTGTTTCTATCAGTACCCACTCACTAGAGAGTGCCCTCCGGCTGTTCGAAAGGGATGGGCGTTAATTTTTCGAATGAATATTAAATGTCCATTTTAATACATGCCCTGGAGGAGGAGGGGATTGAGAAGAGTTTTTCGATAAATGGATATCACATGAGATCGCGTTCGATGTAATTAAGGACCTGCGTAGATTAATCGTGCGGCGTGTGATTAATTATGAAGTTATACGATATCTTCAGGGCGCTTTTCTCAAAATCGTTCAAAATTCAACTTTTATAAAAACGTGATTATATTACAACATGCGGTTAACGACGGTCTGTTTTTTTTTAAATCTCATTACGACCTAATCAGGCCTCCGTTTATTTATCTTGCGTTATATGCCGGATAATTTTTTTTACATAAAACCCTTGGATTCTGGCCGGAAGAATTGATTCCCTATGAACTGAAACTTTCTCCCGAATTAGTGAAAATTGAGGAAAAGTGTAATTACATTTATCATTTCTTACATGAAATGAAACGTTTAATAAATTATTAAAAAAATAATAAAAGGTTATTTAACTTAAAAACAGGTCTGGCAATTTCCGGCATTTAATCTTACCAGGTGATTTTCTCTTTTACAACTCTAATGACATTGTTTTATATAAATACATTTTGTCACACTTCAATTAATACGATCAGTCCTTCTTTTGACTTTCTCCTCAGACTGTGTGACAGCTCATTTACATTTAGGGGAGAAGTATGATCAAACTTGTTCCTGTTTCTATCGGTTTGATGATTTCCGATTGATTTTGTACTTGGTTGGCGTAATTTTATCGTATGTAAAACTCCTCATGTACGAAATATTGATCTTATGTTTAAATACAAACTAAATTAACCCTGATTTCGGCAAGAATTTTTTTGTGTGTACAAGATCTTAGAGTAAGGTCGATAATAGTCACTCCTAGCCAATTTTGAAAATAGATACTAAAGAAAACCGATTTTATAGTGCTAATTTATAAATATTACATCATTTTTTTTCTTATTGTTACTTTTCTTTTATAGTTATTGAGTATTTTCCGTTACAACTTGTTTAATTAAATTTTAGTTTATATAAATAAGGAATTTTATTAAATCAAATTTCAAAAAATATAAGATAGATGATTGAAAATACATTACATCTTAATATATCGCTCTCTCGCCACACGCTCATTCTGTTTTGCAGTCGTCCAACTGTCTGTCCATTTGTTATTTGTCCATCTATTTATTGAAATATATCTCTTGCTTTTTTCATCCTTGTTTCACCTTTTTCGAAACTATTTCGTGCTATTTATCATTTTCACTTATTTGTATATATTAACCATACTTGACTTGACATATTCAGTTATTTACCCTTTCTATGTTAGGTCTTGTTTGAGATAAAAAAAGTCAGTGTCACAAGAGGGATTCGAACCTACGACCTTCGACTAAATACGCCGCTACTCCAACACTTGAACAATCGTGACTTCAATCCTCTCGGACACCAACTCTATATCTGAACCTACACCCTTTCGAATTTTATCTCCTTTTTGCCATTTTCAAATGTCGTTTAATCGGGATTGGATTCTCAGTGACTTATGAAGTGGCCACGGGGAACTGTTTAGTGAAGTGATATTTCTTATACTTTTTAAATATTAATCCATTTAGGTTTTAGTGGTCAATTGACCAAGTTACTCTTTCAATTAATTATTTTTTCTATGTAAGGTCTTGGTTGAGATAAATGCTCCCGCTCGTGACGCTGACTTTTTTTATCTCAACCAAGACTTTACATAGAAAGAATAATTAATTGAAAAAAGTAACTTGGTCAATTGACCACTAAAACATAAATGGATATTCAATTATGCTTTTAGACTGTAGTTTGAATATTTTATATACTCTCCTCACTCTCTCTCTCTCTTCTCTCTCTCTGGGTATGTATGTATGTCTGTTTCACCCTCCCTCCCTCCCTCCCTCTTTCTCTGTTTCTCTCTATCTCTGTCTGTCTGTCTGTCTGTCTGTCTCTCTCTCTCTCTCTCTCTCTCTCTCTCTCTCTCTCTCTCCCCCTCTTTTGCTTTCGTTTCATTATTTCTGTATATTTCATGTATCCCCCTCTACATATGTGTTTGGATGTCTGTTTTTCTTTTTTTCTCTCTCTATCATCTACATCTAATCTCTCTCTCCCTTTCACTCTGCCTGTCTATTTTTTTTCTCTCTCTCTCTCTCTCTCTCTCTCTCTCTCTCTCTCTCTCTCTATCACACACACACACACACACACACTCACTCACGCGCACTCTCTTTCTCTCTCACTCCATCTCTTTCTCCAAATTCCTCTTGTTGTATGCAAAGTGCAGAATTGTTCCCGTTAGGCTCATCTAGTAGCCAGTGTTTCCATCGTAAGCAGTCATCGGCGGCAGAATGAAGTTTAATTAGCTCCGATTTAAATTGCCAATAGTGGGTTCATTAAAAGATTTCAATCCAGTTACGCGAGAGGACGCATTTCGATCAAACGCTTAATTTCGGTGTAAACCCTTCTTAAATTAAATAAACCGTTGAGTCAGAAAGTGCCATCGGATTAGAGCAGTGATTATATTTATGCAATGAAATTACTGTGGGGGGGTAATGATTTCTCTTGATTCACACACGATTGGTCGTGATCTGATTATCGAAGCCGAAAGGGAGGCGTTTTATATTTCATCAGTAAATTAATAGGAAAGGAAAAAGATTTTCAGAACAGCTTACGCATCTGCTTTCGTTTAACGGTTCGCATAATCCCATCGACAAATCATCGTGCAACATGTTTGTCCAGGCATTTCACAATTAAAATGGGGGGGGGGTTCACATAAATAAATTTTTTGACAATAACATATATATAATGATAATACGGAATAATTCATGAAAATCATGCTTGCATTTCGATTATTTTTACGACATTTGAATTATCATTATTTTAACGAATTGTCTTCGATAAAGAATGGATGGAAATAAGGAAAGATCTCGCTGCACTATCAACTCTGAAATGTTTGAACCCATAAATTTTATACCGAACATTAGGTTCATATTTTTTAACTTTCTGAATTATTACTAATAGTTTCAACTTTCTGGTGAAGCGGATGAATTTCTCTCAAGTTTAAAGATGTAACTGAGTGTATTTTTTATTATTCGGAGATCTTCAGGACTCAAAGTGTTTGTTTTCTGCTTAACTGGGCACTCTCAACACGTCACAAAATTACGCACAAAACAAACATTTTTAGCGCTGAAGATGATCTCAATAAAGGTCGAAACGTAGGCACGACAAAGAAAATGTTTTTCTAAAACCTACGTCACACCAGACCGCATCTCACGATCTCTCAATAATCAATAACAAAATAAAAATTATACCGGATGAAGGTATTTTCTAAAAAGAAAGGAGGGTGGTCACTTTTTTGCCTACATACATCCCAAATCGATACACACTTAGAAGTTGGGTCACATTCATTCTCCCAGAATCCGCTATTAACTTTCATTGATTCCACTGAATGAACAATAACACAATACAGACACAACAGAAACACTATATACATTAAATAATCCCTAAAACAGGGTCAGCTATCTGTGCCGCTACCGTGCCCCGAGACTACGTACCGACGAAATATCAATATATTGCCTATAAACGTCAAGCATTGTACAATTTGAAAATGTGCTCGACCGTTTTTTATTCTTTTAAAACGGGCACCTATGCGGTCGCTTTCCGGCCAAATGATGCCAGTGTGTTAATCTTGCATGACCTATAAGCACACATTGTACAAATTATTTTATCCCCCAACTTTTGATTACTATATCAACATCATAAAGACCTCATGTCTGTTCTTAATCGAGAGAAAGTGACTGAATGATTAGTTGGTAACAATTAAAACAAAACTAAAAGATATATAGGATTACGATAATAAGAACATTATTAAAAATTTCAAATAATAAATAAATTTTAAACTTTGCAAGCCTGAATGCGCGCGGATATAATGATTTGGGGCTGTTCCTTTTCATCCTCTCCTCCTTTTTTTTTTACAAAACAGTTCGATTAGAAATACGTGATACGACAAAAAAATATGAAATATTATTTTTTACCCTTGGAATAAATGAATTTGTATTGTCGAGTGGTGATGTTATTAATCAGTGTTTAATACTCCAAATTTTAATTGCTTCCCATTTATTCCACGAAATTGATTGAAGAGCGAAAGTTGCTAAATTGAAAATGATCAATGAAAATAATGCTTGGGTTAATAAATTTATATCTGTATTTTTTTTCATTTTTCATGAAAGGGGAAACACAGTATTTAACAACAGGGAATAACAAAATTGCACAACATTGTGTAGAATGTCGATGAATGATTATTTTGGGTAAAAAATTATAATATTTTGTATGTACAATGCCTACTTCTTATGGCCTCGACCATATAATTTTTTTTCTAATTCACTGTTAATTCTAGTTTGCTTTAGATCTCGATCTACCAATCCCACTATTCCGTTGATCTCTCCCTTTCTTTTCCACTCTCCCTCTTACCTTAATTGTTTTTTCAATAACTTTTGATATAGCTAGCCATACTTGCCTCCATCATTCAATTAAACTGTTAGGAATGTTGCTAACTTGCACTTTTTCTCTCTTTATCTTTTTATTTTTGTTTATTTTTCATATTCCTCTCCTCTCTCTCACCCTCTTTCCCTTTCACCCTCTCTCACAAACACACACACACACACACACACACAACATTCTCTCTCGCTCTCTCTTACAACATTCTCTTTCTTACTCTCCCTTTCTCTCTCTCTCTCTCTCTCTCTCTCTCTCACTGTCTCTCTCGCTATTTATCTATCTATCTTTCTATCTCGATCTCTATCTCTATCTTTCTATCTGTATACCTATCATTGTCGTTATCTATTTAGGTATAATGTTTTTAAAACTAGTTTTTGTAAAGTAGGTTCGTAAATAATTTTTTTGAGTATTCTCTTCTCCCTCACGGTTTTTTATTTCTCTCTCTCTCTCTCTCTCTCTCTCTCTCTCTCTCTCTCTCTCTCTCTCTCTGTATATTCATCTATATTCACTTATCCCTCCACTCTTGGTCTGTTTGTGTTCCTGTTTTTAGTTCTCCCTCTCTATCGATCTCGATCTTTTTCTCTCTCACACACACATTCTCTCTCTCCGTATATTCATCCATCCCTCCACTCTCCTTCTGTCTGTTTCCCTGTTTTTTAGTTCTCCCTCTCTATCTCTCTCGATCTTTTACTCTCTCACACACACCCACACACACATTCTCTCTCTCATTCTCTCTCACTCTCTCTCTATATTCATCTTTCCCTCCACCCTCGTTCTGTTTGTGTTCCTGTTTTTAGTTCTCCCTCTCTATCGCTCTCGATCTTTTTCTCTCTCTCACACACACCCACACGCACACACACATTCTCTCTCACTCTCTCTCTATATTCATCTATCCCTCCACCCTCGTTCTGTTTGTGTTCCTGTTTTTAGTTCTCCCTCTCTATCGCTCTCGATCTTTTTCTCTCTCTCACACACACCCACACGCACATTCTCTCTCTCTCTCTCTCTCTCTCTCTCTCTATATATATATATATTCATCTATCCCTCCACCCTCGTTCTGTTTGTGTTCCTGTTTTTAGTTTTCCCTCTCTATCGCTCTCGATCTTTTTCTCTCTCACACACACCCACACACACATCCTCTCTCTCATTCTCTCTCTCTCTCACTCTCTCTCTCTCTCACACACACACACACTCACTATCTCCTCCTTCATTCTCACTCTCTTCCTTTCTCTTTCTCTCTTTCTCATTCTCTCTATCTACCTACCTCCCTACCTATCTATCTCGATTTATATATAGTTCTAGATCTATACATTTAACTTTTTGTATTTATCTATCTTTCTATATCGTCACTTCACGTACTAGTCATTTAGAAATGCTTGCTGTCCTTATTATTTTCCAAAATATACTTTGATGTTCTTTTATTTGTGTATAAGTTTATATATCTCACATGTGCACATATTGTGTATACAGTTAGTTCTCCCTTGCATATTTTCACACAGCTTACATGCACAGTGCCGACAGGTCTATAGTCTGCTTTGTCTGCAGCTCTTTCCCGAATTTCTCTCACTCTGTGTAAACGTTGAGATGACCAGGAGACACCCTGAACTGATCCGACAGACAGTCGAGGGCATTATTTCTGAATTGGTTTCGTGACTGATTAGACGGTATTAGTTTTCCAAAATAGTTCTCCCTCTCCTGTGGGCTTCGCGGATGTGGGGTTGATCCGGATAATACCCTAGCAATCAAACGCCGGCAATCAAGAGAGAGAGCCGCAGGTATCCTCTTCTCTTTCTAGGGCCATACAACCCACTGATCACCGTCATCAGCATCAAGTACCGGATTCGACGGATACCAACAATTCCCTGTAATTAAATCCTATCCTGTCCTAGCGACGCCCTCTCCCGCGTATTACGCCCTTACGTTTTGAATTTGCTTTTCCAACTAATGAAATCGCAGTCGGCGAAAAGCTAGAATTAGCAAGGACAATCGTACAAAATCATCGTACGCGCCAACATTGTGATCAGGGAAAGGTATGGCAATTATAAAATGCAATTTATCAACTGGCTCATAACACCAATTTGAGAAATATTTTTTAAAATCATACATTACATTGATGAAAAATGTTAAATTTAAGTTAGTTACTGTATTTTTAAATTTTGTTAAATAACTTCATTTCAATTAAGTAAGGCGTGACACTTGCAGTTTTAATGCGATTTATTGAAAAAAATCCACTTTTCCGAGAAAGTTTGGCCTTGGGGGAGAATCGACAACATGAATTATTTATAAGATTTCTCTTAAAGATATCAAATTGTTCGTCTCATTACTCTTAATTAATTCTAACACAACCGCCCTCGACGACGACCATCAAAAGCCGTGACTTTACGACGCCAGTCGGTCCCTACAATTAGAGGGAACGAGTCGTCAGTATTAAAATGTTAATGTGGTGTAATTAAACTAGAAAAGTTTCATTACTTTTACACCCCTCACCGGCTCAAGCTTCCGACGGCCGCCCCTCCGACAGGCGGGTTCGTCCTCCAGGGGGTTAATTTAGAAAACGTAATTGACGTTACACGGTAAACACCGTCAGGATCAGGACCGCAGGGGTCCTGTTTGTTCAGATCCGAAGATAAAAATTACATTTAAGGTAAAATTTGAAAAACAGGTTTGTAAAAAACCAGAAGTTGACTGTAAGAAACATACAGGATAAATAATTAACAATTACAAACAAGCCACACATAATAATTAAAAGAACGTTTTATTAACAAAATGAAATGGAAAATAAATAATCTGGCACAACAACGTTTTATGTTNATCCCGCTCGTGACACTGACTTTTTTATCTCGACTTAAATATTAATTAATTGAAAAGAGTTAATAATGACTACATAAATGGTACAGACCATATGCATATTTTCAAGAATTTTTTTATCTCAACTGAAAACCTTAATTAATTGAAAGATGTTAATTGGTCAAGCGGATCACGAAACTAGTGAATTCAATAAGTTTATAATAATGTTGAATTGGATAAATCAAGAAGAGTTATGAATTTTTATATGGAATACTGAACATCGGGGAGATAAACATGCTCGAAACGAATACAGGTCAAAATTATTTATTTTTTATTGAATTTTTTTTATTTATTTAAAGATAATTATTCAGAAATGGTGAGATGCGGTCTGATGTGATGTAGGTTTCAGAAAAACATTTTCTTTATCGTTCCAAAGTTTCGATCTTTATTGAGATCATCTTCAAGGCTCAAAGTGTTTGTCTTCTGTGTAATTGTGCCATTCTTACGTGTCGTGTTGAGAGTGCCAATTTTATTTAAAGGTTTAAGGGTGTTTAAAACGTATCCAAATTTCTTTGTTTTATTCAAACTGTTTTTATCCTCCTTTACAGGATACATCTTTACTTGGGATAAATTTTAGTTTGGTCCATTTCGATCGTTTTGGTCCACCAATTCTCAATAGTTCAATCTGTAATCTCAAATCCTAAAATTTTTCGTCTTGAAAAAGAACTTAAAACAATAAAACGTCAATCTCAATACCCTAAGGAATAATCCACTGGTTAAATTTTCACATATCTCAACTTTCCTTAACAAAATAATATTAAATAAGAATATTAAATAAATATAATTAATAAGAGTATACGACTTCCTGTATTTGTATTATATATATTTGTAATAAATAAAACAATTTCTGAATGGGTCAAGTTAAAAACTGAGAAAGACATTCACGGAAACAGACAGACAGACTTCGTCTAAAATGTCTCACCTAAAATTACTTATTTGCAGACCTAATGCAGCAACGCCAGACAAAACTCAGGATAAATGCCGGTTGACTGCTCCTGCCGACTCAATGGCTATTTGTAAATTGTGTGATTGCCTGATATGCTGTGCCAAAAAGAAGAAAAAAATATCGCAGTAAAAATAATTTGTTTTGTCTTTTTTAGATGCCATGAAGGATTATATGTTTGTTTTCGGTATTCCAAGAATAGGCATATATGCAGATCTCCTCTAGCCTGTGTGTCGGCCTTTTCGTTAGCCAGAATTCCCGTGTCCTGGTACCCAAGATATGATCAGGTTGTTTCCCCAGGTATAGTAGATTTTGGATGCATTCACTGACTCATTTTGACATAATTGTTTTAAATAATAATGCTTTAATATCTGCTTGGCCATTTGATCCTATGAGGATTTTTTCGTCAGTGTAACCTTCTAAGATATTCTAAGGCACAAGCGTTGATGGCATGTATTTCGGCTAGAAAGGCAAAGGTACAAGAAATGTCCCATGAGCATATTAGCAAATATAACTTAAGAGAAATGTAGAAAAACTACTATGTGGACTACCTACGTAACGAGAAGAACAGTCGTCATGTTTGGTGGATGAAGGATATAAGGCTTTTTAGCCACCTGACGGAAATCTATCTATATACATTGTAAGGTTTCTTTGTTTGATGAATCTGCAATTTGGTCGTTATGTATTATCATCCAAAAAGGTGATGGTAAGAAACGAACGACAATAACGTTAATAAGAAGATGATAACGATGATATATATTATAATAATATCTAAATAACTAGAAATGCTAGACATTTTAGACTCAATCAAAGTATTTGTACTCACGCAAAGTGTTTGTTTTCTGTGATTGTTTATATATATTTATATACACAAATACTTTGATCGAGTCAGTCTAAAATTTCGACCATTGTATAAATTCATTTTTTTCTCACGTCCTACGTGTATTTGTATAATTTAAACAAGGTTCATAAATCCCAGGCCCTGAAGATGATCTCAATAAAGATCGAAACGTTGGCAAGATAAAGAAAACATTTTTCTAAAGCTCTCACGATCTCCCAATAGTCAATGATGTGAGGTATGAAAATTATCAGACAGAATTAATAAATATCAAATAATGACAAAAATGTCATGCTTTCTCACTTCTTAAGCTTATTCCTTATAGTCTTCATGTTAAATATGTAATATGTTATGGTGTAATCAGGTTAATCAAGTTTGTTTCATGGCCCATTAAACGAATGTTTTATTTGAATTTGAATTTTGTCTAGTTTTTGCGACTACGGGAAGAAACAATTTTTTTTGTGTATAATGAAACAAAAAGGAGATTTGAATTTTGTACTTACTTGTCATAAAGGTCATTAAAAGCAAAGGGGACGCTGAAGGAAAAACGAAGAGAAACACCACGACTTAGTCTTTTTTACGTGATTTTCATTTTTTCACATTTATGAGTAAAATCTTCAAATGTACTTTGGCTAATCCGCCTTCTGGAAATTAGGGGAAGAAAAGGGGCAAATTTGAAGAAAACAGGGACGAGAAAAGCCCTGGGCGACGTAACGACAACAAAAGCCCCTTGTTCAACCCTTTCAAAGGGGGGCGAAAGACTTTTAGCTTTTTACATCTTCCAATTAAAGAGCACTTATATTTCCTGCAACTTGTAACCTTAAGAAAACACTGCACGCCTTCTTTGATCTTTTTTCTTTTCTTTATATGACTTTTAAACAGGGGGGAAGGAAAGGATTCTATATTTTGTCTTATTTAATTTATTTTACGTTTAATATATAGACTCGTAAGAAAGACGGTATTCATTAAGTTCCTTTTTTGATAAGACAATTGTGATTATTTTATTTATCTTATTGTTATGAGTTATGGTTATTCTATCCAAACATATTATTTTATCAAACAAATACATGCACTATAGGTACATCATACACTATGATTTATTTAGACACATTTAATCTTATACATTTTATGTAGTTTGTTCTTTTCCGAACATTTTGAATTATATCTCTTGTTTTTTATTTGTTTATATTTTTTAAGAGTGTATTTCAACTACGAGGTTATTTGAACCCTCGAGGACCGGTGTTTTTGAAAAAAAAAGCCGATTTGTAAGTATGTCGGGTTCGAATGCAGGGCCGCTGGATTCGAACCCGGGACCTTTAACTTATAGTGATGAACGCCAAGTCAACGCCTAAAGCCAGAAACACACTTACACGATGCTACGCCATGCGACGCGACCCGATGCTACCCGACGCAAATCCAAACTCCGATTTTCCATAAGGTTGCATTACCCCCGTGCACATCTACCCGATGCTACCCGACGCAAATCCAAACTCCGATTTTCCATAAGGTTGCATTACCCCCATGCACATGTACCTGATGCTATGCCACGCTAACCTACCCGACGTCTGCGATCCCCACTGTCCAGATTTTCGTCGGGTCGCATTTTTATTCAAACTACGTGCATTAATTACAACATACTTATTTTAATACAAACCAAATTAACTGTGATTAAAAATTAATTAGTTTTTATTTAAAAAATTAATGTTAATGGTTTGGTAGAAAATTAATTAATTAATTACCGGAATACGATTTTTTGATATAATGAATTTAACTAACAATTTATTGTACTCACTTCGGCGGTACATATACTAAAATTGGAACAATTTATTACACGGTTTTGCTCATAAAATTTAATTACCAATTTATTTCATAATTTTGCTCGTAAAATTACACCATTTTGTATTGTCGGGTAGCATCAGAACAGGACACTCATATTTTTTGTAGTTTATTTCATACTAAGTACATGTAATTTTGGCGTTATATTAATTACAACATGATATTTTAATGTAAACCAAATTAAACGAGATCAAAAATGCATAAGTTTTTATAAACATTGTTTAATTAGATTGTTAGGAGTAACTTTATTTAAAACAATTAAGTTTAACAAACAATTTATTAGATGGTTGTGCTCATAAAATTTAACTAAAAATTTATTACAAGGTTTTGCTCAAAATAGTGCATTAAGAACAAAAGATGCGTTGCGATTGTGATAATGATTATTGTGATAAACGCTGTGGACTGTACGCGACGTGTGCTTGCGTCGGATAGATGTGTACACCCCACCAAAACGTGGCAAGGCGTCGGGTAGCATCGGGTAGCGTCGCATGGCGTAGCATCTGGTAAGTGTGTTTCTGGCTTAAACCGTTGCGGCCACCGAGCCCCTATATCTCTTGTTTCTCCAGCTAAACTGAAAACAACAATGGCAGAACAAATTTACTTCATATAATTTTGTTTGCTTCTTATTTTCCTTTTTTTTCATTTAATTCATTTTTGAAGTGTTGGAACTTATCAGACCCATGTGCTTTTTACTCGCTTTCTAAAGAGATCTATTTAAGATTCTAAAAGATATAGGATACATTATCAATTTTGAAGAGAAAAAAATAATAGGCAGAGTGAATAAACAGCAAAAATTAATTGGGTTGGAGAATATCTATACAAAACATGGAAAACAGCAATATAAAAACAAAGTATCTAAACAATATAAGAATATTTTAATTGTTCATTGTTATCATATTGTATAAAAATAATTTAAAATGTAATAAAAAGGTAAAAAAATATTAAAAAACACATAACTTATTGCTATAAAATTAATTAATACATAATACGAAAAATAGTAAATTAGTCATGTAAAATTATGTATAAAGTCCGAAAAAATTGTAATAGAACAAAAAACTATATGCAACTTAGTGTGAACCTCCCTCTTTATGTCTTTCTTGATCAGAAATGAGGTCGGTGACATGTGCCTGATTAGTTCCAACTATTAAATTAAGAAAAATGACTAAGATATTACCGGACAAATATATCTACGTAATTCGTGAAAGATTAAAAAAACCGACACACCTTTTTACCAAGATATACAAATTACTCGAATAGTTAAATAACAACAAACTGAAGAAGGGGAATGCCCATTTTTGATAAAAAAACAAAAACAAGGGTCAGATCGAGAAAGTCACGGATAAAAAAACCCAAACACATAGGTAGGAGTGGACCTAGCCATTCATCACCCCCTGGCCTTCAAGAAGAAATAAAACAGATTTTGTTTAAGTTAGTTAGTTTAAGTTAGTACCCACCTTGGTTCTTGAGCGACTCCGAGGTTGAGCTCTGATCGGGCGCCATCGACTTCTTTGGTCATTTCGGCGCCCTTACGTTCCCTAACACTAGTCATTTTCATACAATAAATACATCCATACTTCTATATACAAACCAAATCCTATCTAGCATCCGGATCGGAGGATACTTGATATTCAGCCCCGACCCGGCTTGGTGGAGCCTTGAGATGATATGCTGCACCGCCGTTCAACATACTCCTATTCTAATATAAACTTAACCTAAACTTTAACCTATGAAATAAATACCCCTCTACAACCCATTATCCTAATAGCTCTCAAAAACCTAAAAAATTTTCTTTAAACTCACTGCCATGCTCGAGTATTCTCCTATAGTCCGGCGACACCGCTCCAACACGTACGACACCGTGAGTCGTGAGTTATCTTGGCATGCTCGGAACCTAGGTCGACTAGCGCCGACCAGATTAAGTTAGTTATATTTGGTTTTGTGGTTAGCCTGATTTTTCTTCCAAATTTTCATATTTTGGTAATTTTTTTTATTTGATTATATATTATTATTATATAAAAGACACATGTAAAGGTTGTAATAGTCATTGCTATCAGAGATAAATCAAACCGTACTGGATCATAAAGAAAGAAGGAGAGGAGGCAAATACAGTAATTTCAATTAAGCACTAATTATTATCCCATATCCTATTCATAAAATATTTGGTTATAAACGTGAAAATTTAATATCCAAGTCAGTTATATTGCATTGTCAAAACAAATTACAATACCCAAATAAGAGTATGTTCGTGCCCCACGGCAGCCCAAGTTGAAAGGGAAACGGCGCTGGTTAGGGAATTAGGGGAAAAAGAAAAATTGGATTGTGATTGATGTTTGATTGGGAGCAATTAGTCAGATATTCCAAATGAACTCCGTTCGTCCGAATGAGGGCACGCTTTTTGAATTTCCATCCGCAATTTCAATTTTTTCCCGTTGTCTTTTTCCATTCCCCCGCCTCCATCGGGCCGCTAATGTTCCCATTCGTTCTCATCTTTTGCCTTTTTACGGAATGGAAGATCCGATTGCGATAAACAAGGGAAACTGGCTTTTCCATCATACCAACGCAAGGGTGGGGGTTATATTTAAATAATTTAGCCACCGCTTGGTTGTCCTTTCACTTTTTCGGTTTTTGTTATGCCTATAAGTAAAACCCAATCAATAAAAATCAACATTTAATAATGCTTAGACAATTCCTTATACACTTTTTTATATCAACTTTGAAGTATTTCATGATAAGGAATGTAATCAAATAGTATTTTTTTTTAATATCAAAATAAAAATTAAATTTTATGTATATTTACATTTAACAAAATTTCATTTAGTCTGCAAAATAATATAACTACTTTTATTATTTCTAAGCATTATATATTGCTATTAGCAAATAGCTATAAAGTTCTTAAATTATAATTGTCTCTAAATATTTGATAGTTTGTAGAAAAGTTATAAAAAATTATGTTAAGGAATGTAGTCAAATAGTCCTTTTTTTATATCAAAATATAAATTAAATTTTATGTATATTTACATTTAATAAAATTTCATTTAGTCTGCAAAATAATATAACTATTTTTATTATTTCTAAAAATTATATATTCTATTAGTAAATTAGTTATATAAGTTCTTAAATTATAATTGTCTCTAAATATTTGATAGTTTTTAGAAAAGTTTGCTTCAAATATAGACTTTTATCATTATTCGGAGATCGTGAGATGCAGTCTGGATCTTTATTGAGATCATCTTCAGGGCTCAAAATGTTTTTTTCGTTGTAGATGTGGAATTTTTGAGTGTCGTGTACAGGGGCAATATCAACAAACAGTTTGAACCGTGAAGATGATCTTAATAAAGATCGAAACGTTGGAACGATAAAAAAATGTTTTACTAAAACCTTCGTCACACCAGACCGCATCTCACGATCTCCGAATAATCATTGACTAACGGTCACTAAACACCACACATAGACTTTTATATTTCATCGTTCATTAATTTTAATTTTTGATTAACGTGCCTCGTTCAAAATATTTGACAATGTTGGGATTGAGACGGTCTTTTTAGAAATTTGATACCTTCTATTACAAACTTAATTATGCCAATTTGAATTTAAGATTGTTTTGCCCTTATGATGACCTTAAAATAGGCCGAAGGTTGGCGAAAAGCTGAATTTGTTTTTCTCCCAGACCATACCGAGATCCAGATTATTCGTGAATGTTAATGTAAATAATGAAAATAACAGATGATGGTCGAAATTTTAGAGCGTTGACGCCACGACTTATTTCAGTCAGGTCAAGAGTTCCCTGGTTCGAATCTCAGCGGCCCTTGGTACGGCAAATGGGAGTTTGGGGGGATTTGAATGAGACCTCTATTTTGACGAACAAACGGTAACAAAGACCGTTCGAAACAGCAATCATAATAATGATAAATAATGAAATAATAATACAACTAAAAACGCTGAAACACTTATTCCAACTTTAACGATATTAAAAAAAGGCCCCCAACTAGAATCACCTACCTAGAACCATCTCACAGTATGATGCTGAAGCCGAAACACAACGGACAGATCAAAGTTGTGACCGGAAACTACCAAATTACAGATTTTTATAGATTTGAGGTTTCCATTCATATTTGTCTGCCTTGGCATGCAGCTTTGCTCAATCTGTCGTGGTTCAGCAAGATACCAAAAAAAATTGACATTAATGGTTGTCACTACGATGTTTTTGAAAACAAATCAAATGTTGCATCTATGAAATTACCAATTATAGAAAAGACAAATGATCAATCTTCGTGCCTATAAAATGAACAGTACATTTAAATGTTGGATGCAGTTTGAAATCTACTTTTATTCCAAACAAACATGATTTTTTGATTTTTTTCTTTCTACAATACTTTAAGAGTTTGGCGTGAACACTCGCACTATAGAGATCATTCTACTTTCTTGTAAGTTTCGTGCGGTTATAACTCACATTCCCTCTAAATTGGTTATGCTACTAACCAAACTCTTCAGTTTCGATTATGAAAGTTTTCGTGAACAGGTAATTTCTGTGTTAAAATACAGATTCCAATTCCGCCAGGCAAAGGAAAACATTTCTGGGTCCGTCACAGACAATCTTAAAATGAGGTCAATGAATAAAGAAATTATATAGAAAATCTACAACTGAGAAGCGAACTAGCTCATTAGGATAACTAAGTTTCCTTCGAAGCACAAAATTTTTTTGAAATGATCTGAAAGGTAATAACTAACAATCTCAACTTAAACAATATAGAGAACTGTTTTTAATTAAATGTCAATAATACTACATACCCTAAAATTTCTTATTCTAGACCCGAGAAGGATCGATAAGGAGCTTCATTTGTCCCTACAACGGTTCTTCGCACTAGGAAATGGACGGAATTTTGGTATTACTTTGCAAAACCGGTATCTAGTAAGTCAAAAACATACGAACGTGCTCTGTGGTTTTAATTTTTTTAGCAGTTAATAGTGAATATGATATTACTGACGATTATTTTTCATACATTAGTAAATAAATAATTAACTACAACTAGTACGCATTTAAATACTAACTACCGATTATACTTCAGCAATTGAAAATGTAAGTTATGCAAGAAATGTTACAGGTTTAATTTATAGCAAAAACAACAAACAAAATGATTAAATTAATGAATACAAGTATAACAAAAAAATTGGAAGAAAGGAACAACACATATTATATAAATAAAGCTTTTAGACGCCAGAGGCCATCCATTACACTGAGTGGAGCAAAGCTTATAACTGAATGGTCAACAGAGTTCATAGCCACGATTTGCAAACATTGTTTTTCCGCCAGGGGAGAAAATAAATACCAAAATGTAAAAAATACCGCATCGTTTGGTAAGAGAAGAGTACACGGCCACTCAAATATTTCCTCCCCTCCAGCGCCAAACCGCCAAACTGCGTGCAAATCTTGTATTTTTACCCCCGAGCAATTCCCAGCGCAATCCGGTATATTTATATTTACAAAAAAATACGCTTCAGGGGTAGGGGGTTGGCCGGGAAATAGCGAAACTTAAAAGCCCCGAACGGAATTTGCGAATGAATGTTTTTTCGGTTTTTATTTTTTTTTTCAACCCCGCCCCTATTTTTTTCAGCTTATAAACTCAACAGGAGACTGGTGAAATTTTTCCGATTTGGAGGGACAATGCTATAAAAAAAGGAAATAGAAGTGATTTCCCCTCTGACAGTGTTTTCATAAAATTTGACGGGAGAATAACACCGTACAATTTTGTTTTATTTTTTCCAAGTCACTGAAGTTCCAGAATGACTACTCTGTCAATTCATACAAATAACTTGTGTTCGTCAAAACCAGCAAAATGGTTTTAAATTTGATTGAAAATCAAATTGCGTGATATAAAAAGAATGCGTTTTTTAGAAAAATTGCTACGCTTTCTGACAAGGCATTTTAAATTTTTTATTAGGTTTAATTTGTCATTTGTTTCACTTGTAGAAGTTGCCCAGTGACAACATTCCTTCGCGCAGACACCTCTTCAATCGTCATGGAGGATTTTCTGGCTGGGTTGAGCCCCACACTTCACAGCTCAGAGAGGTGGTATCATTGTATTATAAATTAGTAGTCTTTTTAGTAATTTATAACTTCGGGTTGTTTCTTTTCTTTTCAGACCAAGTCAGTCTTTATCCATGTCTAAGATAACGCACAAGATAAGTGGTAGGGATTTGGGTTCCATTTATACTAACTGGGGACACATACTTTTACGGGGTAAAATTTATCTGCACGCTTTTCCTTAGGTCCATTCTCCATTTGCTGACCAATTCTGTTAATTTATTTATGTGTTATTGTAAGTATTGAGGGTTTTTGGAAGGGTTCGAATTACGTGTATGAATAGCTGTACCTTCAGCAAATTTATGTGTTGAAATTTTAACATGTGAACGAATATCTGTGTGTATATTGAAAATCGAAATGCGACATGTATGCCCCCAAATGACGAACTCCCACCCTCATAAGGTGAAAATTCAGTTCACCGTCGGACTCGGAAAATCCTCAGGTGTGATCTCGGTATGAGATAGTAAGCATGAAGGAGGATGTTCTTCAGTTTCCAAAGCAAGCCCGCATGCCAGGACTCGATCGATGGCCTGTTCTAATTCAAGGAAGACATCCAAGCAATGCTGGGTGGTCAGGGAAGTGGCGATATTGTCAGCCGATGAACGATCGAATCTAAATTGATGATGGGGAATAATATTAGAATTGTCAATTATGGGCAATACCCTTCAGAGAAAAGAGTTGTTCGGGAATTTTGGTAAGGATAGGTAGGGGACTAATGAGTCGATAGGAACTAGGAAGATCAGAAGGTTTATTTGGCTTGTAAATGATTTTAATTATTGAGAACGTTCTTTACAATGGAAAATAAGTGCTCCTAAGTACAGCGTTGTATAGGTGCGTGAAGTAAAGTAAACAGTTGTCAAAAAGAAATCTGAAAATTGTCAGAAAAGCTCCTATAAAAAGAGGCTTCTTGAGCGAAACCCAAGTTTTGATAGAGTTGGACACCCGGCTTGCTGTCATGCTCAAAGCCATCCTTCCTACCACAATCGGATTATGATCACCATGATCGGAATTTCCGTGCTATTGAAAAAAATTCCCTCTTTTCCAATTATCCTATCCGTACTGGTTCTAAGGGCAGCGTGTTGGCCCCCTACTTATCAACTATACACAGCTCACATTCCATCTCAAACACATATTACTACGTTTAACTTGGAGGGCGATAAGTTATTTCTAGTAACACCGATCTTGTTCTTTCGTTTCGAAACCTGTAGAAATATTTTATACCGTTGTAATTTCGGTGCTAGAGAAAAGTTGAATTTATCAAAACCTAACAAATCATTCATCCTTTAGGAAAATCAGTCTCTATTATGTTTGAATGGCGTTGGCTTTCCAACTGCGGAAAAGTGTGATACCTAGAGATAAAGACAAATGTCTGGCGAGGAATCCACACACATGGCATAAACGAATCGAATTGATAAAATGAGTCAATATCCTGTCATGATTACTTGACAAAAGATCCACCTTATCACTCTCGAATAAAATACTATTCCATACTAAAACTACAACTGTCATCAATTGAGTTTACAACAAACGGCAACACATGCTAGGTTATCAATAATTAATCTTTTCACCCTGGACATGGTTCCTTTCGGTGAGGTTAAAGGAATTATTTACGAGAGTTCCTGTGTTATGCTTCCCTGATCCGTAGTTTCAAAGATATGAGATGGTTGAAATAGGTTGTTGCCCTCCTTACTTTATTTCTAAGGCACCATTTTTTATTTGTTTTCAAACGTATTAACTTGGTTCCTTTCCTTTATCCAAAATCATAGCTGCAGAGGGGATATTATACACAAATTGCTATTGGTTGTCGAAATGGAAATGTCTCACTAGGTTTGTGTTTTCAGGTTATTTTGGGAAATATTAATAATTGATATCTTTATTCCTTTCAATTTAGGAAAGTTCAACGTGCTCATTAAGTTCACTAATTTTGTGGTCCGCTTGACCAATTAATATATTACAATTAATTAAGGTTTTTAGTTGAGAAAAAATCAATGGCACGAGCGGGATTCGAACCCACGATCTTCGGCTAGATACGCCGCTGCTCTACCACTTGAGCTATCGTGACCTCGATCCACTCGGACATCAACCTCCTATCTCAACCCCACCATTTGAGTTTTCCCTCCTTTTTCAAATGTCGTGTGATCGGATTGGATTCTCGGCGACAAATGAAATGGCCACGGAGAGCTTTAGAGAAGTATACTTCATTTTAATTAATTAAATTCACTAATTTCGTGGTCCGCTTGACCAATTAATATATTACAATTAATTAAGGTTTTTATCTCAACTAAAAAACTCTAGCCGAAGATCGTGGGTTCGAATCCCGCTCGTGCCATTGACTTTTTATCTCAACTAAAAACCTTAAGTTTTTAACGACGTTGAAGTTCGACTCCCCTTTTTCATCTCAACCAAGACATTAGATAAAAAGTATAATTAATTAACATTTGTAGAGAAGGCTCCTTGTTCCTCCTTTATAAAGTCTTGAGGCATTCAATGTGATTCTATAATTCTCCAGATGAGTAAACAAATCTTTTCCGCCTCTTTGAGTTTTGATGGCTGGAACAGATGTGTTCTCATAAATTTTGAAACCTAGAAATCTAATGTACAAGAATCGTGCTCTTTATGCACCTTAACGGCAAGGAAAGATACAGAGTGGATGCTGGGTGTTGGTCTGCGAACAGGTGAACTCTTGCTTAACCAAAATTGGGTCACTTGTTGGGTGTTTTCACGGGAGGGGTTTTGAACAACCCAAACGTGTTTCCGTATTGTGCCATCTTCAACAAGCACGTTAGTGAAGACCGACACAATAAGTGACCCAATTCCGGTTCAGCAAGAAAATATATGTTTCGCTTCACATTCAGTGCATTCAGTGGCTGAATGTTCAGGATTATCGGAGTTCCGTCTTCTGCTTCTAGTTGATAAAGTTTTGCTCGTTTTTAGTTTATCTTGAATGATCAAAAAAATTGTTAACCCGTTGCTTATTTCGTGCGCACTTTTTGGCAATACCGGTTCGAATGATTGAAAAATTCATTTCTAAACGAAGAAGTTCAACTTTTAAAATTATTAAATTCACTAATTTCGTGGTCCGCTTGTGTAATTAATATATTATAATTAATTAAGGTTTTTAGTTGAGATAAAAAATCAATGGCACGAGCGGGATTCGAACCTACGATCTTCAGCTTGATACGCCGCTGCTCTCCCATTTGAGCTATCGTGACCTCGATCCACTCGGAATTGAAAAATGGCAAAGAAGAGGGAAAATTCAAAAGGTGCGGTTGAGATGGGAAGTTGGTGTCCGAGTGGATCGAGGTCACGATAGCTCAAGTGATAGAGCAGCGGCGTATCAAGCCGAAGATCGTGGGTTCGAATCCCGCTCGTGCCATTGACTTTTTATCTCAACTAAAAACCTTAATTAATTTTAAAATTATATTCACTAGATTTCTTGGTCCGATTGACCAAAATAACAACTTTCAATTAATTAATCTTTATCTAATGTATTGGATGAGATAAAAAAATTAGTGTCAAGAGCTGTATTCGAACCCACGACCTCCAGGTAATTATGCCGCTACTCTACCTAGATCAAGTGGTAGAGCAGTGGCGTAATTAGCCGAAGATCGTGGGTTCGAATCCCGTCCGTGACGCTGACTTTTTTAACTCAACCAACACCTTAGATAAAGCTTAATTAATTTTAAAATTATAATGACTAAATCTTACTACTTTACCATAATTCATTTTTAGCTATTATCACTTATTTATTTATTACTTTTACAAAACAAAAAATGTAAATATTAATTTTTATAAAAGTTCACATATATACACAGATAAAAAGGAAACGCAATGCCAAAATTTATGCTTCGGATTTGTTCATTGACCTGTTTCAATGTTCTCACTAAGTTGTCCGTCGAATCTTTGCTCTGTAATTAAGCGCTCATAAATTTTGGAATTATTACAAGATGAATAATCTAAAGGTAATATGTAAAGCCCGAAAGAAAAACTACAATACAAGACGACGATATTTTCTCAGAATAATTCATTCAACATCTGTGCGACTTAATGGTACATCTCAGATTTCATCCGGATCCCATCCAAGCCGTAAATAATATTTTTAACAACCCCAATTATGTTAATGATTGTAAGCAGATGCACAGCGACCGGTGGTTGTTCAGTGGTAATCGCTTCTTCATTGATAAGTGCATTGATTACTACAATCATCCCACGTGATTAATCTTTCTAGAGGAAACCTAAATCGGCCTACAATGTAATTACATGTGTATATAATTATACGCGTAACTTGTGATTATTGAAAAGATTTATAATTAGTAACTAATAAAAATATCTCATACATAATATAATATTTGAGTATTTCATTGAAATCTTCATCTGTTATGTAGAGGAATGAACATGCTTAATGTGACAAAATGGGCTAATTACTACAGCTAAAAAGACATAATAATAAATAATCATTGCTACCCCTTACAAAAAAAAGAATGTGTTTAAAAACCGCCTGGTTTCATATAAACGAGAATAAAAGGACTTGCTGCTTTAGGAAGTTAGTTGAATTAGCAAATGAAAATGAAATGAGTCCAACTAAAAGTGCATAAGTTTGCTTGTGCTTAATGATAAATGATAATAATATCGATAACGCATAATATATGATTCTGCAATAAGGATTGTGTAATAAATTTTAGGTCAAATCCTGCTTACATAAACACCATGCGAAGCAAGGATACTTGACGAATCCCAATTGAAGAGGAGACCTAATGATTTTATGTTGTAATCATGCACAGTTATCATAACAGGTGCCCCCCTCGCTCGAAGAATGACATCCTTAACACCCTTCAGTGGGACATATTGACCAGCTTTTTAACAAATGATGATTATTCTTTTATTAAATGTGGCTTTTTAATATTAATAATGGGATGATTTTATATTATTTAATACTTTTAGGGTTTCACTTTAGTAAGTAAAATAAAGCAATTTCTTCTCGTACAGGCAGGCTTAAGACGCAATTACCACGTCAACGGTGCCTTAAAGACTTACCACTGGGGGCGTCGGTGGCCGCAACGATTCAGGCAGTTAAGGTAAAGATCCAGGGTTCGAATCCAGCGGCCCTGCATTCGAACCCGGCATACTTTCAAAAACATCGACACCTCGAGGGTTTATATAACCTTGTAGTTGAAATACCCTCGAAAAAAACGACTTACCAGGTATTATAGTATTCGCGGTGCATTGAACTGTTCTTGTGTAAAAGATCGCAAACAAGGTCGTTCTAAATACGGCACTAATAGGCCAAAAGCTTAGTGGTTCTCCGTTAAGTAAGGCCAAACATTTAATTTTTAATGTCAAAATAAACTGTTTTGGACAATGCTGAATTTAACGGTCAACGTAGAATTCTACTAGAGCCAAAGTTGGGATCAGAATTATTGGCAAAATTGATTTATCGTTCGATGTTAGATGGCAAAAAATGTACTGCTGAAGCAATTGTTTAGTCGGCCAAGTATTTTTTGAGTCAAAGCCTTTTTGGTAATTGCAAAATATTCAGTTTTAAATACAAATCCACTAAAAGTACTAAATATTTTTAATTCTTACAATACGAGTAAACCTGGCTGAGAAAAAAAAGGAATAGTGAAAATCTTTATCGTACTATAATTTCAAAATTTAAAATCTTAGAATAAACAGTATAAATTTTTTTCAATTTATTAAAACTAGAATTAAAATTAGTTCTATTCCGTTATATCCTTGCTCATGCCATTCCTTATAAATAAGTTAAATGTAGTTATAATAAATATATCTCTTTTGAGAAAAGTTTCTAACAAATAAATTTTAAAATATAGGCTACATTTATGTTTAAAAATGGATGTATTATTATTATTATTTTTGTGTGACGTTTAGTGACCGTTAATTAATGATTATTTGGAGATGGGATTTATAAACATTGTTTACATTTTATAAATACATGTAGGATGTGAAAAAATGAATTTACCAAATGCCAGAAATTTTAGATTAAAAAAAATTGAATTTATTACAATGCTAGAAAATTTTAGATTCACAAAAATGTATTTATACATTGCAAGAAAATTTAGATTTAAAAAATGAATTTATACAATTCTAGAAACTTTTAGATGAAAAAATTGAAATTATGCAATGCTAGAAAATTTTATATTCAAAAAATGAATAAATTGTAAAAATTCAATTTTTTGAATTTCAAATTTTCTAGCATTGTATAAATTCATTTTTTTATATAAAATTTTTTAGCATTATGTAAATTCATTTTTTACCTAAAATTTTTAGCATTGTATAAATTAATTTTTTTAATCAAAAATTGTCTAGCATTGTTATAAACTCAATTTTTTTTTAAATCTAAAATTTTGTAGCATTGTATAAATTCATTTTTTCACATCCTACATGAATTGGTAAAATTTAAACAATGTTTGTAAATCCCAGGCCCTGAAGATGATCTCAATAAAGATCGAAACGTTCGCTCAATAAAGAAAACTTTTTTTTAACCCTACGTCACACCAGACACGATCTCCGAATAATCATTCATACAAACTTTTTTCAATTATTTTTTATCCAATCTTTGCCATTATCTATTAAAGATCGATTTGGGATTATTGTAGAAATACTACTATTCTAGGAAATTTGAGCTAATTGTCTTTAAATTTTGTAAGGACAGAGAACTTAAGAGAACAGAATTAACACTTGAAATTTTATTACGTTCAATGGACGCACAAATCATTATTTGTTTCATGGCTTATGGAGGAAAAACATACAGACATTTTTACTCTTTGATCTATAGAAATTGCAGGAATAGGTTGTGGATTCTGTGATTTTTCTGTTTTTTAATTATTTTTTTTTTTAATCTATAATCGTAAAAAAGGGAATGAAGCGGGGCTAAACGCTCCCTGCATGGCCCATTACTCCACAACAATCACTCTCATAATGACGACCCTATAATCGTTGGGCAATTAAAATTTTCCTCTCGACATCGAATTAAACCGTTCCGTGGAGGCGGCGCCCAGCCCGGGGTCGAGCTTTGTAACAACGAAACAAAGAGGTCAAAATGAAAATCAACATATTTATAAAATGCGCTTTGATACAAACGTTGGTTTGTTTGCCGCCGTCGGAAAATAAATAATCTCGGCCTCTGGCCCCATTTTTGCACTTGGTATTAATGCCGTTTTCAAAACGATTATTTATGCTAATGTAAACATATTTGACTCGGAAAAATGTAAATCACTTCAATGTTTACGATCAAAAGCAGATCGGCACTTTTAATGTAAATTATTCGGAATCTCATTTTTCATAAATCACCTGTATGTTCAAACATTTATGGTTACATTACTGCATCGTTTGACTAACAGCCACCCAAACAGAAAAAGGTGTTAAAGAAATGACACTAAAAACAAAAATTATTCATACGCAACAAATTTTCAATAACGGTTTCTGCGGCAAATAATTTAAGAATCTGAAGATTACGCTCCTGATTGAATCATTGAGAATAGATGGGCCAGGATAATGGTGACGATCAAACTGTCAACAAATGATAAATTAATGCTTAAATTATTAACAGATCAAAGCTTCGAGAAATCCTGCAGGGGCTAATTATACTGGGATCATCAACACACATGAATGCCAACTTAGTAAATTTTCTAAGTTAACCTCTCAGAGGTAGAGATAGTCCTTCATCAATATTGAAACATTATTTTCAAAAATATTGGATTATTTTTAATAATTGAAGCTAATCGCATATTTAATCGCCTATTTAATTTAATTTTATTTGTTAAATTAAAAAAACTTTAACATTAATATTTAAACATAAACAACTCTTTACTATATTATAACTTTTGTACATGACCTGCCCTCAAAGAACATTTTTATTCTTTGTGTGAGGATCAGGTAAATGGTCATCGAATGATGAAAACACCAAAAACGTGCAAATCTTTCGTCATATATTATGACAACATCACGTTAGTAATGGTCGTGACAAAATTTACAAAAGTTGAAATTAACAAGCAATCTGTACAGGCTCTAGAATACACAAGTGTGAGCTGAAAACACACTTACCCGATGCTACTCGACGCAAATCCAAAATTCAATTTTTCATAAGATTGAATTACCCCCAAGCACATCTGCCCAATGCTACGCTATCCTACTCTACGCTCTGCAATCCCCACTGCCCAGATTTTCTTCGGGTCGCATCGAGTACAGACGAAAACAAAAGAACCGGACACTCATACTTTTATTCAAACAACATGTATTATTGCCGTTATATTAATTACAACATATTTATTTTAATCATCATCCAAAAATTCATTAGTTTTTATTTAAAAAAAAACATAATTTTAATGGTTTGGTAGAAAATTGATCAAAACACCGGAGTACCATGTTTTGATATAATGAATTTTACTAGCAATTTATTACCCGGTTTTGCTCAGAAAATTTAACTAACAAATTATTTCATGGTTTTGCTCATAAAATTACACCATTTTCGTCGCGTAGTGCCAGAACAGTGCACTCATATTTTCTGTAGTTTATTTTAACCTAAGTACATGTAATTTTGTCGTTATATTAATTACAACAAACTTATTTTAATATAAACCAAATTAATCGAGATCAAAAAATCATTAGTTTTTATTTTATTGGGTAGTCCGGAAAATAATGCAGGATTTTAAGTTTTCATTAAAAAAAATCTATATAAAATATTCTGTTTACGTTTACAGGATTACTCATTTGTATGAATGNATTATTTTGATTAAAGAACATTGCTTTAAAGTAACTAGTTTCTTTTTTTTTGTTTAATACCAAAATCCTGCATTATTTTCCGGACAACCCAATAAAAAAATTAATTTTAATGCTTTGGAAGAAAATTGATCAAAACGCCGGAATATCATTTTTTGATATAATGAATTTAACTTACAATTTATTACCCGGTTTTGCTCAGAAAATTTAACTAACAATTTATTTCATGGTTTTGCTCTTAAAATTACACCATTTTCGTCGAACAGGACACTCATATTTTTTTGTAATTTATTTTGAACTAAGTACATGTAATTTTGTTGTTCTATTAATTACAACATTCCTATTTTAATGTAAACCAAATTAAACGAGATCAAAAATTCATGAGTTTTTATAAGAATTATATTACTTATTATGGTTAGGCAAAAAATTTGTCGAAACACCGGAATAACTTTATTTAAAATAATTAAGTTTAACAAACAATTTATTACATGGTTGTGCTCATAAAATTTAACTAACAATTTATTACATGGTTGTGCTCATAAAATTTAACTAACAATTTATTACATGGTTGTGCTCATAAAATTTAACTAACAATTTATGACATCGTTTTGTTCAAAATTATGCATTAAGAAAAAAAGAAGCGTTGCGATTGTGATACTGATTTGTGATAGGCGCTATGTGACTGTACGTGGCGTGCGCTTGACGTCGCATAGATGTGCACACCCTACTAAAACAAGGTGTCGGGTAGCATCGGGTAGCGTCGCATATCGTTGCCTCGGATAAATGTGTTCACAGCTTGAGGACAATACAGGGGGTTTATATGAAAATATATGTCTATGATTACTATGACACCCGGACGGGTAGTTGGATGGTTAGCTTGTTTGTATGGTAATTATTAAAAATGATTAACTCTACTGTACTGTTTTGACCAATTCAGCCGTTGTACACATTTACAAAGAGTTGTTACGGACGTACGATTTCCATGAAACTTTTCATAGCGAATGGATTCGAATACTTTGAAATACACAAATTATGTGTATGACTCATTTAACCTAATTAAGGTAGTCGTGTGTCAAGCCTTTCTCATTTACAAAAATGACTTTAAATTACTTCAGTAACTTTTTTAAAGTGTAGCATGAGAGGGGCCGATGGCGGAAGATTGAGTATCCCATCGACCCCGCTGGTGATACATTGTAAATTACAAAAGCTGAAATTGCCGATGTACTGCCAGAAGTGAACTCTGTAAACCTGTTTGCAAATGTACGTGCATGGCCATATTTGAGCTTATATAGATCAGTAATCAAAATTATCGTTATATTGTAATTTCTATAACAGCATTTTTGTAATACTCGTGGTCGATGTATGCATGTCAATTCTGAAAGACTTTTAGTTTGACTAAAATTACTGAAAGTTCATTCACACCTTCTATAGCCTCTTTTGAAAAAAAACTACCAATTGGTCAGTGGCCAAATATACAAATAAAAAAACGCTAAAAATGATTCAATATTCATTGTTTTTCGTAAATATGATATTTCAAAATCAGTATTTATTCACAAATGATGCAGTATGTTTTGGGAAATTAGTGTAAAAAGTAAGTTTTTTAATTAAAGGGAATTTTATTATTTTTTAAAGGAAGATTTTATGGGATCCGGGAAATAGCAATTTTATTAAAAAATGGGAATAACTAATTAAAGAAAATATTTTTAATATGTATGTATAAGTACACAATAATTTGCAATTGGGAAAGTTTTATACACAATTAAATTTAATTATAATAAAACAAATTATAAAAAATTCTCTACAAATATTTTTTTAACGAGGGTTCGCAACAGCAGAGAACATATAAACCATAATAGATGTTTTTGAAAAAAAGCAAATTTGTAAGTGTGTCAGGTTCGAAGCAGGGGCGCTGGATTAGAATTAGAACCCGTGACTTTTATCTTACAGTGATGAGCGCTATGTCAACGCCTGAACCGCTGCGGCCATCGACGCTTCCTACAAATACAATTGCTTTAATAGAAGATAATAGGATTTAGCCAGAATAACGTAAATAGAAACAATAATCGAAAGTTCAATATTGACTAGAATCTTTTAAGAATCTTTGATGCTCATTACTTGAATTCAAAAGTACATCGCGTCTGAAAAGCTGATCTGCCCCTATATATGCCCTGTTATTTGTCGTCAACTTCCCAAGATTCTTTTGAATGTTTGAGGAGCATACCCTTCAGTCTCGGTCACTACAAGGTTTTTTGGAAGCCGTCTTTCCCCAGCTACCAGGATACTTCCCCAATATTATTCTTAATCTTTCAACACAACACACAAGAATGATACATTTACAAAGAAAACAAACACTTTGAGCCCTGACGATGCTCTCAATAAAGATCGAAACGTTGGCATGATAAAGAAAATGTTTTTCTAAAACCTACGTCACACCAAACCGTATCTCACGATCTCCAAATAATCATATTCTTAAGTATTCGTAACGATTTTTTTTATGGTAACAGTAGAAAGTATATATTTAACTTTTAAAGGATTGCACAGTATAATAAAGGAAAAATAAGTTATTTTGAATATTGTATTATTTAATTGTAAAAAACCTTAGATTATATTAAGTGGATTGTTACAAACCTGCCAGTACCCCTTGCGAGGCTTTTGAAAACTGGACAGTTCAGGCTCAATTTCACCGATTTTGTGTTTAGCTGAAAGTGAAACAGGTTGAAAATTAATCGGGGAGCAGCTGAATCCACAGGTGTCGACGGTAATGAGGGAGCGAATAGATAAAATCGTTTGGGAAATTTTAAACAGGCATGGGTGGAATTATCTGTGTTTAACAGAGGACGAGGCCTTGCACGGATTAACCTGCGAATTTCAGCTCATTAACCCCGCTCGGGCCCGCTCTGGCCAACGAGCTTTACAAATGAAGTTAATCGTTTTATATTTACCTCCGCGGGCATAAATTACCCCGGAACGAGCCGGGCTTTTTATCCGTTACTCAATGCCTGGAACTTCAAAAGCCATTGGAAATCGCCTGTACGGCTTAAAGCTAATTTCAGTAAGTTTTTTTTAACAGCTTTCTTAACTCAAATACTAAAAAAACTAGAAAAAAAGAACAATGATTCAAAATAACTAGTACGGTACGGTATTAAATTTTCAGTGATTTAATAGTTATATAAAATCCATTTAAGTTTTCGCGATTAATTGACTTAGTTACTTCTTTCAATCAATTATTTTTCTTTCTATGGTCTTGGTTGAGATAAAAAAGTCAGTGTCACGAGTAGGATTCGAACCCACGGCCTTTGGCTAAATACGCCGTTACTCACCACTTGAGCTAAGGTCTAAGGTCTTGGTTGAGATAAAAATGGATAGTTGGTGTCCGAGAGAATCAAAGTCACGACAGCCCAAGTGGCAGAGTAGCGGCGTATCTATCCGAAGGCCGTGGGTTCGAATCCCACTTGTGACACTGACTTTTTATCTCAACCAAGATGTTTGAAAGAATAATTAATTGATTGAAAGACGTAACTTAGTCAATTGACTACGAAAAAGTAAATCGATTAATATTTAAATAGTAAAAGAAGTATCACTTCACGAAACAGCTCGCCGTGGCCACTTCATAACTCGCTGAGAATCCAATCGGATTACACGACATTTGAAAATGATAAAAAATGGGAAAATTCGTACGGTTGTATGTTGAGATGGAGAGTTAGTGTGCGAGAGGATCGAAGACACGTTTGCTCAAGTGGTAGAGTAGCGGCGTATTTAGCCGAAGGTCGTGGGTTCGAATCCCACTCGTGACACTTTTTATCTCGAAGTTAGAAAGAATAATTAATTGATTGAAAGTTATATGAAACTTATATTTATTAATTAATAAGATTTTTAAAAATTGTAATTTGTTTTTACATTGGTGCAGATATTTTGATTACTAATTTTTCGGTAAATGTACAATAAAATATTTTATTACAAACTTTAAATAATCATAGAGAAGATGCGCCTATCTAAATTGTTCGCCAAGGGTCGGACTACTCCGACTACTTTCTTGTGGGAGTGTACTCGGACCACTCCTGTACCTCCTCTACACCACAGCCATCCCAACTGCACCCTCTACCCTCCTTGCATCCTTTGCAGAAGACAGAGCCGTACTTTCCTCTGACTTTGTAGGATAAAAATTAATGAACACAAATGCACACATTTCTATCCCTAAAACCTACTGTGTACATTACCATGGGTACTATCTTGACCCATGCTTAACCTGGAACTGTCACTTAAAAGTAAAAAGACAGGAACCGAACAGACGCTTTGGACTTTTCTTTAAACTACTTTGACAGAAATCTGACAAGTCGACAAAAAACAACTTGACGCTTTACAAAACATTACTGAAACTAATTCGGGCGAATGGACTAGAACTGTGGAGCACCACTAAACCTACCAATATTCAGCGATTCAGTCCTTCAAATCCATAGTCCTCAGAATCCATACTATTTCTCTAATACCACCGTCCGCAACTACCTCAAATACCCTTTGTAAACTAATTATTCACCACCAAGATGTTCACATTCCATGAAAAACTGTCCTCACACGCTAACACATTACCCCGATACATGTCCAATTTTACCCATCCCAAAATCCTACTGAGGCGATGGGAGCGGAGTTGGCCCAGGCATATCCTTATGAATAGTTCATAAATTATTATGCAGAAAGCTGGAAGAGCAACAATGGCTGCTGGCTTCCCTCAGAATATATGCAAATGATAAATATTATATCTCATTACAAAATGAATATATTTGTACAGATGGTAACAAAAAATTAAAATTAAAATTAAATCACAAGATAGTCAGTACTGTTTGACAACCATTGCCTCCACGGTTGTTAACGCTTACGTAGTATGTTTTAATTTTTCTTTGAAATAATTTATTGTAGGTAGTTTATTATATGAAATTGAAAAAACTATATAGTTGTATAGTAATTGAAATAGTTATTATATACTTGGAAATAGTTTATTTGGATATCTGTACATATAAAAATACAATCTTTTTAAAAAGACAGTTCCTACTCATATTAAGTTGTTTCAACGATCCGGATTTTGAGCCTACAGCTCATCATCAGGTTGAAGGGGTTCTACAACCTGATGATGTGCTGTAGGCTGGAAATGCGGATCGTTAAATAACTTAATGTGAGTAGGAACTATCTTATTAAAAAGATTGAACAACACACTCACTCCACCATTCATCTTTCCTATAAAAATACATGTTATAAATATGTGCTTGTATTTTTTTTTCTCCCCGCTCCTATACTGACACTAGATCAGTACTGAACCTAGACGACACATGGTAAAAGAAACCAGTCGCCATTCAATATCAGGGATTAAGGGAGAGGATGCTTAACTTTAAGTATGTTGCATGTAGCGTGGGCTTAGGCAGAAAGGTTACGGATGGATCGAGAGTTTGGTGTAGAACTTTTGGAAGCAGGATCGTATCTGTTGTATGACAAAAGGAATAGTCTTTGTGAATACTGAGGTTAGAGAAATAGTTCGAATGACTTTTGGTTGGAAGGAGTGGATGTGCTCGATATTGGATGGCTTAGTGGAATTCCACAATTCTACTCTGTATGTCCAAAGTATCGCAGTAATGTATGCTTTTATATGAGTTTTGACGGCCAAAACAAATTACAGTCCCAAAAGTCCGTCGTTGTGCAAATCTTTTGTCAAGTTGCCTTTTAAGTCTTAATTATGGGGCTGTTTAAGTATAGTTCTATTCAGCTAGTAGGTAGTTATGTATATCTAAGTATGTTCTATTTATGCCTTGTTATCGACGTACTGTTTTGTTTTCAATGTGTAACAACTGGGTACATTTTTCCCCATTTTTGTCTTCTTCCCTTTGCCGCCATGAACATCACGCCAGGAAACGACCCACAGTCAGCATATTTCATTATTATACATGTTGTATATGATTGCGAATAAAAAAAATATCATCTACAAGCGTGAGTGATAGCACAAATATGTATAACAATCTGTTAGGATGGAGTGATAATAAAAAAAATTGACAGCCATTTCAGCATTATTTGAGAATATGTTTAAAAAAAATTTAAACACCCAATTTTTGTTAAACAATTTCTGTAATATATTATTTATTAATTTTACGTTAATTTAACAAAACAAAACAAAAGTATATAGGATATAAATATAACATTTAATCGAAACCAGATAGGAATACTTTTATTAAATGTAATTGGACGATTAATTTAAAATGAATTAAATAATTTATCAATGGGTCTTGAATTAAAATGACTTTTGAAGGGGTTTAATTAAACTGTTTCACTAATTATGATTTCTTTATAACTACACATCCTTTTATAGTATGTTGTTAGTTTAATTGTATTGATTGTTTAAGTTTTCAAAATATGCCCAGGGTGTGAGTTTGAAAAAAATATGGGGTAATTCGTTGTTTAGCAACAATATCGTACGTGTCCAGGTTGCACATTGGTCGCTGTAATTGTTAATGACTGCGCATCAAACATGACTGGTTTTCACTGTCAAGGGCCGTTGTCGCGTGGGCGTCACGCATGTCAACCCGAAAAGGGACCTCAACTCGATGTCCGTCGCGTTTTGACACGGCGATGGAAGAACAGGGGGCAAACAACACGGGGGAGAAGAAAAAAGGATATTCATAAAATATTTCACCGAATAAACGGGGAAAAAAAAGCTTTTATAAATTAGCTGTCGGTCGTCCTAACAGAGCTTTCGTACAAAACGTAGTTGTCTTTTAATATGACAAGATTCATTCATATACTTGGCAACACAAATACTACATTCAACAGCAAAAACATAAAACAATATCGATGTATCCTTTGAATATAGTTGTAAAAAATGTTTGTCAGTGAATTTATATGTCGTTAGTATAATTAGATTTTAAAAACTGTAAAAACTGTAATTAAAAAATAATATTTCGTCGTTGTAAAAACTCTTTAGAGAACAACTTAATTTATTATATTCAATCTGAACATAGGTATGTAATGAAAGATTTTGTTTTTAATAATTTTCCACGTTCACTCACTCACTCTCTCTCTCTCTCTCTCTCTCTCTCTCTCTCTCTCTCTCTCTCTCNAGAGAGAGAGAGAGAGAGAGAGAGAGAGAGAGAGAGAGAGAGAGAGTGAGAGTGTGTGTACTGTGCTAACAATTTATGTGAAGTGAATGATTTTAAGCTGCTTGGCGGAATATTTTGTCAACAGAATATTTTATAGTTATATATAAAATCTTCTATACTTTTGGTTTTACCATAAAAAATTAAAGGTTACAGATTAATCTTTTTGTAATGGAATGACAATAATAAATTTTTTTTTAATGCGACTACTCTTTCAGCTAGAAAATGAGTTTTAACTCGTGTTGGAATGATTTTAATGAAAGATCTTTGCTTCTTGAATAATATGCACAGTATGAAGTGAGCAAAGATTTTTAAACACTACCAGATCTTGTTTTAAAGCATGAATTTTGTGTAAAATTGTGTATAACATCGTTTTGTCTTTACATGTGAGACTCTGCAAGGGATCCCATATTGGCAATATTACCAGCGAATCCAATGAGAAAGATTGTTAATATAAGACACATTTTTCGGTTGACAGATAGTTTTATGTTCAAATATTATAACATCATCATTTTTATTTATCAAAATTAAAAGCATATTATTTTAGATTAATTTAGTAATAAATAGGTGATAGTTAATCTCTATTGCAATAAGAAGAAATCGTTTATCATTAATACCGGTGGGCCTTCAAATAGCCTCAAATTCATTAACCACTGTCAAAACGATTAAATGATTGCAAAAGGTTAAATGATAAATCAGGGTGTTAATCGTTCATGAGGTGTTTAGGTTTTATACAGGGATTTAAGAGAAATGTTAATTTCCTCAAATTAGGATCCGATAATATAAATGACGTTGAAATCAATGGATGTGTTGAACGGTGTGCGGTGGATTGCCCGACCACTGTTTGTTGCCTTTGGGCATTTACACGGGTCGGCCCCGGCCGCTGTGTCCAGCCTGTACACGTACGTGTTTGTGGGTGGCAATGAGCGAGTGTGCGAGCGGCGGTTTAATGAGCCGCTGATCATTTATAATGGGAGCTCAACAGGTAGCTCTCATGTTAATGAGATAGATAAAATCCTCGGCTCGCGTTTCATTTACACAAAGAACATTACATGTCAATATAATTTTTGTAATGGTCAGTCACTCCAAATTGACGAATAACAGTAGTTTTTAAAAATAAAATTTTATTGAAAAAAATATTAAATTTGTAGATAATGAAGATGATGGTCTTTACAACAGTCGATATGAGATATTTTAGAATCTAAATTCATTTTAAAAATTAAATTAATAGTTTATAAATATAATAAATTATACTATATTCCTTCTAAGCCTGTACTTCATTCTCAAGAAATTCTTCCGAAGTAATGTTCGTAGGAAGAATTAAAATTAATATTGCAAAAATTTACATTATTTGAGTTACTCCCACAATCTGCCTTCTCTCTCTGTTCTCCTTGTCTCTTTCCTCTCTCTCTCACTCTCTCTCTCTCTCTCTCTCTCTCTCTCTCTCTCTCTCTCTCCCCCTTTATCTTTCACTTTATTTATCTCTCCAACATTCTTTCTATCTTTCTCTTCGTCAATCTATAATTTTCCTTCTTTCTCACCCTCTCCCTCTCTCACACTCTCTCCCTCCCTCTCCTTCTCACACACCCCCTCTCTCTCTCTCTCTCTCTCTCTCCCTTTTCCTCTCCCTTTATCTCTCACTTTCTTTATATCTTTCCGACATTCTTTCTATCTTTCTCTTCGTCAATCTATAATTCTCCTTCTTTCTCTCCCTCTTTCCTCCCGCTCACTCTCTCTCTCTCCCTCTCCTTCTCTTTCACCCTGTCCAATTGACTGCTCGTGATTTGAATGGATTAAGAGAATAGTGTTAATTTGAGGAGGTGCACGTAGGTACGGTACCTTGTGACAACAACTTAAAATAAAAATTTAATTAAATCATTTTCGTTTATTTTTATTTGCTTATTGCTATTAATTATTGATGCTGTACCTACCACCCCAATATCCGCACTGTCAGCCGAAACCTGCGAACCCCATCGTGATCTGAGAAAAATAAAGCTAATAGTCAACAAAGTAATCACTTTCTACCACTAAGACATTTTCTTATTTGGAAAAATATCTGCGTTGTCAGTAGTCTTGACACAAAAGTACTGGGCCAAAAAGAAGCCTCCCCCCATTGTAAACGCTTTCCAGGCTACAATCCCAGAATTGTTCACGGTGTACAAAAATAAATTACCCTTCGTCTTGCAACTAGAATATCCTAAGACCCCTCACTAAAATGACATCCCTCTACATAAGGGATTACGCAGAATATCCTCCACAAATTGCCAAAAAAATGTTTTGACAGGCATAAACGAACTGCTACCAAGCCACCACTTTGTATCCGCGGACGCTCGGTCATAGATGGAAAAGTCGGCTGCGCCGTGGAAGACCCATCCGTGAAATTCAAAAATTTGATCTCACTACCAAGTAAACTTTCTTTTTTAATGCCAAAATGTACGCCATTGTCGTAGCTCTGGACTACACCACCACGCTGAAAGGTACAAACTTCTGCATTATTTCGGACAGCATGAGCTCAATCAGGGAAATAGAAAAATTCCATTCAAACCCGAAGTACGACTATTTAGTTACCCAAATAGAAAACATAGTTCGTAACTTCATTAGACTGCGACTTCTCGTTAAAGTTTTCACTTCGGCCTTCAAGTTAAATACTGCATTAAAATTATAAATTTGCCTGATCACCGCCTTTCTCGTCATATAGCTTTGGAAGTTATAAAAAGAAAAACATTTTGGTTCAAGCACTAGATTGATTGAACGGAGAGATACTTGTACGATTTCGATCCAAAGTTAGAAAATAGGGACAAGTGGAGTGTTCAGTTAATGGTCATTCAGAAGATGGGCCAATGTTATCGGGAAAAGTGTGTGCGAGGTCGGCTAGAAAATCTAACCGTTTTTTTACTATGCAAGGATTTACAGTACTCCCCAAATTTATTAAACTTAAATTCCATAATACTGAACTTTCAGCCATTGAGTTAAGTTGGATTTTTATGTTAAAAGGCGAGTTGCTCTACCTTAACCACACTCCTCGGCGAGAACGTGAGGTTTCAATCTGTGCTTTGTGTAACCTCGGGGAGAGGGAGGATACCGTCATTTCTTGGCTGTGTGTCCGATCTTCACTGAATTTAGATTTCCCTCCACGGGACACAGGAAGCTCAGCAGAACCCAGCTAATTGAATTTCTGAATGGCAAGAATTGCTTAGCACTGATCAGACACGCGCGGCAAGCTTGGTCTTATCGTTTTGAACTAATTAAAAAATTCTATTATGATTAATAGTTTTTTGTCTATTTTTTTTTTTTTGGTTCCTGTACTCTTAAAAGTGTTCTACATTTTAGTTTTCAATTACCTATTTCATTCTTATATTTTTGTTGGTGTAGTGATGCAGCATCAACTTCCGCCAGACGGTATTTACCAGGTTGTAAAATGTTAATTTACTTTGTTTTGTATACATCTCTTCTTGTTGTTAAATAAACATTATTATTATTATTATTATTATTAATTATCCGTTAATGCGTTACTACGTGACTGTTCATTGGTTATTTGTTATTTTTTATCGTTGTCAATTGTTGCTTGTTGGATTGTATTATGCTTAAATTATGTTGTTATTTAAATTGTTACCATTGCAATGTAGAGTTCTTAGGTTTGATATTATTTATAATGTTTATAATTATTTATAACAATTTCTTAACGCTAGCTTTTCAAAACTTTGTATTTATTTACTTGCCCTTTACTTGGACAATTGCTAAATGCCTTTGGTAAAGCAAAAAAAATTAAATTATTTATAATGAGATATAAACTCCTCCATACGAAAGAGATCAATACACATTCCAATCAACTTATCTTAAGGCAATCATCTACTCTTTCTCAAATTAATGTTTTCTTTTTTTTCTTTATTTTGTAAAGATCCATTTTGAAATTGTGCAATCTCTCTCTCACAAAAACAGTGCGTGGGCTGAATTAATTAGAGGCTCAAAGGCGTTTGAACATTGGGAACTTTTAAAGGCTTAATTTTGAAGTGATATTTCATGAAGGGCCCTCAGGCAATAATTGGGTCGGGCAGCGATACACGGCGAAGTAGGCCGGCAATAAATTTTATTTCGACCCTTCGAACGCAAGTACACGGAGCCCTGAGGTTGGTGGGAATATTAATTGAAAATTACATACATACGGATTTACAATTGCATTCTTCCACGTTTACTCGGACGTGTGGCTCAGCTAGTAACATTCACTGGCAATCCGGTGAAATCGAAGTAAACTATTAATTCACTACTTTCGTGGTCCGCTTGACCAATAAATACATGACAATTAATTAAGGTTTTTAGTTGAGATGAAAAAAAGTTAATGGCACGAGAATGAGATGAAAAATGGCAAAAGGAGGGAAAACTCATAAGGTGGGTTTGAGATGGGGAGTTGATGTCCGAGTGGATCGAGGTCACGATAGCTCAGGTGGAAGAGCAGCGGCGTATCTAGCCGAAGGTCGTGGGTTCGAATCCCTCTCGTGCCATTAACTTTTTTTCATCTCAACTAAAAACCTTAATTAATTGTCTATGTAAACTCTTAATTTTTTGATAGTGTCCATCATAATTTTGTGCAACTCCATAATAGTTGATATGCTACTTCGGAAAAGACAATTAATTTCTTACCTTTCAACCTATGTAAACTCGTTGCAAAGAGATTTAAAAAACTGGTATTTTTTGTTTTCACGCTTAAACGCAACCTATTAAATTCCACACCCTTAAAATATTTAAAAAATATATAAATCTTTACATCGTTCTATTTGAAAAACAAATAAAGTTTCTTTTGGCTAAAATATTTTCTCACTCTTTTACCATCCACATTTTCCCACTTTTTTCTATTCTTACATCTCTGTTTTTCACTGACTTACACACTTTCGCTCATTTTTCTAATTGTATCACCTACTGTTTTTCGTTGTTTCTATTTACTCATATGTTTGTTTGACTCTCTCACGTTCTCAATTTGTAAAGAAAGGTTTAAGTTAACTAAATCATTGCAAGTATAAATAAATTATTAATAAATGAATCAACCACTCTCTATCTATCTTTATCAAGCTATTACTTTTTCTCTATCTCGTCATTATAAAAAAATTAAAAAGTATTTTTATGGTAATCCATTAGATTTCGTGGTCCGATTAACCAAATAATACTTTTCAATTAGTTAATCTTTATTCAAGGTATTGGTTGAGACAAAAAAGTCATTGTCACGAGCGGGATTCGAACCCATGACCTTCGGCTAAATACGCCGCTGCTCTACCACATAAGCTATCGTGACTTCGATCACTAACTTCCCACCTCAACCCATCCTTAAGACATTTCCCACCTTTTTGCCATTATTTAGTTATTATTTTATTCATGGTAATGTGTGGTGGTTAGTGACCGTTAATCGATAATTATTCAGATAATTATTCAATTCATGGTAATATTGGTAGTAGTCAGATAGCCGAGAAAATAAGATCGTTTTACTCTTTCAGCAATATGATTAAACTATTTAATCGATCCTGTGAAATATGTCTAAAAAACAAATCTAGATCAAGCCCAGAAATAGGTTTACTGTCAAAATTGTGTCCGGCAAAATATATATCTCAATCTACAATTAGCAGCTTCCGTAGCAACCGATCAATAAACAAATATATAATTTATTAGTTGATCAATTTAATCCTTATACATGAATTGCCACGTCAAGGAATCAAGTTACAAATTATTTTATCAAATCAATCGATCATATCGCGAGGGAGCAGAATAGTAAAATATTATTTAATTAATTATTTGGTTATTAATAATTATGATTTCCAATTTTTCTTCTCAACTGTATTTGCATAAAAATTGGAAAAAATATTGTTAATAGATAAATATAGTGCATTAAAATCAACAAATTTAAGAATATTTAAAGAGGATGAACATCCATTTGGTTTTCATCAGTAAAACCCTTCAATCACTTTGGTTGAATAAACTTTTAAATCAAACTTTGGTGTACAAAATTCGTTGAATAAATAATAACCAAAATGATAATTATACACCATGGAGGAAATTAGCCGATTTATGTTGTCAGGGAATATTTGCACACGATTTGCAGCACAATAAAATTTTCTCCAACTTATCTACTAACTGGAAAAGCATTGTACCAATTTCATTATGGAACTAAAATTAACAACACTACAGACAGAGAAGAGATGTTGAAGAACATAGAAAATAGTTTTGAAAAAACAAAAAGAGAATAGATAAACTCAGAAAAGAATATGTGATCTAGCGTATATATCAAATAGTAATCAATTAAATAGTAATAAATTGGATGAAATCAGAAGTGGACCATTTGTCATAAATAAAATAAATTCAAAATCTTTGTGTGAAGTCCAAACTAACGTGAGGAGTAATGAAGTAAATAGGCTCCATATTACAAAGATAGATCCTTTCTCTAACAAAAAGAAAAAAAAAGTAAAAATAAGTATCATATTGCCTTCTAAATTGATGAATTAATATTAATTTATTTTGCAAGTTTGGAACATGTGATGGATCTTAGTGAATGAAAGAAGACAAACAATGAACTAACTGTAAAATCGATTAGGTGGTCCGATTGACCAAGTAAATCCTTTTCAATTAATTAAGCTTTCAATAAGGTATTGCCTGAGATAAAAAAGTCAGTGTCACGAGCGGGATTCGAACCCACGACCTTCGGCTAAATAACTTCCTATCTCAACCCCACCTTTTTAATTTTCTCTCCAGTATTTAGCCGAAGATCGTGGGTTCGCATCCCGCTCATGACACTGACTTTTTATCTCAACCAATACCTTACTTAAAGTTTAACTGTAAAATATTGCCTGCTATTCAATTATATTGATTTAGGTCCGGATTTATTTTAGCGTTTCCTTTGGATTTTTTAATTGTATACCATACTGTGGTTATTAAAATTTTATCAATCATATTATTAAAATTTTATTTTTTAGCAATCGTTACTAAAGGTTTGTGTATATATTCTTTATGCTAAGCTTGTTATTATATTTGGTTGTTTATATGGCTGATATTTAAAAATATATGGCTGAAATCCTGGTGGTTCCGCTGAGGTTGAAATCCCTTTGAGATAGCTGGCAAAAGCTACCGACGGTTGTTCTAATTATACAGGCCCGGCCAGTGCAGAAGACCATGTGCATATACATAATCCAATATAGCCCAATCATAAAAGGTCCGCGCAATTTTTATTCGGTATAAATAGATTGGGGCCGTCCACCTCCCGCTATTTTTCCTCTAATTTGCTATGCATTGGATCCAAGCCCGATCACCGGCCCCTCGCTTTCTGTTTAACTTATGAAGCAATTATTAAAAAAAAAGACAAGATAGATCCCTGGCATCGCGTTTAAATAAATAAATGCTAATGAATGAACACCCAGACGGATTAGGCGTCTGGGTAAACGGTAATTCCGTTCCAGTTTTTTCCTCCGACAGAGTGCCTTCGATTTTCAAATTTATTATTTAACTGTGCATTATATGCATATGGTTTATTTTCTTTTACTTCCAAGTGTATAACATACAAAACCTGTACGTCCTAACATTTTTTGTTGTTAATCACATAACACAAATGCACAAAGTAATCAGAAGTTAAAAACCTTTCTTTTTGAACTAAAGGATTTTCGCCTGTTTATAATCAGTTGGTAAAAGATCTATTATAAATACCATATATCATAGGGCCACAACTGCTTAGGCTTTAATAGTATCGTAGCTGGTTTCACTATGCTAAGTAGACTTGACTTTTTGGGTCAAGACAAGCGAAACAAAGGAGCTTCTGCCCTTTGAGTGCAAATGAGTTCTCAACCCAAACAAGTTTTAACTTAGAACATCTATCTAACGATGAATGTCTTAAAATTTCATGAAGTCTTTTGTTGATTTATCCTCTTTATTAGCTTCTAGTTAACAAAGGTTTATTATATAATAGTTTTTCACTGAAAAGACAGACTTTAGATCAGTGTACTTTTTAAAAGTTGGTTTCAACAACCATTGCGTTCTAACTATGTCAATTGGAAAGATGATGGGTTCGAAATAATTGGACAATTTATTTCCTACCCATCATCTTATTATGGAGTTCCACAAAATCAGAATGGACACAATTAAAAAATGATATCAACTTGCTTATTCATCATTTCTTGTTTACAACTACCAACAATCTCTCTTGTTTCTACATGTAAATCAACATGGTTAATACATTGTTGAATTTTTTTTTATTGAACCAGATGTTTTTATGATTTTTTCTTGAAAAAAAGTTCAATAGGACATTCATCTAACTTTAAATTGTCTTACAATTAGACCAAGCTTTTGCTGAAAAGAGTTATTGTTTTACCAGAACAATACAGACCTAAACAGAGAAAGAGAATGATAGATAGATAGAGAGAGAGATAGAGACAGAGTGTGAGAGGGGGAGGGGGGAGAGAGAGAGAGCCACAAAACAGACAGACTCATGGGCAGCAAAAAGAATAAGGGTGACGGAAAAAAAAGGCAGGTAGGAAGGTAGGACAGGAATAGGTAATTGTGGCACAAGATTTCACAAGTTACTTGTAGAGATGGAGATTAAGAGAAAGTGACAAATACAAAGATACAGAGGAAGGGAATTAGAGAGTGAGAGAGGGGTGGGAGAGAGGGAGAGAGGGAGAAAGAAAGAGAGAAAGAGAGAGAGAGAGAGAGAGAGAGAGAGAGAGAGAGAGAGAGAGAGAGAGAGAACATAGACAGATTCAGGGGGCAGAAATAAGAATCAGGTTGACGGAAAAAATGTAAAAAAAGGCAGGTAGGAAGGTAGGACAGGACCTCGTAATTGTGGCACAAGATTTCACAATTTAGTTCTATAGATGGAGATTAAGGGAAAGAGACAAATACAGAGATACAGAGGAAAGGAATGAGTGAGTGAGAGAGGGGTGGGAGGGAGGGAGAGAGAGAGAAAGAGAGAGAGAGAGTGAGAGAGAGAGAGAAGGACGAGATGGAGAGACAGAGACACAATGTGATAGTCAATTTAATATTGATATTCTAACGTATATTAATTTAATAATAATTCCACACAATTTAATTTTTTAGTTATTAGTCCATGTATTAATCAGTATTGAATAAGAATGTTGACATATTGTCATTGTCGATTGAAGACCACATATAAAAATAGTTTTATTAAAATAAATAACAAGTATGGGCTTAACTTTCTAACGGTGATTGGCACGAGTTTTCTTTTCTGTGTTTAAACATCGTTACACTCTGCAATTCGCCGAGCTCTACTTCTTAAAGAAATTTGCCTCAAGGCGGTAGGGTCGAGCTGGATCTCGGAGCAGCCAGGAAGGGTGAAGGATCCTCTCCAACCTCGAGACAAAGGGCCGACGCTCTCGACGGTCTCCGAGCCCTTTGACAAAAGACTAGTGAAGATGAGGAACAATGTTGCCGTCAGCCTTAGGGCTCCACCCTGTAAATTAGAAGGCTCTATTGTACCACGTGCCCACTTAGCATGATCACATTTCTTCCTAATTAGAAAGAGCCTCCGTCCTTTCTCTAATAGCGCCCAACATCCTTTTAATATTAAGTGCCGGAATAAAAACATGGAAACAGCTCTGAGGAACGAACAAAATTCAGTAACAAAAGAAATAAAAAGCAATTCTCCCGAATCATCCTTAAAAATTAACGTCTGACAAAATATATACAGGGTGACCTTCTTTCATGGCCCTGCTGAATTTCTCGTGAACCAATGAAGCTATGCAAAGATTTGCTCTTTTTAACCACTGTTCAGCTGTGGTCAGAGCGATAGAATCGGCGCAGCGACTTAGACTTATCTCCTCATATTGCAAGCAACACGAATAAACGATTTGTGGTTTACTCTAGGGCGACCAGGAAATTTCTGGGATTACAACTCGACTACGCGCCGCGCAATACCACCACTATCAATAAAACAGCTGTACAAATCTGCACGCATTGAATGGAATACTGGATGTAAAGAACATGTACTATTGTAAAATTTATTTACTTCCAGGAATTAAGTTTTGCTCTCATAATGCGATTGGACAAGCAATGACAGAATTAAAACAATAAAAGCAATTAATTTACTTTAGTGAAGTCGCTTTGGCGAAAAGTAAGTGTCCGTACTAACGATGTAACTGTGTTTTTAGTGTTATTTATATTCCTGCTATAAAATCATTTCCAAATAAGCAATCCAATAATAAATAATCCAATTTAAATTAATGTGGCTCTTTTAGGAACTGAATCGTCGAAGATCCAGATTAAGAGTACTTCGGTGGCGGTACGGATCAGATATAGATCGGCCTAAACCGAAAAAGGTATCTGATAATTTGTGCAACTTGAGCTTTCTTAATCAATTTGAAATGAATCATATGATACGGAAATTAGAATATATTAAATTTAAAATGTGATTATCGATATACGGAGATATATCTTAATTGTTTAAAAAAATCTTTATCAAATAATTATTTATCTTATTCACTAATCTCGAAAGAAATATTAATAAAGAATTGGGTCAACTATATGTCTGGCGTGTTTGATAACTAACACCACGCCCACCCAGACAGTTGAAAGTTTAGCCAATATTAATTAATCAAGTGAACATTGAGGTCAAGACGAAAACACTAATCCACCGTTGTCGATTAACGTGGAATGGAATTGGAGGTAGAAAATTAACAACATTTGCCAATGTATGAAATAAATGTTTTACTTCCCCCTCGTTCCATTCGAAAAACAAATTTAACGTATGTGTGGTGATTAGTGACCGTTAATCGATAATTATTCAGAAATCGTGAGATGCGGTCTGGTGTGATGTAGGCTTCAGAAAAACATTTTCTTTATGGTGCCAACGGAATAATTAATAATTATTCAGAAATCGTGAGATGCGGTCTGGTGTGATGTAGGCTTCAGAAAAACATTTTCTTTATGGTGCCAAAGTTTCGATCTTTATTGAGATCATCTTCAGCTATCATTTAATATATTCAATCGAAGTATTTCTACTCACTCAAAGTGTTTGTCTTCTGTTTAATTGTGCCATCGTTGCGTGTCGTGTTGAGAGTGGTGAGATTTTGCGTTTTATGTTTATATACGTTGGATTTTGAAGGGGTGGGGAAGGAAGTCGGTATAGAAAAGACATTTTTGTATAAGGCGTCGGCTTCTTTGAGGTGAAAAGAGCCGACGAAGGGAAACAATGTGTTGGTAATGGTTCGGCCAGATTATCCTTTCAGGATTATATAGAAAAGGATAAATAGGAAAAGGAAAGCTTTTAACTTTTTTTATTTTTCAATACATTTTAATAATCAATTAAGCTCGTATTGCTTATGTAACTATTACTATAAATATATAAGTATACTCTCAAAGACAAAAACCGGACAGTTTTATTTATATGTTTATTTTCCATGATAACTAAGTTTAAGATTAAAAGTTGTCTTAAAACGTTGACACGACATTAAAGCGGGGAACACACTTACCCGATGCAATGCTATGCGACGATACCTGATGCTACCCGACGAAAATCTAATGTCCAATTTTCCATAAGATTGTATTACCCCCGTGCACATCTGCCCGATCCCACGCAACGCTACCCTACTCTACGCTATGCGATACTCACAGTCCAGGTTTTCGTCGGGTAGCATCAAGTAAAGTCGAAGACAAAAGAACCGGACACTCATACTTTTATTCAAACTGCATGTATTATTGTCGTTATATTAATGACAACATAATTATTTTTATATAAACCAAATTAACTGAGATGCAAAATTCATAGGTTTTTATTTTAAAAAATAATAATTTTAATAGTTTGATAGAACATTGATCAAAACAAAGAACTGGACACTCATATTTTTATTCAAACTGCATGTATTATTGTGGTTATATTAATTACAACAAACTTATTTTAATATGAACCAAATTAACCGAAATAAAAAATTCATTCGTTTTTATTTTTAAAAAAATTAATTTTAATGGGTTGGTAGAAAATTGATCAAAACACCTAAATACCATTTTTTGATATAATGAATTTAACTGAAAATTTATTACACGGTTTTGCTCATAAAATTTAACTAAAATTTATTACACGATTTTGCACATAAAATTTAACCAACGATTTATTTCATGGATTTGCTCACAAAATGCAACTGACAGTTTATTACATGATTTTGCTCATATTTAATTAATAATTTATTACATGGTTTTGCTCATAAAATTACACTATTTTCGTCGAGTAATGTCAGAACCGGATACTCATACTTTTTTGTAGTTTATTTCAAACTATGTATATGTAATTTTGTCGTTATATTAATTGCAACATTCTTATTTTAATGTAAACCAAATTAAACGAGATTAAAAAGTCATTAGTTTTTATAAAAATTATTTAATTATGATGGTTAGGCAGAAAATTTACCGAAACACCGGAATAACTTTATTTAAAACAATTAAATTTAACTAACAATTTATTACATTGTTGTGCTAATAAAATTTAACTACAATTTATTAAATGGTTTGCTCAAAATAATGCATTAAGAAAAAAAGAGGAGTTGCGATTGAGATACTGATTTGTTATACGCTGTGTGACTGTACGTGGCGTCCGCTTGACGTCGCATAGATGTGCACACCCTACCACAACGTGAGAAGGCGTCGGGTAGCATCGAGTAGCGTCGCATAGCTATGCATCTAGTTTGTGTGTTCTCAGCTTTACGCGGGCCTTGGTCAAGTACGATGCGTTCGCTTACTACTCGGGCTAGTGTTCATAACAGGCGACCACGTGTTGATTTAGATTGGGCTTTGGCATTTAACTAATAATTTATTACATAGTTTTGCTCATAAAATTACACTATTTTCGTCGACTAGCGTCAGAACCGGATACTCATACTTTTTTGTAGTTTATTTCGAACTATGTATATGCAATTTTGTCGTTATATTAAGTACGACATGCTTATTTTATTGTAAACCAAATTAAACGAGATAAAAATTCATGAGTTTTCATAAGAATTATTTAATTATGATGGTTAGGCAGAAAATTGATCGAAACACCGAAAGAAGATTATTTACACCAATTAAATTTAACTAACAATGAATTACAAGGTTGTGCTCATAAAATTTAACTAACGATTTATTTGATGGCTTTGCTCAAAATAACGCATTTTCAAAAGAGTCGTTGCGATTGGGATACTGATTTGTTATAAACGCTGTCTGACTGGTGTGATAATTGTGAGACATGCTGATGTACATAGCGTGCGCATAAATAGTTGTGCACACCCTACCAAAACGAGACAAGCCGTCGGGTAGCGTCGTGTAGCGTTGCATCGGGTGTGTTCCCAGCTAAGTAACTTGTTTTCTACTACTGGAGAGGCATCAAGCAGAAAGACAACTATTCGCAAAATCAGTATCTCGCTTAGACACTCAAACAATGGGGAGTCTTCAGTTTTTTTTTTGCTCATGTGCCATGCGTGGTCACAGCCTTTACAAAGTTATGGAATGGGGTGCAATCAACGTCCATGCTCGTGATTATCGTACAGATCTATGACTGCACTAAGATACGTTGTGTAACGTCTTCTGGAACCTGTGGTCTCAATCGCTCCATTTATTGGGGACAACTTCGTGTTGATGCACGATAACGCTCGACCTCATTTAGCTTATAATATGTAGAGTTATTATATATTAATCACGAATTGAACTTTAGTAGTAGTTTTCAGTGTTAAACAACAATTAAAAAAGATTAGTAACACAAAATGCCCATGTTTTAAAAAAATTATCAATACAATATAATGTGGAATCTATAAGTATCATCGTTATTCCAAAGTTTATCAATATTGTCTATGTTTTTTCAAGCTAACGGATTTAAAGACAAACATTGTTAATAACTATAGCAAGTGTGTCAGTAAAGAAAACTCTTTGATAAAGAATAAATCCCATTTTTTATTATAATTGTTAACAAATTGGACTGGTTGCAATTTGTGACACGCTGCGTATTGCAAATTGACCTCGGCTTAATTGGTTCCCGTAATGAGTTAGATCAAAGTAAAAGAGAATCCAAGGGTGGGTCTAGTGTGCCTAAGTGCATAGATGCACTTCTCGACTGCTTCATCTCATTCTATACCTTCATAAAAACAAACGATTTCGGAAATTTTGTCACGAAAACGTAAATACGTATTACTTAACTTTTAAATCCTCTTCACCACCTGTGCTGCGACACAATTGTTTAATTTTTTCTAGTTGAAGCATCATCTAAGGCATCAAACACGTCAATTCGTTGCACGAAATTAACACATTCAACAAGATACACAAACGACCAGAATGATATTTTAAGCAGCGTAATTACTTACCCACTAATACATTAAGCCATTCTGTTAGGATCACACTGAGTTCATCACTATAAAATTTCTTAAGGTGAGCACATCTATGCGAATCAAGCGCACGTCACGTACAGTCGCACAGCGTGTATCACAAATCACTATCACAATCGCAACGCCTCTTTTGTGAGCTTGACTATTTTGAGCAAAACCATGTAATAAATGGTTCATTAAATTTTATTAGCACATCCATGTAATATTATTTGTTAATTACAATTAATTAAGTTTATTAATTAGTTGAGATGAAAAAAAGTTAATCGCACGAGCGGGATTCGAACCCGCGTTCTTCGGCTAGATACGCCGCTGCTCTAGCCGAAGATCGTGGGTTCGAATCCCGCTCGTGCCATTCACTTTTTTTCATCTCAACTAAAAACCTTAATTAATTGTAACGATTTAATTGGTCAAGCGGACCACGAAATTAGGGAATTATTTGTTAAAATTCACTAATTTCGTGGTCCGCTTGACCAATTAATAGTCAATCGGACCAAGAAATCAAGTGAATATAATGTTAAAATTAATTAAGATTTTTAGTTGAGATAAAAAAGTCAATGGCACGAGCGGGATTCGAACCCACGATCTTCGGCTAGATACGCCGCTCTCTACCACTTGAGCTATCGTGACCTCGATCCACTCGGACACTAACTTCCCATCGCAACCCCACCTTTTGAATTTTCCCTCCTTTTTGCAATTTTTCAATGGAAGTTAGTGTCCGAGTGGATCGAGGTCACGATAGCTCAAGTGGTAGAGCAGCGGCGTATCTAGCCGAAGGTCCTGGGTTCGAATCCCGCTCGTGCCATTGACTTTTTGATCTCAACTAAACCCTTAATTAATTGTAATATATTAATTGGTCAAGCGGACCACGAAATTAGTGAATTTAATGATTTAAAAAATGAAGTATACTTCACTAAAGCTCTCCGTGGCCATTTCATTTGTCGTCGAGAATCCAATCCGATTACACTTCATTTGTAGAAAGCGTCGATGGCCGCAACGGTTTAGGCGTTGACACGGCTCTCATCACTCAAGGTAAAGGTCCCGGGTTCGAATCCAGCGGCCCTGCATTCGAACCCGACATACTTACAAATGGGCTTTTTTTCAAAAACACCGGCACCCTGAGGGCATATATGGGCTCTGCTGTTGCGAACCCTCGTAAAAAAAAATAAATAAATAAAAGTAACAGAAAAATTATATTTTTTTGCCGAACAGAAAGAATGTAGAGATTTTTATTTAGGTTTATAAAAACAATACAACATAATAATCAATCTTTAAAATAATCAATGAGACTATGATATACAGTGATTTTTATAATCAAAGGCGAGGAATAATCTGATATACTTGATAGGACGTACCAGGCTGAGGAAAATTGTATTAAAATCTGATAAAGGACCATAATTATGAACAAATACGCTGGCATATTTATTATGTAACGATTATTATTATTAAAAAGTGTTAACTCCGATAAAAAGCCTCCCAACAGATGGACTGAAGCTTATGCTTAACGCTATTCCTTCAATTGTGAATGTAAAAGTAATTCTTAAAGAAATAATTGACCACATTATTATTAAAGAATTAATTAGATTATTATTTATAGTGATAAAATTAATGTTGTTTGTAGGCGAAGAAAAAGTGATTCGATTTGGCAGATCGAGGAAAACGATATTGAAATTTAATAAATCATTATGATCAAATAACGAAGCTATCGCGTGATTTTCATGGTGTTGCAATTTTGAAACTATATCCGGTATACGTACTGGTCTGACGGTTTCTTCTGGAATGGAAGAAGTTGCCATAAGTGCCATAAAGGGGAAGGAAAGTGGGTCGCGGAAATAGTTGTCTGCCTTCGGCTGCCGTTGATTGGGCGATCGGATGCCGCGGGGCGGAGCGAGTAGCCATAGCGACCGCGTCCTACCTGCCTATATTTTTTTTATTTACATCTAATAGACAAGACTCGCCAGCTCGGATAATATTTTATTTTCCCCCTTTGCAGTCCGACTGTATTGTTTTCACGAATTGTTTCCCATCTGGAAACTTGTTATTAACCGCGAAGAGAAAATGGTGGTTTAGCGGTCGGTCCTGCACGGCGGGGCAATTGGTTTTGATGTGATGAATTTAACTGTTTTTTCCCCTCAGCCGGATTCCCTCCACTCTTAACAAATAAAACCTTCCATCCGGTTTTTTTAAACTTTTTACTCCTCTTCACATTTCAAATGTTAAAGCACAGGCATTTGAAGAAAAAAAACGCGTTTATCAATTTCCCAAGTAAAGAAGTCTCATTCCAAAACCTAGATGTAGATGTAGATGTATTAGTCGGGGTGTGATACACCACGGCCTTTAAGAATTATTGTATCCCTCGTTCTGTGCCTATAGCACACCTGTAAGTCCTATTTCATCAAGGAACTTGATTGGTAAGGTTGAATTTCTTCTACAGTCACATTATACATCCCAAAGCACTTCCTCCTGCAAACAAGTGTAGCATCACAGTTTGTTAATGGGTGTGTTGGTGTCTCCTCTGCCTCTTTGCTGACTCTGCATGTGCCTGGATTTTTCCAATCTTCTTTAAATGTCCATTTAGTTTACAGTGTCCGGTTAGGATTCGCAGTTTTTTCCTGCTTCTTTTGGTACATTCTGTTACTTCTTTCCTTTCGAAATTTGTTAGGAGGTTGGTGGATTGTTTGCGTCCAATGAGTGAATTCCATTGTTCCTTCATTTTCTTTTTATCCTTCTGTCAGAAGTACTCATTGATAGTATGGGTTCCTATGCCACAGAAGGACTCGGGTCCTATCAGCGGTATAGCAGCTCCTTTCCTTGCAAGGGTGTCCGTTTTCTCGTCGCCTTCTACTCTCATGTGTCCTGAGACCCAACAGACTTGTTCTGCGTACCTAATAAATTTAATTTGGGTTTGCAGTTCAACACCATCTTTGAACTAATGATGTTTGAGCTTAGTGCTTTGATGGCTTCTTGGCTATCTGAATGATAACTAAGTTCTTGTTTTTGTACCCTTTAGTCAAGTTAAATTGAGCACATCTCTCGATTGCGTGGACTTCAGCTTGGCAGAAAGTGGTGTATTTTCCCATGGGTTCTGAGTATTTTGTTCAAGGACGGAATACTCCTGTCCCCCTTCCTTCTTGTGTTCCAGATCCATCTGTGTACTAAACGATGGTGCCATTTTTAAAAGAGGTGTTTTCCTTTCGTTCCCGTTCTTTTTCGGTACCTAGGTTTCTTTGGAAGTTTTGGTTAAATTCAAACATCCTATCCATGTCATCCCTTGGAACTATGAGTATCGGATGGTACTAAACCTAAAAACCAATTGATTGATAAAATGGCCCATTTTTTGATTGCCAAAATTGACAACAAAAAGTAAGTAAAGAATTATTTTTTAAACTTACGTACACAAATTAGAAAAGATTTGTTTATTTTGGAAGATGATTGGTATAGTTTTATTGTTGGTAAAAATACATAAACATCTATTTTCGCTAACCACTATGATCTCATGATAAAAACGAAATTCTAAACTACACTGAGATGCAAAAAAAGTGGCAACCCTTACTATTTTATACATTAGTCAATCGTATGTGGTCAGGGTGCTTAACATTCCCAGAATAACTTCCATCGCTTCCAAGACAGTTGAGGTTACTTGAGGGTGGATCAGGTCGCCATCGTGCCACATCCTAGAGAGACGATAGTTTTATTGCTTCGAATGTGCTCCTTAATCAACCTTCCATCGGTGTTAAGTTCAAACAAGTCTTGAACAAGTTCGAAATAATCAATTAAACTGTAGTTCTGACCATAGATTTTAAAATTATTATTATTAACCTTAAGAGTTCGTAATAGTATGGATAAACAGGATATATTTTTCAAAATTTCTATGAAGAAAAGGGATTCTTTAAAATCCTACGATAATGTTACCCTTTCTAGCTCGAGCCACCGATCTCTGGAATTCACTTCCTTTGCCAATCCGCAAAGTTACCTCCCTTACCTCTTTTAAATTCCCGCCGTACCAACACCTCCCTCCAAAAAAAGGCAACATAGTTCACTATATTAAATTCATTAGATTTCGTGATATGATTGACCAAATGACATCCTTCCATTAATTAATCTTTGCGTAAGGTATTGGTTGAGATAAAAAAGTCAGTGTCACGAGCGGGATTCGAACCCACGACCTTCGGCTAAATACACTGCTGCTCTGTCACTTGAGATATCGTGATCGTTACGAACATCTGCGTATTTAGCCGAAGGTCGTGGGTTCGAATCCCCTCGTGACACTGGCTTTTTATCTTAGCCAAGACCTTACATAAAGATTAATTAATTGATAGTTCAATACATTATTAAGTCCTTTTGATACATTAGAAAACTTGTTACCATCTTTTTCTCAATTTTTATGTTTACAGTTTATGATTATGTTTGCAAAATACAGAAAAAATTATTACTATTTTTCCATAAATTTTTATTATTGCCACTATTATTTCTGTTTTTCAATAATTTTGAACATTTTTAACAATTAATATTACAGATCATATGTTCCTTCCAAAGTTTAAAATTGACATGCTTATTTCTATATATTATTTAACAAATTAAAATAACAATCACTTATTATGTCACAGTCTTGACGGTAATTAATAGACAGTTTATCTTTTTTATGCCAAGGGACTCCAGGAACTTTCGGAAAATTGCTGTTTAAAAATGTGGATTTTTAACAAATATGTAACTTCAATTGTTGAGTGGTTTTTTAATGTTAATTCGTTGGTCTGTGACAAGGTGTTGATAAGAGGTTGAAACCTCACATGATAGGTTGTGATAAGAGTCTAGTCATGATCAAAATATTAAAACGTTTTGCGGAATCTGAAGGACTTAAAAATGCATCCCACTGGCTTCTTTCAAAATGCTATTACAAAATATTAATGTCTACCGACTGTTTGTATACAAATGTCAGAAATCTTTGTATATAGGCGCTAACTGACCTGAGGAAGGATTAAAATAAATCCGAAACATAATTATTTTTTTATATATTTGGCTTTCTCTATTTGACATACAATCATTTTGGCGAAGGTTTTTCTCAAACAGATATATTTTACAGTAGTAGTTCTTGTAATTTAAAACTCTAGTAGTTAAACTGTACAATGCATTTTCTAATCTGATACAATAATAGAGTTTTTTCATATTTTATTAAGACAAACCGAAAAAAAAATCTAAAAACTAAATCAACAAGGATGAACCCCCCCCCCAGAAAATGTCTGTGGTGTTCAGTGACCGTTAGTCATTGATTCTTCGGAAATCGTGAGTTGCGTTCTGGTGTAACGTAAGTTTTAGAAAAACATTTTCTTTATCGTACTAACGTTTCGATCTTTACTGAGATCATCTTCAGGGCTCAAAGTGTTGGTTTTCTGTGTAGATGTGTCATTCTTGAGTCGTGTTGAGAGTGCCTCGACTCACAAGAATGACACATCTACGATGATCATGAAGATGATCTCAATAAAGATCAAAACGTTGGCAAGATAAAGAAAATGTTTTTCTAAAACCTATGTCACACCAGACCGCATATCACGATCTCCGAATAATCCTTCAGAAAATATTTGACTAGCTGCTGTGCTCGACCTTATTTTACGGTTGCACTGCCTACTCTTCAGCCTGTAGAGGCACGTTAAGCTCTACTATCAGGGTATTCGAGCGTCCCTGGTTCGATTAGAACAACACCTTGGCAACCGGGGGGGCAGCTTCGTTTTAGCTATGCGGCCGCCAGTAGCGACTTCAGACCCGGTCGCGACCCCTTGAATACGCTTCGGGGAAGTAGGGTGTTAGAGGAATATCGAGTACTCTACCACTCTGATTGAATGAACAGGAGAGAATGTATTTAAGAATGACTGTGAGTATCAATGCGTAACTGCGTGCGTTGGATGCTGAATTGAACTATCTGTTCACAGCACCCCTCCGGAGCTCAATCCCGATGCCTGGACGGACAAAACCGAGGTCTGCCCTAGAACTGCCGTGGTGGGTAATTCCCGAGGCCTGACTATTGTAAATTGCAAAAGCTGGATCTGCCGCTGGACTGCGTGAAGTGATCTGCTCAACTCTGTATTTGTATGTATGTACGTACATGTATGGATTTGAGCCTAACAAATCCAAATCCAAACAAAGAAAAAAAATTTGGTGTTTTTGTGGATAAACAATTGATTTTACTTAACGATCAAAAACATTAACTTTCTACTAAATTTTCTAATCTTATATATGTAATTCGAACAAACCATAACATTGTCATATATCACTGTCATCCCTGGCCATTTCATTTGTCGCCGAGAATCAAATAGATTCATGAGATTTGAAAAATGGCAAAAAGGAGGGAAAATTCGAAAGGTTGTAGGTTGAGATGGGAAGTTAGTGTCCGAGTGGATCGAGGTCACCATAGCTCAAGTGGTAGAGCAGCGGCGTATCTAGCCGAAGATCGTGGGTTCGAATCCCGCTCGTGACTCTAACTTTTTTATCTCAACTAAAAACCTTAATTAATTGAAAGATTGTTCAATATGTTTTTAATTTATAAGTAAATGTATACTTTTTAGAAAACAGTCCACAATGATACAAGTTGACAGCGGTCAAAAAAGCGTACGTAGAGAAATGTAGTTTTAATTTGTAATGTCATTTTACACCTTATTACGTCCAATTAAATATTTCTATGTTCATTTATTTATTCACTTATTGTGTACATATTTACACAAACTGTGTCAGAAGTATCACCATCTAGGCAGATATTTGCAACCATGTAGGAAAATATACCAAGAAAATATGTTCAATATTATTTGTTAATATAAAAGGTGTGGGCAAAGATCACTCAGTTTATGTTATATTTACTGTGCCAGATATAAATTTTTTTTTTGATTTTTTAAAAATAAAAATTTCAGAATAAAGCACATCATTGACAACGCATATAAAAATGGTACATAAAACGATATGAAATATTTTATTTATAATATTCAATAAATATGGAACACCCTTTTTTCCATATGAGATTTATAGCATTTATTGGAGGGAGTAACAACGTTCAATTAATATACAAAAATTAATCAGAGATTTTTCCCTATTAAATAAAATAGAGGTAGATTCATGATAATTCAAGGTACATACCCTGTTGCAAAAAGTTTAATTAAAAGCGTATTAAAATTCAATTTTCTGCCCAATATATTTTCGCGTAAAGGTCTCTTAATTTGTATTAATCGTCAAAAAGTAATTTATTCACATGCAAGTCGACCGGGGGGAGGGGGCTTTTAGAATAACCAATTAACCTACCGAATCCTTGGAAAATTCGAGTTTATTGAAACCAATAAAACGGTCTGGGAACAAAAAATAATAAAACGCTTAAATATAACTTTAAAATTCCCGGACAGGGTGCATTTCCAGATAATTAACTACCGACCTGGAACTATCTCGTTAGTTGTTTTACGGCCGCGTCCACCGGATTACGGCCCTCGAGTTTTACTGCACCACCGATAATAAATACCAAGTCTCCACGAGATGTAATGAGTCCATTCCTGACTTTGTAACGCGGGGATTTTATAATTTGCCCTGCGCAAACTTATTCAAAGCCCGGCGGCTTTGTCGGACGGGTCGTTAGAATCAAGAAAGTTATAACTTGCCGTAAAACACCGGCAGTTAACGTCCACAATATATGATAAAGGCAAGCGTACAGTGAAAATTATAAATAGTTCACCCCCCATCCGGCCCAAATAAACTCGGTCCTTTCAAATAAAGATTATAACATATAAATTAACATTAACTACATTGAGCATAACACCCAACGGTTCATTACGTATATCTGGAAGGCGACGAAATTCTGACGTCTTCGAAGAGTATTTTGGTCAATCACATGATCAGTTAAACATTAATCGAATTATTTTGATTTTCTGTGTCGGTTAGTAGAAAAATATATCTGTCTAGAATTAAATTTTTACAGCTACACAATATTTACTTAATTTTTCGACAGTTTACATAAACGCGCAGCCATACAAATTCTCACAGACCTGCCAGTCTTCTATCTGTGACTTCCAAGATAAACGAAAACCTTATTTTAAAACGTTTAATACACACTCCAGATAAATAAATTCTCATTACTTTTCATCAATTTGGTTTCCGAGTTTTCACCATTTCCCTACTAGTTAGCACCATTCTGATGCTTTTCTAGTTTTCAGGCTTATGGTACGTCTGGCATCAAGGAATCCTCCGTGAACTAAAACTCTTCATATCCACTCCTATTTGTCATATTCCACTATTCTTTCTAACCGACCGCACCTTCATAGTATAAAGCGGCAACCAATAGTCGGATATGAAATCAATCCAAGCAGGTGTCTCTCAAGGGTTCATTCTTGGTCAAACTCCACCATTGATAGAGCTGACATACTTGCACGACCAAATACCGCCATTACAGCTTATCCCGAAGAGACAATTTGTCGCGCTAGCTTCAAATTTATACAAGCTCCTCCGACGGACAGAGTTACGTTGAGAAAATTTTAAAGATCAGGATGGTGGTTTGAGGGTGGGATGTCATATTCGCAAACTGGTATCTGTGTAGGTCAGAATCCTTCTCGGTGGAAATCAACATAGATAGGGTATTACGCAGAAATGGAATTACCTTCAGATTCTCGAAAAGAGCGGCCAGTGATGGTACCTGTACAGTAGGGTAGCTGTAAAGTATGATAGAAGTTGGATGGAAGGATGCCATTCAGTACAGGCCTTGTGCCAATTCCCTAAATCAATGGAGGAGGAATAATGTCTATGACGCATTGGTACTGCTGTTGCAAAAACTAAATTGTTTGCCAAGAATTATATTGTAATATAATGAAAGAGAAGTTATTTTTAAGAGAAAATTACAAGAAACGTATCTTAGACCACACAAGAGATATGGAACGCAAAGTGGCCTATCTTAGCAAGTTATTTATATTTATAACATCAATAATAAACTCCTTTCAAGCCAAATACTTAGGATTATACCTGGAGAGCAAACTGACGTGGAATTCACAAACAAAACACTAGAACAACTAAGAAAATTTCTATAACCTAAATCCGTGATGACCGTCAACCCTAAACTATCCTTATACAAGAAATTACTGAAACTACTTTGGATCTATTGAGTGAAACTGTAGGGATCTGCCAATCCATCCAATCAAGAGCCCTCAGACAAAATGTCAAAGCTCTTTATTACGTCACTAACCTCACCACCAACGTTTCTTTTGTCTACGAACCGATCTGTTTACAAATCCAAAAGTTTCACTCCAACCTATGGATACATCCTAATTCTACTGCTCTTGCCCTTCTCTACATATTCCCATCTGCAGAACCCACCGCGTCGCGTTAATGTACAATGGTTTTGAGACCTCCTTAATCTCACAGACTGAGTGCAAGCTTATGTCATCCAGGTACAGCTCTACCATCAGTGATAACGTGATCACATTTGTAATTTATACAAATATGTATTGACATACAAATAAATTTTTTAAAATTATTTTATTCATATTATTTATCTTATGTTAGCCAATTTTATAGCTGTATTGATTTAGATAATTTAAGACAATAATAAATATAATAATGAATATTTATTCGAAGGTTAAACATGAAAATAGTTGGATATAGTGAATTTAGTCCTGAGCTGTTGGTAAATTTTCACTGGTAGTTGAATACTCGACTAAATTTGTAATTGTAATTAAGTCAGGCTATCCAACAGTCTGATTCAGTAATGTGGCAGACTCTTATTACATATAAACCTGGTTAACCAATCTTTTTACGTTTAAAACAATGTGTGGTGATTAGTGACCGTTAGTCGATGATTATTCAGAAATCGTGAGATGAGATCCTGGTGTGATGTAGGTTTTACAAAAACATTTTCATGATGTTTGTAGATCGACCTGCAGATAATCAATGTAGAGTTCAATATCTTCTTTAAGGTCTTTACTAGGTGAAAGAAGGACAAAAGTGTTGGAATCACCAAGCTTTCGGCAACATTATGTTGCCATCATCAGGGCCTATTTATTAAGAAAATATACATAATTAATATACATTTTAACAATCAAAAAATCAAAAAACATCAGTGCATACTTTCCCAAGAAAGAAGAGAAAAAAAATTTTCTCATCGGAAAAAACAAATGCAATGGTTTAGATTATGAAGCACATGGCCAGCATTCGGTTATATATGGTGAACAAGCCATCTATGCAAAGTAAATTAATGAGTAATTTTGACATTAATTATTCAGATATCGTGAGATGCGGTCGGGTGTGATGTAGGTTTCAGAAAAACATTTTCTTTATCTTGCCAACGTTTCAACATTAATGCTTTGACATTAATGCTTAACAAAAATAATAACTTAATATATACAATTACATTTTTTATTTATAAAATAAATTACCTCACTAATAATTCACACATTTACAAGTTCAACTGTTTTTTTGTTCTTACTAACTATTGTTGTGATTAAAACCAATAAATACATTATATTATCACGGGGTATTACATTAATGACTAGAATTTAATTTAAAGCTTGTTTAAAATTATAAATACAAAGGATTACAATTAAGATGAAACCCGACACACAACGTTGTCTAATCTAAGGCTGGATTGATACAGTTAGTGAAGGCTACCAGGCTCTGTGCACTCCTCATTACGCGCCCTCTAACGGACGCCACCTTTTTTTCGTTTTTTATAAATTTCCAATAATCCCGCAAATGTTGAGATGGAACCCAGTTCGTCACCATTTAAATTGCAAGCACTCCTCGTTAAATGGATGTATACCTTTTCCAACAGGAGTCTTTTCTCAAAGCCAACATCTCGACCCATGATCTCAGGGGAGCCTAACTTGAAAAAACGACCATTCTTTGTAGCATGAGAGGACAACCCTGTGGTCAACTTTTTATGAATACAATCCAATCTGTGTTGGTTCATTCTAATGTGAATTTTTTGCTTTATTTATTTTATATATAAAAAATGTTATTGTATATATTAAGTTATTATTTTTGTCAATTATTAATGTCATAATTACTCATTAATTTACTTTGCATAGATGGCTTGTTCACCATATATAACCGAATGCTGGCCATGTGCTTCATAACCTAAACCATTGCATTTGTTTTTTCCGATGAGAAAATTTTTTTTCTCTTCTTTCTTGAGAAAGTATGCACTGATGTTTTTTGATTTTTTGATTGTTGATATGTATATTTTCTTAATAAATAGGCCCTGATGATGGCAACATAATGTTGCCGAAAGCTTGGTGATTCCAACACTTTTGTCCTTCTTTCACCTAGTAAAGATCTTAAAGAAGATATTGAACTCTACATTAAAAACATTTTCTTTAACGTGCCTACGTGTCGATCTTTATTGAGACCATCTTCAGGGTTTGGGATTTACAAACATTGTTTAAATTGAACAAATTACATGTAGGATGTGGAAAAAAGTGAATTTATTCAATGCAAGAATATTTTTTATATTCAATCAAAGTATTTCTATCCGCTCAAAGTCTGTGTTTTCTGTGTAGTTGTACCATTCTTGCGTGTCGTGTTGAGAGTGACAGTGAGGTATTGCTGGTTTATGTTTATTTGGCACACAACACGACACGAAAGAATGGCAGAATTACACAGAAAACACACACTTTGTGTGAGTAGAAATACTTTGATTGAACATAAAAAATGTTTTTTGCATTGTATAAATTCACTTTTCTCCACATCCGACATGTATTTGTTCAATTTAAACAATGCTTGTAAATCACACGCCCTGAAGATGATCTCAATAAATGTCGAAACGTTTGCACCATAAAGAAAATGTTTCTCTGACCAGACCGCATCTCACGATTTCTGAATAATAGTTTAAAACAATCTTTTTTGTAGGTTTGCTCTGTATTTTATCTTTTTAGGTTGCGCGCACAACTATATTTGCCTTCTGATTCTCAAACATCAGGGAATAACAAATCCGTAGATAATGGCAAGAAATGAATTAAGTCTTTAGAAATGCACAGGGTTACAATGTTGTTTATAGCTTATCGAGCTCAGACAACATTAGAAGCGGTCGTAAAGATGTCAAACCCTGCCTCGGATCTTCTGACGGGAACATTAACTTCCCAGAGGCTGTAAAACCTTATTTACATCTCTCCCTTTTCTACTTTGTACCTACTGCGGCAATAAGGCCGGAATTCGATAATAAAGCGGCCACTTTTATAATAAGCAGCTTTATAAAATTCTTCCGCTGTTGATAGTAAAATTTTTTTTAAGTTAAATTCCTAGAAAAATCATAATTATATGTTACTATGCTACTACAATGCTAAGTATATTTTACGTAGTATAAGTTAATAAACCATCAGACTCTCTGTCTCATATACAAGGTGGCCCCAATTCAGCCACACTTCCAAATCTTATAGGAAATTGAACGCTGAGTAAAAAAGGTCCTATGAACCTGTGTCCGCAAACGCTTCAGTTCCGAGCTACAGGCAAAAAACCTTGAAAAACTACGTTTTTGACCTTATTCGTGAAATTGTTGCTAAACCATTGGCCTGACAGTAAAACAGCTCGAAACAACATCTGTAGAGGATTAATTTCTGCGTCGAATGAAATTAAAACCAGCCTGAACGGAAGAATCCGGAAAGGATCAAAGAATTCGATCACCAGCAAACGAGGTTGGTAACGGAGAATTTTTTGATAGGGTGTTCAAGTTGTGAATTTTAGATAAAAAAGTCAGAAATGGTGAATTTTGTGTACCCCTTCACCTCCAAACTTCGAAAAATCGCCGAAAATGTAATTTTCGGCCGATCAGGCTGGTTTTAATCTCATTCGACGCAGAAACTAATCTTCTACAGATGTTGTTTCGAACTGTTTTACGGTCAGGCTAAAGGTTTACTAACAATTTCACGAATAAGGTTAAAAAAATGTGGGTTTTTCATGGTTTTTTGCCTGTAGCTCGGAACTGAAGGGTTTGCGGACACAGGTTCCTAGGACCTTTTTTACTCAGCGTTCAATTTCCTATAAGATTTGGAAGTGTGGCTGAATCGATTGGGGCCACCCTGTATTACATAAATTTCACAGTATATCAATTTTCGTTAATTAGAAGTTACAATAAACGAAAATTGATTTAGTTTACATATAAGTGGCAATTTTAATGCAATGAAAGTCTGATTATATTAGCATTTTTGTTTTCTACCTCAGGTAAACCACTAAAATTAAATAAATACAAGTCTGATTTCCAAGTGGTGCTTGGTTCAGCCGAACAATCAATGTCACAAATCAATCGCATAAACATGTCACAAAATGATGAGAATCTGAGATCAATCTCAAGTTGAAAGCATAAAAAGTTTGTATTAAACATATTGCCAATATTTAAAAATAGCTATTCTAATCATACAGCATACATATTACAAAAAATTATTAACAGCGCGTTTATCTAAACATGTTTTTGAAAATAAGCGTTTATTAGTTTGTAAAGAAAATATTTAAACTTTTTAATAATTAACTTGGTTATCATAAAAAATTACATTTTTTAAGTTGCTTGTATTTTGAACATACAAAAACCGATATAGGGATAATCACTTTTGTGAGGTCCATTTGCTTTATGTATTCCAAGTAGTGGAAAATTTATTTGCTCTTGCACGTACAAATTATTATCATGCTTTTGTACAATCATTTGAAAGGTCGAAATGTATTTGATCTCGGTGATAAAAACCATTTATGAATATGTCAGTTTGATGAAAACATTTCTCTGGAATTAATCTGGATTCATAAACATTTTGGCCGATTCCAGTCGGAATCAGCAGCATATTTTACATAACCGGGTCTCGCGCACACTTTCTCTCTTACACGCACACGCACACACACAAAGTAGTGTATTTGTACATTAGGAATGTTGACAAAAATGTATATTCTTAATTTGTTTCGGACAATTTTATTGTTTTGTATATGTGTTTTATTAAATGTCGAATGTGCAGGGTATGGGAAACTTCCAAGAAAAGATGTGGAATATGTGAATTGGAATCGGTAAAATATGACGATATTGAAATGGCTCTAATTTGACATCTGACATTATTGACTTTCATATTTTTATTTTCCCAGCATGCGGTACGAGATGTGGAGACGGGGTGACCGCGCACCCACCTTTTGCCATTTGAAAGCTGGAATGAGCCGCTAATGAGCTGCTTGTCACCGCTGCACCCCCTGCTGATTTGTTTGTATTTGTTAAATGACCGTGCTACCCTTTCAGTTTAAACACACGGCCAACATTTGATTATCTCACCTATGATCCACCCGTTGAATCCCTTTCACGAAAATAAACACACTGCTGATGACAGAGATCATTCGATCGGCAATATTTAAACAAATGGCTTATTTATTTTCCAACTTGGAATTTACAGAACTAACTTCGTGATTTTTACGACATTGATGTATGAATATTTACTGTGAACAACTATTACAAAACATGAGTACAACTGTTTTTACATAGCGATAATTTACAACTGCCTTCAATTCGATAATAAGTACCACTGAGAGAGGAAATATACATTGCCCATCAAAATACCCCTACCACCTAGTTTTGGCAAGTTTGAAGTTTTCGTAAAAAGTGCAAAAATTGACGTTTTTTTTAAATTTACGGATGAATGACTAAGCTAGGAAAACCTTTAAAAAACTCATGTTGTTCAGTATAAAATTTTCTAAAAAATGATACCTAGTGCAGGTCTGTAACTTAAAAGGCTAACAAAATATGCATTTCCCAAGTTGGCTATTTTTTCGTGCAAAAACTACTCAAAATAAATACTCTTTAAAATATGAACACTTAAACCCATTAGGGACTTACACCTCGGTCTTTCAAGCTGAAATAAATGTCAACGCTTGTGCCAGAGAAAATCTTAAAAGTGTTGAGAAAAAAAATCCTCACGAGATCAGATCGCCAAGCAGCTATTAAAGCATTATCAAGTAAAAAACATATCAAAATTAGTCAGCGAATATATCCAAAATCTCCAAAACCTAGGGAAACAACAACCTGATCATATCTTGGAAAACACTATTTAAATTTCCAAATTGTATCAATCTGTGAGACCCAGTGTTGCGCAATATTAATAATGAAGTCCTTCGTAGTGTTAAACAATGGCGATGTGTTCCGAAAAGAAATTGATCCATAATTTGAAAAAAAGAAAAAAAATTATCATCTTTGCTGTCTTGAAATTCGAGTCCTCACTCCAACTGAGGACGTCCTTCATAGGACTTGTGCTCCAGCCATCAAGTTTGAATAGCGTTTTAATGACACGGGTGCTTCCCGAGGGAATGCCTAGGTAGAAAGAGTGATGAGCATTTTCCGCAACATGCACACTGATGATGAAACTAGTGAGAATTTTGTAGTCAGTTAGGCTTGAACACGACTATACGCTGTATTACGAATCACACCGATGGAATTAATGTTTAGGAGAATTTCCCGTCCTTTAAGCTTGCTTTCTTTCACGGAATATGTCGTTGATTCCCCCTTAATAAATCTGAATAAGGTGAGAGAGAAAGCGGCCAGAGCTATAGGAATAAAATGGTAATGTGATAAATCAATGTACGATAAAAGAGGAGTTACAATCATCAATTTAAACTTAATGATATTTTATTCTTAAAAACAAAATAAGAACAAAAATCAGTTAAAGTAAGATTGTTAATACCGTAGACTAATCGTTTTATGGAAAACGTGTGTACAAATATGTGCTTGAGGAAGGCTTCAGACCCATCCATGATATTTTAATGAATATGATGAATAATGACATTGAATTTGAATTTGGTTGTTGGCCGAATTAACTCTGAAATTAATTTATTGGCATAATCCGATTTTAAGGGTGGGTGCGTACTTAGCTTAAGCCGAGAACACACTTACCCGATGCAACGCTATGCGACACTATCCGATGATATCCGCCGCAAATAAAAAGGCCTATTGTCCATAAGATTGTATTACCCCTTTGCACATCTGCCCGATCCAACGCAACGCTACCCAGTCACAAAATGGAAAAGTTTCAGCTTGCAATTGAACATGATAATTAGACTGTAGAAGTGAAAGTAAAGCGGGGAACACGCTTACCCGACGTAACGCAAATCCAATGTCCAATTTTCCATAAGATTGTATTACCCCGGTGCATATCTGCCCGATGCTATGCAACGCTACCCTACTCTACGCTCTGCGATCCCCACTGTCCAGACTTTCGTCGGGTCACATCGAGTACAGTCGAAGACAAAAGAACCGGACACTCATATTTTTATTCAAACTATTGTATTATTGTCGTTATATTAATGACAACATACTTACTTTTATATAAACCAAATTTAGCGAGATCAAAAATTCATTAGTTTTTATTTAAAAAGATTAATTTTAATTATTCAGACTTTGATTGAATATAAAAAATATATTATGCGTTGTATAAATTCACTTTTCCACATCCTAAATGTATTTGTTAAATGTAAACAATGTTTGTAAATCCCAGGCTCTGAAGATAATCTCAATAAAGATCGAAACGTTGGCAAAATAAAGAAAATGTTTTTCTGAAACCTACATCACACCAGACCGCATCTCACGATTTCTGAATAATTATCGATTAACGGTCACTAATCACCACACACACGTTAAATTTGTTTTTCGAATGGAACGAGGGGGAAGTAAAACATTTATTTCATACATTGGCAAATGTTGTTAATTTTCTACCTCCAATTCCATTCCACGTTAATCGACAACGGTGGATTAGTGTTTTCGTCTTGACCTCAATGTTCACTTGATTAATTAATATTGGCTAAACTTTCAACTGTCTGGGTGGGCGTGGTGTTAGTTATCAAACACGCCAGACATATAGTTGACCCAATTCTTTATTAATATTTCTTTCGAGATTAGTGAATAAGATAAATAATTATTTCATAAAGATTTTTTTAAACAATTAAGATATATCTCCGTATATCGATAATTACATTTTAAATTTAATATATTCTAATTTCCGTATCATATGATTCATTTCAAATTGATTAAGTAAGCTCAAGTTGCACAAATCATCAGATACCTTTTTCGGTTTAGGCCGATCTATATCTGATCCGTACCGCCACCGAAGTACTCTTAATCTGGCGAGAATGATCTTCGACGATTCAGTTCCTAAAAGAGCCACATTAATTTAAATTGGATTATTTATTATTGGATTGCTTATTTGGAAATGATTTTATAGCAGGAATATAAATAACACTAAAAACACAGTTACATAGTTAGTACGGACACTTACTTTTCGCCAAAGCGAATTCACTAAAGTAACGGTCACTAATCACCACACATTAATTTTAATGATTTGGTAGAAAATTTATCAAAACACCGGAATACCATTTATTGTTGGAATGAATTTAACTCACAATTTATTACTTGGATTTGCTCATAAAATTTAACTAAAATTTATTACACGATTTTGCTCTTAAAATTTAACTAAAATTTATTATATGGTTTTGCTCATAAAATTACACCATTTTCGTCGAATAGCGTCAGAGCCGGACATTCATATTTTTTGTAGTTTATCTCGAACTATGTAGATGTAATTTTGTCGTTATATTAATTACAACATACTTATATTAATATAAACCAAACTAATCGAGATCAAAAATTCATTAGTTTTATTAAATTTTAATGGCTTTATGGTTTAATGGTTTCGATCAAAACACCGGAATAACATTTTTTGATATAATGAATTTAACTAACAATTTATTACAAAGTAAGTGATCAAGAAATGAAAGATGGAACTAACTAAGCCCAAATGAAACACAGCCCTATTCGAAATCTAGTAAACAATCCAAGGAAATCAGAGCCGAAAAACTCGGCAAAAGAAAAATTTATTTTGGGGTAAAGAACCACAGATTCAAAGAAAGTAATGAAGGGTCGAATTACGTCCTTGTAGAAAGCGAAATTAAAAAACCTCGGTAATGCCAACGCAATGCTTTCTGGCAAGTGGCTGTCGGCAGAAACTTGTGAGCCTCCCCTGAGACTCCTCTAAGGCGGTTAAGCCGGGAACACACTTACCCGATGCAACTCTATGCGACGCTACCCGATGCTAGCCGGCGCCTTGCCACGTTTTGGTAGGGTGTTTACATCTATACGACGTGAAGCGCACGCCACGTACAGTCACACAGCTGTATCACAAATCGCTATCACAATCGCAACGCCTCTTTTGTTCTTAATGCATTATTTTGAGCAAAACCATGTAATAAATTGTTAGTTAAATTTTATTAGCACAACCATGTAATAAATTGTTAGTTAAATTTAATTGTTTTGAATAAAGTTATTCCGGTGTTTTGGTAAATTTTCTGCCTAACGATCATAATAAAATAATTTTTATAAAAACTCATGAATTTGAGATCTCGTTTAATTTGGTTTATATTAAAATAAGAAAGTTGTAATTAATATAACGACAAAATTACATGTACATAGTTTGAAATAAACAACAAAAAATATGTGTTCTCTTCTGACGCTACTCGACGAAAATGGTTTATGTTATAAACAAAACCGTGTCGTAAATTGTTAGTTAAATTCATTATATCCAAAAATGGATATTCTGGTGTTTTGATCAATTTTCTATCAAACCATTAAAATTAATTTTTTTAAATAAAAACTAATGAAATTTTGATCTCGGTTAATTTAGTTTACATTAAAATAAGTTTGTTGTAATTAATATAACCACAATAATACATGCAGTTTGAATAAAAATATGAGTCCGGTTATTTGTTTTGATCAATTTTCTATCAAACTAGTCTATCTAGTTGTTTGCCATACATTGGTGAATTATGGGAAAAAGTTAGTAGCATTTTTAAACATAAGAATAGCTTATAGAAGTACGGGGTCCTAAAAAACATCCTTTCAAAACCTAAAGACAAGGTAGACAACTTGACAAAAAGCGGGGTTTACCAACTCACTTGTAATGACTGTAATATTAATATATAGGTCAAAGCGGTAGAGAAATAAAAACGAGAGTAAAAGAACACTTGCCTAAGTCGAACAAATTTTCGGAATTTAAGGACATCTAAAAGAAACAAAACATAATTTCAATTCAAATTTAAATACAACAGTGTTACATAGTTTGAACAAAGGGAGAGAACTAGATTGGTTTGAAAAATTTGAAATTAAAAAATGTAAAATTGAACATGGTGATAAATGCATTAATAATATAACAGATTTTGATCTACCTCCCATTTTAAATATGTATATAAATAATATTAAACGTCCAAATAATTAAACTAATTATTTTAATTGTTATTATTTTTATAATAATTTAATGATATTAAGGTAATATTCTAATTTTTTTTATCTTTTATCTTTAATCACTAATTTACAATTAATTTCTTACAGTATTTTCTATTACAATAGTTATTATTATTATTATTATTATTAATTTTTAAGGGCGTTTTAAAGGCTAAGGTGAAGTTATTTGTGTTATAATTCCCGCTTTTCGCACGTTCAAATTGAGCGTCATTAAACCCAGCTCCTCATTGGAACGTCGCGTTGGCGGGGGTATCAGCGGGTTCACTTTTGTAATTCATGTCGAGAGACGTGTTTGTAGAACGAGAAATCCTTCAACCTGACGATGAGCTAAAGGGCTCGAAATCCGGATTGTTGCGAAACAACTTAATGTCAGTAGGAACCATTTTTTTTACAAAGGATTGAACTCCACACTCACCCCATCATTTATAATTTCTATGTGTTAAAGATATCCTAAAATTTAGTATATTATTCGTAAATTATTATTTAAGTCAGTACAATGGTATTTTATCTAGGCTAATAGACACCATCATTAGATATAATATCGTACTAATTCTTCTTTTCACATGCTTCCGCTTACAACTCATTTTACGAGATAATAGGTAAAACTACAATAGCTCTAGTTTATTCCCGACCCTACAAAGGGCTAATCGTGCAAGGAGGCGGCTATTAGCACCGGCGGGCGAATTTGTAACACGATGCCACAAAGCGGAAAGCCGGGAGTGAAGGGGGTGGCCGCAAAACCACCCTGGTACCATCGGCGTTTCTCCTTTGGCCGTTTGAGCCACGAAATGAACCGCTAATGAGCAGCTTGTCATGACTCTTCTATCGGTTTAAACATAACCAGTTGAAATCACTCTGATGCGTTTCTAAGGTCGGTTTCCACCTAGAAATGCCTATTTGCCGTGGAAAATGAGAATGTTATCGCCTCAAAGGCAGTTTTTTCAATTCTACACAAGAAAAAATCAGATAAACTAGAACTCCTTCAATAAATAATAAATACAAATAATTAAAATATCTAAAAAACAATTGCGTCAACGCTGATCATATTCAAAAGCTTATGCATGATAGGGAAAAAAAGGTAAAGAAGATAAATTGATAATGAAGAAATAATGTAATCCATTTGAAAGGGAAATATATTGCAGAATGCACCCAAGCAAACAGTAAGACTCTCGTCAGGTATATCTTGACGGGTTCTGCAGACTCATTGTACATCAGTTCCATCAATCATTCAACACTGAAATTTTACAGAGAAGTAGAAGAACTCAATTCACCAGCTGGCAGACTGAGGCGCTACACTTCTCCTTTAAGCCGGGAACACACTTACCCGATGCAACGCTATGCGACGCTACCCGATGCTAGCCGACGCCTTGCCACGTATTGGTAGGGTGTGTACATCTATACGACGTGAAGCGCACGCCACGTACAGTCACACAGCTGTATCACAAATCGCTATCACAATCGCAACGCCTCTTTTGTTCTTAATGCATTATTTTGAGCAAAACCATGTAATAAATTGTAAGTTTAATTTTATTTTTTTAAAGAAAGTTATTCCGGTGTTTTGACAAATTTTCTGCCTAACCATCATAATTAAATAATTTTTATAAAAATTAATGACTTTTTGATCTCGTTTAATTTGGTTTATATTAAACTAAAAAAGTTGTAATTAATATAACGACAAAATTACATGTACATAGTTTGAAATAAACTACAAAAAATATGTGTCCTCTTCTGTTGCTACTCGACGAAAATAGATTATGTTATGAAAAACTGTGTAATAAATTGTTAGTTAAATTCATTATATCCAAATATGGATATTCTAATATTTTGATTAATTTTCTATCAAACCATTAAAATTAATTTTTTTTTAAATAAAAACTAATGAAATTTTGATCTCGGTTAATTTAGTTTACATTAAAATAAGTTCGTTGTAATTAATATAACGACAATAATACATGCACTTTGAATAAAATATGAGTGTATGTTCTTTTGTCTTTGACCATACTCGATGCTACTCGACGAAAATATGGACAGTGGGGATCGTACAGCATATAGTGGGTAGCGTTGCGTGGCATCGGGCAGATGTGCACGGTTGTACTACACATTATAGAAAATTGGACTTTGGACTTGGACGGCTAGCATCACGTAGGTAAGTTTGTTCCCGGCTTCAAGAGTATGTTTTTCGATACTTTTTATGTCCTCTTCTTCGGCGTCATGGAATGCTCATTTCTAGTAGTTCAAGAAGGACTACAGTATGAATGCAATAACATTACGGTTTATCTATTTTGGCTGGCTTTGTCTGTCAGACGCGTTGTATCATTTTGTCGGTCCATTACTTTTTCAATTAGTTAGATCAAAACCTTGGGGCGGCTGAAAATATTTCTCCAATAATGTCAGAATTTCAATGCTTCAATGCAATTAAAAAAATTACATACGATTACTGCGCGTTTCACTTAAGCATAAATAGTTAAGGTTATCTGAACGAGACAGGACTGTAGGGGTCGGAAGAACAGATTCTTAAGGAATGTTATTGTCTCTATTGCGTAAAAAGGGCAAACTGCGTTTTCTTCTTGAAACGAAACTTTTTCGTAATCGTATCTCTTTATCTGATACGGTATATCTTACTTAATGATACGGTATATCTAACCATCTTAGTATAACCTACATATGGTTCTTTCAATTTTTTAGCTATTTTTATTAATAAAAGGTAGTTTAAACTGTAGGATCTTCTTGTTATAGAACCGTAAAATTAAATAAACGCGATGATATTTCACTTTAAATCTGGATTTAGATAATAATAAGGATATTCAAGATGTTTGTAAGTCGTGTTAATTCGAATAGAGAAATGTATAGTAAGATCGTGAACGCCCCCTTCTTTTCTTAGCATGCTAAACGTTAATTTTTCCGCAATGCTGCGCGGCGATTGGTAGAACCAAAAATAAAGTTCTTTGAAGGGTTGTTGTTGTTTGTTTCGGCTTCCCTTGTGTTAAATTGTAAGATGCCAAAAGTTAATAAAAATGGAAAATTAATCAACTCCTTCATTCAAAATGTACTACGCACTCAAAAAGTACTAACAAATGACACGCTTGAGATCGGGCCGACATAACTACCTTGTATCCTAACGTCTAACAGTCTACAACTTTATAGGTTAGGGGTTGTATCTATGATGAATGAGAGTATAAGGACAGGTCAGAAATTAACGAAATAAATGTATTGGTCTGATTCGATTAATGCGTATTTAAAATAAAAATACGTGTAAACTAAAAACAGCTGTTAAATACATGGCTGCCATGTTGGTTACCTACGCCCTAACGGATAGCAATGTAACTACATTTTCGACCTAACATCTAGGTTAGGCTCTGGCCTGTTAGATCTAGCAAAATTAACTAGCCGATTCTTACAAGTCTACGTCAACATTTTTCTCGATCTAACAGGACATAACAGACTTAACAGGGTTAACATAAAGATCGTGAATATCACCAATGTCATTAATATATAAATATCTGGGACTAAATAAATCAAAGCCCTAATAATATAAAAATAATTAAACCATTTTTTGTAATTCAGCATTTTTCACTTTAGAATAAATTTTTCTTGCAAATAAACAGCGAGCTTATGGATGGTTCATTATTTATTTTTCAGTTCAGAATTTTAATGTAAATATATTTTGTAGATTTACACCGTTTCAATAATTAATTAGTGATGCTTTTAATATGATTTTTTAGTTAGTTAGTGATGATATTTTATCCATCCATTTATACCATCATTATATATCAAAATCATGGTCATCCAATTATATCGTACGGAGTTGGATGACATTATTAATAATTATTCAGAAATCGTAAGATGCGGTCTGGTGTGTTGTTTAATTTTTGGATGTGTTGGTTTGTCATTCGGTCAAAATGTCCATTATATGCATCTTTTTGATGTGTGTAAAAATTTTTTTAATATGTCTGTAGGTATTATGTTGGCGGCACTGAGTTTTAGTTTGGTGTAATTTTTGTGTTAATGTCTTAATGTTTTTGATGCTCGTGGTGATTTCTATGTTTAAAATGTTTCTTTTGAAATGTATTGCGGCGCGATGTCGATATGTCTTTAATTCTGGTGTTTAGTTGTGTTATTGTGGCTTTTGTGAAATTAAAGTTGTTTTTGAGTAGGAAATACCTTGTGTTGTCTACATTTCAACAAAAAAGTTTTCTGGTTGATAGCCGATGCAAGTTTCTTCTCCTTGTCCTTCAGAATACTTTTAGCTTCGCGTCCATATGTAGTTGAAATTTGTTCATAGAATCCCATGTTTTTCGTTCTTCTCGTGTAGAAATGTGTGGTGGTTAGTGACCGTTAATCGATAATTATTCAGAAATCGTGAGATACGGTCTGGTGTAGTCAGTGCCGCCAACATAATACCTACAGACATTTAAAAAAAAAATTGTACACACATCAAAAAGATGCACACAATGTCCATTTTGACCAAATTAAAAACAAACACATCAAAAAATTGAACAACACACCAGACCGCATCTTACTATTTCTGAATAATTATCAATTAACCGTCACTAACCACCACACAAATATTATTAATTAATTAAAAAATAGCAAAAAGAAGGGAAAATTCAAAAAGTGGGGTTGAGATGGGAAGTTAGTGCCCGAGGGGATCGAAGTCACGATAGCTCAAGTGGTAGAGTAGCGGCGTATCAAGCCGAAGGTCGTGGGTTCGAATCCCGTTCGTGACACTGACTTTTTTATCTCAACTTAAAATCATAATTAATTGAACGATATTATTAATTTTCTATTGTAATTTAGTTCCTGCAGTTTGTTCTTATAGTTAGCTATTTTTAATGCTATAAAATATTGTTTGAGTATAACGAACTCCTTGTTTTATTTATAAAGGTTGCAGCCATTCACGACGAGGATATTCGTTATTGTGAAAATTCTGTTCTGGATACAAGTACGTTCGGAGCGCCATTTTCGGCTAAGTCAATTTTGCGCGAAACCGAGAAATTACGAAGTTTGTCTCTTCCCTTTCATCATCACTATATAAGTTAACTTGATCGAACCTTGTGCCTATAACTAAGCACGACTTCGATCGCACGGAATTGATACTGTTTTTACATGTTTCATTGATTAATGAGATGCGAAAAAAATGGTAGAATAAAAGCAAATGCTTGTTGAATCAGATACTAATATGTTTCATTTTTGCTCTATGTTTATAATGTAATTTGATTTATAATTATATTTTCTATTTATTTTTGTGGTATTAAGCCACACACGACAATGCACTGCATAAACAATTTAAAAACAGTATTTAATTAAATTTTAGAATTATTGGTAAGGTTTATAGCAAGCAAACCATATCCCCTCGGAATTAGGGCATCAATTATAGTTGGAATTTTTCAGTGAATTATTTAAACCAATGAGCTATACTTTTTCGGTTTCGTTTGATGAAACCTTGAAGCCAGATCCAGAGTCGCATAATAGATGTCAATACTAATTTATATACAAAATCAATGCTTTGGATATTGATGGCTTGCACTTTAATAGTTTCATGATTACCATCTACGATTATGTTTTCTTCCTGATATTCCAATTTTTTTACATTAGCCAAAGCCGGTGGGCATATAAGGGTTTATTTATTTTATCTTTTGTCCTTATGACATCCAACAATTGACACAATTAACTTGTTAAAGCTAAGTGTCAGAAGTAGCTGAAATCCTTCACATTATATTTATGGTTTATAGGCCTATTCATATCATTGATATGTAAAAAGTTTAATGGTTTCTTAAATCTAAATGTCTAAATTTATGTGCGGTCACCATTTTCACCATGATATATATTATTGATTGATGAATAGACAGATTTGTAAAAGATTTAGTAAATTGGACAATTATCAATCCTACTTTTTATTCGTTATAAAGCATAATACTAACCCCTCCTCACCATCTCTCTCTCTCTCTCTCTCTCTCTCTCTCTCTCTCTCTCTCTCTCTNATCACTTTTTTGTTTATTTTGTATTTATTTATTGTTGATTGAAGGAAAGGTCAATATAACCTTAATCTACGAGTATTATAAATAAAGCGTCTCTCTCTCTCTCTCTCTCTCTCTCTCTCTCTCTCTCTCTCTCTCTCTCTCTCTCTCTCTCTCTCTCTCTGTCTCTCTCTCTCATTCTCTCTCTCTCTCTCTCTCTTTCTCTTTCTCTCTAAATGACATAAAACTTTGTACCGTAATATGTGGCGTAAATTTGTAATTATTCTCATTTTGTTTTAATTTATTCAAACTTTCTATTGAAACGTAATACTCATAAGAAAAGTCACCCTTTGTATTATTTATTTGCCTTTTCAACCATTGACATATAAAAAATTTAATGCTTTCTTAAATTTAAATTATCTGAGGTGTATCATTCTTCACTATGATTTTATGTACTTGGCTTATGTATATGATTTAGGATTTTGTAAATTTGACAATTAACCTGGTTTCCTTTATTACAACACCATTTAAGAATATTAGTTTTACGTTCGTTATAAATTAATTTAGGTTTTTAGTTGAGATAAAAAGCCGGTCCCACCTCAACCCAATCTTTAGAAATTTCCCTCCTTTTTGCTAATAAATTATTAGCTTCTACTAAATACTACTAATAAATTACTAGCTACTACTAATAAATTATTATTTATTTATGGTAATATTGGTAGTAGTCAGATAGCCGAGAAAATAAGATCGTTTTACTCTTTCAGAAGTATGGTTAAACTACTTAATCGACCCTGCTTAATATTTCTAAAACATAAATCTAGATCAAGGTTTACGGTCAAAATTGTGTACTGCACGTTTTTAGTTGAGATAAAAAAGTCAGTGTCACGAGCGGGATTCGAACCCACGACCTTCGGCTTGATGCGCCGCTACTCTCCCACTTGAGCTATCGAGACTTCGATCCACTCGGAGACTAACTTCCTATCTCAACCCCACCTTTTGAAAAATGGCAAAAAGGAGGGAAAATTAAAAAAAAAAATAATGGATTGAAGTCACGATAGCTCAAGTGGTTGAGCAGTGGCGTATCTAGCCGAAGTTCGTGGGTTCGAATCTCGCTCGTGACACTGACTTTTGTATCTCAACTAAAAACCTTAATTAATTGAAAAATATTAATTGGTCAAGCGGTCAGCAGACTACGAATACTAGTGAAGTTAATCGAGATTTCGAATCGGTGGTTGGTAAGTGCTAATAATTCTGGTAACTCACAGTTCTTTCCCGCGTCGCACCTCACACTTTTAATTTCTCTAATTACTTTTAAAATGTTTTTGTCTTCAAGTCCCTAAACTGTGTTAGCCTTCCTTCTAATCATGAATCCTCCCAAAAGTAAGGCTTGAGGTTATTTTACTAAGAAAGCTGAATCCTTGGCATGTTGTAAACTCTAGGGAATATGTCTTATCATTTTACAAAAAAAATAAATAAATAAATAAAATAAAATTTAAAAAAATTTTTCAATTTTCTCAAAACTCGATAACTATAAAATTTAAATATCAATTATGTTGAAATGTGTTGGCAGCTTTTCGTTGTTCTTACCTACGTACCCACTTTATGAAAAAATACTTAGAAATAAAAAAAACTTGTAATTTGTTGAGTATTTTGACGCATGAGCGTATTTTAACCAAAGTCCACAATAATAAGTTGATCATTTATGAATAAACGAAAAAGTACTCATATGAGTAAGTACCCTTTACTATCTAATAATTTCTGTCGATAGTATTAGTCGATAGTAGTATCCAATATTTATTTCGATACCAGTACCAAGTGCCGGTATCGAATATTTTCGGGTGTCGCACATCACTACTTATTGAAGTAAGACTGAGTAGAATTTTGTCACCGGTTTTGCAGCACAAGTTGCATCTAAAACTATTAGTTGACGATGTTATGTATCTTATGTACCACTCAAGTGTTTTTATATTTAAAAATAATATTTTTCTTATCAAAGTTAAAGCAATAAACAATGTATGAACCAACGTAAATTTCAGCTTTAAAGGAATTCCAACCTAAGTTAAGTCATTAAAACCGTATCAATTATCCGGTGGGAGAACAGAGGAAAATTTTCAATTTTATTATCCTTCTAAATAGCATTGGGATAAATCCGGAGTGAAAGCCTATTATGGACGAGTGCATTACAGCGTTATAAACGGATGTCTACATGGAGGAGGCTCATTATTGGATATTAATAACTGGATGGAATGGGGTTCTCATTATACCGTCGCACGGCCACCTGTTGCCACTTTTTGCTTCCGCTGTTTCACTTTTTGAAACCGATCTTCCACCAGCTTTTGACCTAGCCGCCCACAAAACACAGACTTTCAACACGAGCCCGTTTATTCGGTTGAGTAGTTGTCGATAGTTAGGGAAAAGCGAAAGGCGGCGAGCACATCGGTGGACATTAAGCTGACGACCGATGGACCGTGGAAAACCCTTTGTGGCCGAAACACCTATGTAAATTAGCCGACTAACGGCGCTTATTAGGGCATTGTTTTGTGTCAACATTTAACATTATTGCTGTAATGTGTTATTACAGTGATAATTATGTGGTAAGTTAAATACGAAACGCACGTATATACTGAAATTAATTACAATTTCCTCCCTATGGCTTATTCAGTCAAATTACTATTCGGAGGGCCATCTCCAAAGGAAATTATTCGCAAAATTATAAAAATATTTCCAGTCTTTTTCAATTCTTCTTTTGTATATTTTTCTTATAGAATTTTAAAGTTCCTGATTAATTTTATATTTTTGTATGAGTTTGGTTGGCTTCTCTGCCTGTCTCGTACTCTTTCTTTCTTCTATAATGTAATCAAATGTTTCATCCATCCTCTGCCTGTCTCTTTCTCAAATAATGATTATTTGAGATCGTGAGATGCGATGATGTACTTTTTACAAAAACGTTTTTTTAACGTGACAATATTTCGATTTATTGAGATCATCATCAGATGAGATTACTGTATGTCGTGTCAGGGCACTCTCAACAGGTTACACAATAATGACACATCTACACAGAATATAAACACTTTGAGCCGATGATCTCAATAAAGATCAAAACGTTGGCACGATAAAGAAAATGTTTTCAGACCGCATTCACGATCTCCACATAATTATATATATAATCAACTCATTTTTCGAAAATCAAAATTTGAACCGACAGGAATTCAATCGATCCATCCAATTCAACTACTTTCAACTGCTCATATGCTCTCTCTCTCTCTCTCTCTCTCTCTCTCTCTCTCTCTCTCTATATATATATATATATATATATATATATATATTTCTCTCTGTCCCACTTTCTCTATCTCCACAAGCTTTCAGCAAACTTAAGCAAACTAATTTTAATGAATAATATCATTATTAATAAACCAGCTTTTATTCAACGTTTGCATTAGAAAGATTACATTGTACTTACAGTGGTACATTTAGGTTATACTTCAGACTCATCTGTAACTTTTTGAATTGTATCGTCACTTCTGAGGTTTACATATAATTATTGTCTGCCTATCCGTGCTGATTTTTTTTTACCTGTCTTCACCAACAAAGGACGGAAACATAAATTATAGGGAATGACCAAACTACAGTTTCATGACCTTGAAGACATTTAAAATGTAAACAGCAACAAATGAAATCTCTCACTCACTCTCTCTCTCTCTTTCTCTCTGTATCTATCTATCTATCTATCAATCTATCAATCTATCTCTCGGTCTCTCTCTCTCTCTCTCTCTCTTTCTCTCTGTATCTATCTAGCTATCTATCAATCTATGTATCTCTCTATCTATCTATCAATCTATCAATCTGTCCATCTGTCCATCTATCTATCTATCCATCTCCTCCCTCTCTCTCTCTCTCTCTCTCTCTCTCTCTCTCGGTCTCTATCTACTTATTTACTTATCTAACTATCAGCATCTAGCTTAGCATGTGTTGTACAAAAATGATTATTATTTGGAGATCGTGAGGTGCGGTTTGGTGTGAAGTAGGTTTTAGAAAAACGTTTTCTTAGCGTGCCAACGTTTCGATCTTTATTAAAATTATCTTCAGGGCCTGGGATTTATAAACATTGTTTAAATTATACAAATACATGTGTGAAAACGTGAATTTATACAATGCTAGAAATTTTAGACTCAATCAAAATGTTTGTACTCACTCAAAGTGTGTGTTTTCTGTTCTTTGATTGAGACTAAAATTTCTAGTATTGTATAAATTCAATTTTTCACATCTTACATGTATTTGTATAATTTAAACAATGTTTATAAATCTCAGGCCCTGAAGTTGATCTCAATAAAGATCGAAACGTTGGCACGATAAAGAAAATGTTTTTCTAAAACCTACGTCACACCAGAACCTCACGATCTCTAAATAATCATTAACTAACGATCACTAAACATCACACAAAAATGATTGCTAAACTTACAGATGCTGAACTGGGGACAATTTTTGTATAGTTCTACACCGTGATAGCGTAACTGTGGTAATGATAATGCTCCAATTATACACCTTTACTATTTTTTTTAGTACCTCAGATAATTCTTATAATTTGCCGGCAGTGTGATTCGTTAGTTGTCAGTTTAATCGAAAAGGGGCAATCACACATCACTTTGTATTAGAAACCTTGGAGCCCCCAAAGTCCTGTATCGACCCGAGTCAGATAATTCTCCTCTATAATTATAAGGGCTGTAATTAGCATGGTCATTACCGTTTTTCCAGTAACGACCTTAGGGGATAATGAGAGTGAGTCAACGTAAACCCGCCCCAACTTCCACTCCGCCACCCATAAAACGCAACCCCCACAGCAAAGAAACCCTCTACTATAGCCGCGCTAAGCTTTAACACGGATCGATTCATAGCTAATAATTTGCAATACCCATCAATCGATGTAATGCCATTATTCTATCACAATGTTAAAATTTTTAGGTAATGCATTAACTATTAACCCGCATGTATTATTTATTACGAGTAAAAATTTATTTTCATTATATTTAAAATTTTATTTTGATCCAAATTACTTTTTGTTACCAAAATCGGTTAAAAATATATAATAGGTTTGTAATGACCCACTTGAAGCTGTAATTAAAAATGAAAGAACCAAAATAATTATTTTAATAAAATTATAGTTGTTAAAATGTTTTCTATTAGAAATTTCAACGAACTAAATATCAAAGCAAATAAAACATTATAATGTTGTAAATTATATAAAATAATTACATCTTTATTGGTGATAAAAAACTACCTTTATTTTTATATTTTTCCTTAAGTCGATAAACATTTCTACCCTCAGAAAGTGTTAAACCAAGAAGTTTTTTTAGTTTTTAGTACGTACATATTACTAAATTGTAAACTTTTATATATTAAAGGACAAAGATAATAATTATTCTTGTATTAAATATTTCTAAAAAATACTACGTACTAGGAAAATTTGAATACTACATTATTAATAAAATAGTTCAAAATAACGACGACTTATCACGAATTGGCATGAGGATTTAATGTATATATTTCATTATTATTTGGAAGTCGCGAGATGCGGTCTGGTGTGAAGTAGGCTTTACAAAAACATTTTCTTTATCGTGCCAACGTTTCGATCTTTATTGAGATCATCTTCAGAGCCTGGGATTAATAAACATTGTTTAAATTTTACGAATACATGTAGGATGTGGAAAAAAGATGAATTTATACAATGTTAGAAAATTTTACCCAAAAAAAAAATGAATTTATACAATGCTAGAAAATTTTAGATAAAAAAACATGAATTTGTACAATGCTAAAAATTTTTAGATTCAATCAAAGTATTTGTACTCACTTAAAGTGTTTGTTTTCCGTGTAAACGAGTCATTATTTTACATACTTTTTTTTTATCTAAAATTTTCTAGCATTGAATAAATTCAATTTTTTTCAAATTTTTTTTCTACCATCGTATAAATTCATTTTTTTAATCTAAACTTTTCTAGCATTGTATAAGTTCATTTTTTTCACATCCTACATATATTTGTAAAATTTAAACAATGTTTATTAATCCCAGGCGCTGAAGATGAACTGAATAAAGATCGAAACGTTGGCACGATAAATAAAATGTTTTTTTGAAACCTACATCACACCAGACCGCTTCTCACGATTTATGAATAAATATTTCATTATTTTTAATTATTTTATGTTCTAGAATATTAGACTGAGCAAACAATGATCAGTATATTCTTGTACTAGGGTCAGAAATTACAGGGGCGGCGTTGCGAATCGAACCCACAATAGTGGGGGTTTAATTCGGGGGGTTTAATAAGCCAAGAGTCTTATAGAAAGGCCTGTAATAGTCAGTAATTTTATTAATATACAAATACTACTAATGACTATCAAAACTATACCGTATCTATGTTTATTTTATTTAAATTTCTAAATTAATTTAATCATTATATGCTTCAGGAATTATTTCTTGAAGTGATTAAATCTTAAATTAATGTTTGTTTTGTACGTTACTCCTTGTCAAATTTATATCGGGGTTAAAGGCCCCGGGTTCAAATCCAGTGGCCCTGTATTTCAACTCGACATGCTTAAAATAGGCTTTTGTTTAAACTGGCACCCCTAGTTGAAATACCCTCGTAAAAAAAGTAAAAAATTACATAAAGAACAGAAACGTTTAACCGTATTCTAGGATTATTACCGCTAATTGACAGTAATTCTGAGTTCGAGCAGGGAAACAATCATGCAAAACAACAAGTGCAATTATGTATAGCGTGTCGTCGATTGTTGTTTGTTGGAATATTTTAATAGCCGAGGGGTTTTTGTTTATTTTCACGAAGGGAATAAATAAACGGTTGTAAAGAATTGAGTGGGAAGGGTTCTAATTAGGAATGTTTTGACTGTTTTGAAACCGGGAGAGCCCTTCGGCCGAATGAAGGGCTAATCGCCTTTTTCCTTTACACCGAGGATATTCCTAGAAAAACATTCCTTCTGACTTTTGCGGATGTAATTGGTATAATTACAACTATCTGAAGGATTAATTCTTTCCAATACAAAAAACCCTATTTTGTTCCGTAATAGGGGGCATAATTTTATAATTAAACTCTTCAATGTCTTAAGATTTAAGGAACCTCAATTATAGCTAAATATTTTTTGCAGGATGAAGCTTTATAATTAACTCTGTTACTATTATATTTAAAATATTTAAACTCTAGTTGACCTTTGTAAACTGCTATAAAAGTAAAGCAATTTTTGGTCAGTCAGGAGTGATTATGTTCAACTATCCGTTGCTGCTGCCGACGAGGGGACACGATCACTTTGCAACACCTTTGTTCATATTATTATCTAGTAAAATACAATTAATTAAGGTTTTTAGTTGAGATAGAAACGTCAATGGCACGAGCGGGATTCGAACCCACGATCTTCGGCTTGATACGCCGCTGCTCTACCACTTGAGCTATCGTGACCTCGATCCACTCGGACACCAACCTCCCATCTCAACCACACCTTTTGAATTTTCCCTCCTTTTTGCCATTTTTCAAATGTCGTGTAATCAATTTGATTCTCGGCGGCAAATGAAATGGCCACGGAGAGCTTTAGTGAAGTTCAAAAGGCTATGCCAGGAACGAGGAAAGTCAATATGCCAGAAGGCTGCAGTGCTTGGGGAACATAACACCTCCTTTCATCATCATCGTCGTAGTCGTGATCGTCATCATCATCATCTTCTTCTTCGTTGTCGTCGTCAATATCACCATCATTGTCGTCATCATCTTGGACTGAGCTGGGATTTGAACGCAGAACCGCTAGCGTAGAAAATACGAGTCGGACTTTAACCATTCGGCCACCACTGGAAAATGATTAAATATAGTTTAGCCAGTGGTTGATTTTATTTTTATCGTTTTCCATTTAACTGATGAAAAATATGACATGCATTTTTAACTGAACCGTCTCTTTTCTTTACTGTTATTTTATTTCAAATTTGTGGCCATAATTGACCACGCCTTGAAATAAGTTCAGTGCGACTTGCTCGCTCACTGGCGTAAAACTAAATCAGGTTTTACTAAGCGTGAACAGATGAACAAATTTGGAACACAATTTTTTTTCTATCAAACGACAAGTTTTTCTATCAAACTATTTTTTGATACATTTTTGTAGTTTTAAATGGTATAACTATTTAGCGAAATGTTCGACGACGGATCGAACGAATTACGGGCGAATGATAGCTCATAATCCCCATGAGAATGTGTAAATAGGAGATGATATGTTGGTACTTCGGGTCGGTTAAATGGCCGCAAGCTATCAGATGAGATAGAGATCCCCTCATTACACCAAACCAAACAGACACATTGAACAGGCCCGGCATAAGCCGTATAAACGGCCGGTCGTAACATCGAACACGGCTGAATTTGCTTTTTTGACGAAGGCTGCAGAATTGCCGTTCCATCCAGCAACATTATAAATTAATTATAATCGGGCGAGTGTTCAAAGCGATCAGTTCTGTCATTTTATCTTTTAATTCCCCCCCCCCAGACATTTATATAGCCGTCTAGCCTATCTTAATGTTTTTTACGTTTTCATCTTGGATTATTCTTAGATCGGGTTTTATTTAATTTATCCTAAGAGACCGTTTGCACTTTCGTATGCCATTCTTTCGATGTATATATACAACGATGCCAATTCCAGTGCCAGTTCCATTGATGAAGTCCCTTTAATGATAAGACATGCCACTCGGTTTAATTTGTTGACGTTGATTAAGTTGAGATATATATTCGAGTAGTAAATTAGGTTTCAGCAGTGGGTTTGTGTGAAAGAATGAGAGAGAGAGAGAGAGAGGGATAGAGAGAAAGAGAGAGAGACCGAGAAATAGATAGATAGATTGATAGATAGACAAGTAGTTAGATGGAGAGAGAAAAAGAGAGAGAGAGAGGAGAGAGAGAAAGGGAAAGAGAGATAGATAGATAGATAGATAGAGAGAGAGAGAGAGAGATAGGTAGATTGATAAATAGACAGATAGATAGATAGATAGATGGAAAAGAGACAGATTGATAGATGGAGAAAGAGAGAGAGAGGAGAGAGAGAAAGAGAGAGAGAGAGAGAGAGGGAGAGAGAGAGAGAGAGAGAGAGAGAGAGAGAGAGACTTCAGAAGGAGACTTCAAAAATGACATTGACAATTACATATTATTATACATATATTATAAGTTAATTAATTTAACAATATACGTATTTAAGTCATAAGGCGCAGAGCACGTTTGAAGTAAGAAAAGAGGAGAAAAAATGAGACAGAAGACGAAATCTGTCAGTCGTGCAACAACGTTTCAAAAACATGGATGAACTCTGTTACTACCTTAAACCAGAAAAATTAAACAGGCCCGATCGGTTACCCTGCTATCTCTAGTGGAAAAAAAGGTGCAATCAGTATTTTCAAACTTCCCACTATTGCAGATGCATTTTTAGAGAGAATCAAGCTTGATGGGCTGGACGTTTCCTACAAGCACGGAACAAAGCAGGTTTAACTTCACTCTCAATACCATTTGATAAAGAATAACATTAAATGCCTGGTTTGCGGAAAAACTTGAAAATTTAAATTACTACTTGTAGGTATCATTAAGCAGGTAACTATATCCTTCGTCTAACAAGCTTCTGAAAAGAGAAACTATGAAAGGCCAAGACTGAAAATCACGAAATGCCAAAACACGTCTCATAGACTAACACGAGGAGATAGATTCACCAAAATGATCAGTAACGACCAAATTACAGGTTCATCACTATACAGACCAGAAGATATCTTATAAATATATTGTATGGTTCCAATCTTCGTAGAGGTCATTAGACAGATGAAAAAAGAAAACTAAATACTGGGTTCACCGAGCTTTCGGCACCTTATGGTGCCATCATCAGCGCCTATTTTACAACAAATATAAAATAAATACACAGTAACATACAATTAACATATAATTTTTGGATTTGTAATAAAATAGGCTCTGATGATGGCACTATAAGGTGCCGAAAGCTCGGTGAACCAAGGATTCAGTCTTCTATTTTTCACTTGGCTAATGACCTCTAAGAAGATTGGACCCCTACATAGATTATCTGCAGGTCGATCAACAAACATCATATTGTATGCATAAGCACTTGTAAAATTATCCTTGCAAATTGTGTACTAAATTGTGTATGTATGCATTTAACTTTATTATTAATATATTAAAAGAATTAAACTAAGGAACGGTTTTTTATTTGGTGATGACAATTTACACAACAACTTGGGACTGCAGTATGAGAAATAGGACACTTGGAGTTATTATTAATGATTTCGCTATTATTATAAGTTGCTGTCAACCTGACTTATTTCCCGTAAAAATAAATTATTTTTACGAAAGGCATAAAGTGCTTAATACGGATGTGATGAAGTGTGGATTGAAAGTGGAATCAGTTTAATGAGATCCATCATCACCGTTGTTCCGTTGATTAAACCCCGTTGCTTCTAAAGCAGTGGCATCAGACAATGCGTAAGTCACTTAAAACGCGTGGCTAAGTTAAATTATAAGGAAAGAGGGACTTGATTTTCGAATACAACTTCCACATTTGCTTTCAAAATCTAATTAATGGGCGCCACGCGGCGTTGTCTTCGTGCATTTTCACTCACTCGCCCGTCCTGGGCCGTTTAGAAACCCAGTTTTGTCTCCCCCGGGCTCGCTTCCAATTGCTACTTGTGGAAAAAATATCCTAAAATTTGATTGCCTCGTTAAAATGGAAAAAACACGCATACAAAAGGGAAGGACGACGAGAAAGTAATTAATAAAATTTATTTCGATCATTATTCTTTTTTAATCTCGCAAATTGAGTGCTTCGTTCCAAAAAAGGAACAATTTCAAGATCCAAGTATTGGACTTTTCCCTGGATAATTCAGTTTCGCAATTATATTTTGCTTTTATCTCACATGTACGTTCAAAACCTTTTATAATTAATCAAAAGAAAAACGAATTATCTAAAAAATAAAACTCACGTTATTTCCCAGTCAATAAAGTTGAACAATTTATTTATTATTTTTTAACTTAATTAATTATTTTTTAAAGAGAGCGAACTAATTAATTTCATGTTTGGGCGATGCATCCTGTTCTGCTTTCTCTCACTGTCTGTGATTTTCTAAACTATTAGTGGTTCTTTTGGGCATGAAGTCAGAATTCTAAGATTTTACTTTATTATATATTTTAATTGCCCGACGTTTCGGAGGAATTTTTTTAACTCACCCTAAGGGTATGAATAGTTTAGTTGAACAATTATTATTTTTAAATTCACTAATTTCGTGGTCCGCTTGACCAACTAATATATTACAATTAATTAATGTTTTTAGTTGAGATAAAAAGTCAATGGCACGAGCGGGATTCGAACCAACGATCTTCGACTAGATACGCCGCTACTCTACCACTTGAGCTATCGTGACCTCGATCTACTCGGACACCAACTTCCCATCTCAACCCCACCTTTTGAATTTGCCCTCCTTTTTGCCATCCAATCCGATTACACATTTGAAAAATGGCAAAAAGGAGGGAAAATTCAAAAGGTGGGGTTGAGATGGGAAGTTGGTGTCCGAGTAGATCGAGGTCACGATAGCTCAAGTGGTAGAGCAGCGGCGTACCTAGCCGAAGATCGTGGGTTCAAATCCCGCTCGTGCCATTGACTTTTTTATCTCAACTAAAAACCTTAATTAATTGTAATTATTATTTTTATCAATTTTATTATAAAATTTGTTTTTTCTTAGTGAAGACTCTGCATGTCCTTAACACTTATTTCATTTTCACAAATAAACGAAATCGTGAAAATTACCCAATAGTACTTACAGAAAATCTTTGCATCTTTACGCAATTTAGGCATTGAAATAGCAAACCAAATGACTGTTTTTTCAAGGTTTTTGCCTCGTAACGTTGTAATTTTTTGACCAATTTAAAATCCGATTGTACCATCGCTTTCAGCGTAGAAAGTCGTTGAAAATGATGTGTCAGGAGGTTTTGAAGTCGATTTATTTTAAGAAGTGTGATGTAGTTCTAACAGATGTAAAATGAAATAATAGTGCCCTCCAACTTCACTTAAATTTTTCCGTTGAACCTGAAACTATGTGACCGGTAAGATGGGTCGGGAATCGGTTCTGGTCTGCTAAAATTTTAGACTATTGTCTAAATAAAAAATGAACCAATTTCATTTTTGAATGGGCAAAACAGTCTCTAAAAGTGTTGTGTGAAACATTGTAGAACAGTCTCTACAATTAGGTTTTGTACTCCCTAAAATCCAGAATGCTCCTAATCGATCATTTCAATTATAAATAAAGTATTGTGTAAATTATGACTATTTGTATTAGCATTGTTAGTATTAGTATTCTTATTATTAACATTATTAATANACAGCAAAATTATTACCAGTATATTTATTATTAATATTATTCTATGTTTTTCTTTTGGCAACTCGACAGACAGCCTGTGGGCTATTGTCTAAGATGTTTTATGTACAGAATATTTTCTGTAAAATAATTTTTATTGTAAATAAACATCATTCTCTTTCTATCTATCTATTGTATAAATACTTGCTGAATTAGTTACCATTGATTTTCTATTTTCCTCCATGGCAGTACGTGTCTCTAACGGTAAATCTCCTGGGAAAACTGATTTATTAAGTTTTGGATGTTTTTTCTGCGATATCAACTGATTAATGATTGATTGATCTCGTAGGTTTGGATAAATATAGCATTTTTGCTTATCTTTTCACGCGCCTAGTGTTAATCTGGAAATATGATTTTTCTGTGATTCAAAACTGAAATTTTTAAATATCAACCGGTAAATTTTTATTAATCAGATACGTATAATTTACTCGATAGTATTTGACGATTTATGTAGTATGTTTTTTTTCATTTGTTTTCAAAGTTATAAACTACAAAGTCAAGATTTTGATCGAAAAGTATCTTATTTGTTTTTCAGATTCATTCAGTATTTAGTATCAAGCAATTAATCACTCTTTTCATTTATAGAATAAAAATAATTGTTTTTGAGCATTTAAATGTTTATTCGGAGATCTTGAGATGCGGTCTGGTGTGACGTAGGTTTTAGAAAAACATTTTCTTTATCGTGCCAACGTTTCGATCTTTATTGAGATCATCTTCAGACTGAAAGTGTTTGTTTTCCGCGTAGATGTGTCATTCCTGTCTGTCATGTTGAAAGTGCCAAGAGTGCTTGGGTAATGGTTCGGCCTGATTATCCTTTTAGGATTATATAGACGGGGATAAATAGGTAAAGGAAAGCCAAAACACTACCCAAGTTTTTTCGCATTGTCGGCTCCTTTCATCTTACAGAAACCGACTCTACGTATAAAAATGTCTTTCTATCCCGACTTCCTTCCCCACCCCTTCATAATCCAATGTATATAAACATAAAACATCAATATCTCACTGGCATTCTCCAAACGACACACAAGAATGACACAATTACACAAAAAACAAACATTTTGAGTGAGTACAAATACTTAGATTGAATATAAAAAAAGAAAAAAAATTGTTGCATTGTATAAATTCGTTTTCTCCACTTCCTACATGTATTTGTTAAATTTAAACAATGTTTGTAAATCCCAGGCCCTGAAGATGATCTCAATAAAGATCGAAACATTGACACGATAAAGAAAATATTTTTCTAAAATCTACGTCACACCAGACCGCATCTTGCCGAATGTCCAAATGGGTTTAATGTTTAATTATTGTCTCGTATGTCAGTTGTTTGTTGTAAATCGTTAGTTTTTACCATTTGTCTAGGAGTCGTGATAATGTTTTGTAGCATCTAAACAGTTCTTGCTTTTTCAGCCTTTTATGGGGATTCCAAGTTACACTTTTGTCGATGTACAGCCGAAGGTAGCGGACGTGGTTGACTATAAAAATGGATATGTGATGTAGGTATAGTGGTGGAATTATTTCAGGTCGGAGGGTACAGGTTATATGTTGGCTTTTATCTAAATTTATTTTTATATACCACATTTTTAACCAAGGTTGATGAGGTGAACCTGTAAGGAGCGATGTATGAGGAAGGGATCCTTTTTGGAGGATAGGATAGCAGTATGATATGAGATTTTAAATTTCTAAAAAAAGTTTTCTTATTTTAGCAATCAAATATTGTATATTAGTTCAATTAATTAATCTTTTTATGTAAGGTATGGTTGAAATGAAAACGTTAGTGTCGCGAGGGGGTTTGAACCAATACCTTACATAAAAAGATGTTTAATTAAAAAAGTTATTTGGTCAATCGGACCACGCAATAGAATGGATTGTATATTATTTTCAAATTCAAAGTTTTGTCAAAACCACACATTTGATTTTTTAATTTAAATTGACTGAAGTGGAATTGCAATTCTCAAATGGGGGGGATATGTTGTGGTTATCAGTTTTACTATCTGCAGGTGCACAAAGTTTTTGCTAAAGTTTATAATTGCAGTTTTTTATATTGAGTAAAAGATAGTATCTCACGATCTCCGAATAATCATTGACTAATGGTCACTAAACACCACACATTTAAATGTTTATTGATCATTTAAGTTTAATCTTCATAAATTGAAAAAAAGAAACTTCATTGTTAATCCGTGGAATGAAACAAGTGATGAATAGTTCATTTACTTAAAAAAGTAAGGACATCAAACTAACATTAAGGCATAGAAAAGACCGACAGAACTATCTCTGCGTGATTAAAAAAGCAATCTATCAATCAATCAATTTCTGCTCGTGGAGACCGCGTTCGTGGATTAGATTCCAGGATTGACCAGGGAATTTTCTCTTCCCATAAATATTCTAAATTATGTTGCTAATAATCTGGCTCGGCTATTATCAAAAACATCACATTGAAATGAAGTGTAGAGGGGATGATGATAATTTGAACGAGCTCTGTAGCACCAAATAGTTCTAGATCGTGAATCACCTACGAAAAGTTTGGTACTTTCTGATTTGATGAAAAACTGTTTCTAACTACTAATAAATTAAATAATAATGAATAATTTATTCTCCCATCAATGAAAAAGCCATATACTGAAAAAGGCAAGTAACGAAATACGTCTTACAGTGGGAACAAAAGCGCCGGAATTATCAGAAAATATTGAAGTGCAGAAAGATACGATTCCATCATTTATCTGAAAATATCGTTTTATTGAAACTTGTTTTGAATAATTTTAAACAATGCTGATATTTTATTGAACCGCTATGGCCTTTGTTAGACTTTTTCTGTGAACCAGTATAGAAGGTACGCATAATATCTTTATTTGTTTACCTGAATTTTATTAAATATGTTTGTAATGTTCTTTATCTTTGATTACCCAATGATTGTATTAATTCATTTTTGTTAAAAGTTAGTATTCCGTACATGTGAATTATACTATTTAAAAGTTGTTAAACAAGTGATTTTGTTTGAACTTTATTGTTCACATGATTGAGTTTTGATAACCTTTTGGGTTCGTTAAATTTTGCCATTGCTTTTAAAAGTATATTTGTTTATCATGTGAGCATTTTCTATCTGCAATAATTGGAAATAATTTATGGAGAAATTCAGCGGATTTCAGCCAATATGCTAATGTACATACATACGAAAATAACCGTCATATTAGAAAATGAAATTAATAAACAAATTTTAATCTTTTTAAAAAAGGCAAGCGGATGATTGGAGGGTTGGCTGCTGTCGGAAAAAAGCTCGCCTCATTCTGGCCGGCGTAATTCCATGTCGAACGTCGAATTGATGTTTCTGAACAAGTGGCATCAGAGGCTAATGAAGGCTTTCATGTTTCCCCGCCCGCACTTTTACCAAACAAATTACCGAATTATCTTCTGTCACTTGTTTTTCCCTGGCATGAATTTTTCCCAAAAAGCTGATCGGCCGAGGGCGGGAAGGGTCAGTTGAAAAATTGGCCATATCGGACGGGGTTAATGCGTTGGGGGAGGGCGAAAAAATGCACGGCCCTGAGTGAATTGAATGCACTCCAGCGGACTACGGGTGAGAAATCGTCATTTCAAAGGGATCTCATAATTTCTGACTAAAATGAAATAGGAGGGGCCGTTTGGCCATTGCCGCACCGCCCAAACGTTAATTTTGTAATTATCAACGAGCAAATTTGGTTTAAACAGAAATTCTACGACCCCAAATGCCTTATTTTGTACGAAAGCAACATGCAGTAAAGGTTATGGAATGTTAAACAAATAAATTAAAGGTCAAATTGTAAACATTATAGCGAAATGTGTGCTGTTTAGTGACCATTAGTCAATGATTATTTGGAGATCGTGAGGTGCGGTTTGGTGTGACGTAGGTTTTAGAGAAACATTTTCTTTCTCGTGCAACGTTTCGATCTTTAATTATTCAGAAATCGTGAGATGCGGTCTGGTGTGACGTAGGTTTCAGAAAAACATTTTCTTTATCGTGCCAACGTTTCGATCTTTATTGATATCATCTTCAGGGCCTGGGATTTACAAATATTGTTTACATGTAACACATACATTTAGGATGTGGAAAAGTGAATTTATACAATGCAAAATATATTTTTTATATTCAATCAAAGTATTTCTACTTACTCAAAGTGTTTGTCGTCTGTGTAATTGTTCCATTAAATGTATTTGTTAAATGTAAACAATGTTTGTAAATCCTAGGCCCTGAAGATGATCTCAATAAAGATCGAAACGTTGGCACGATAAAGAAAATGTTTTTCTGAAACCTACATCACACCAGACCGCATCTCACGCTTTCTGAATAATTATCGATTAACGGTCACTAATCACCACACACACGTTTCGATTTTTATTGAGATCATCTTCAGGGCCTGGGATTTACAAGCATTGTTTAAATTTAACAAATACATGTAGGATATGGAAAAAAATGAATTTATACAATACAAAAAAAAAATTATATTAAATCAAAGTATTTGTACTCACTGAAAGTGTTTTTTTCTTGTGTGTCGTGTTGAGAGTACCAGTGTATATATTGATGTTTTATGTTTATATATGTTGGATTTTGAAGGGGTGGGGAAGAAAGTCAGGATAGAAAGACATTTTCATATGAGGAGACGGCTTCTTTGAGGGGAAAGGAGCCGACAATGGGAAAAACGTGGGTAATGGTACACCCTGATTATCTTTCAGAATTATATAGACGAGGATAATCAGGGAAATGAAAGCCAAACCATTAACTTTGTCCTTTCACCTCAAAGAAGCCAACTCCTCATATAAAAATGTCTTTCTATCCCGACTTCATACCCCACCCCTTCAAAATCCAAAGCATATACACATAAAATAGCAATATCTCACTCGCACTCTCAACAAGACACACATGAATGACATAATTACGCAGAGAACTAACACTTTGAGAGAGTACAAATACTCTGATTGAATATTAAAAAAATAATAATAAAAAAAATTTTGCATTGTATAAATTCACTTTTTTCAACATCCTATATGATTTGTTAAATGTAAACAATGTTTGTAAATCCCAGGCCCTGAAGATGATTTCAGTAAAGATCGAAACGTTGGCACGATAAAGAAAATGTTTTTCTAAAACTTATGCCACACCAGACCGCATCTCACGATCTCCGAATAATTACCACGAAATATTGTCGAACTATCAAACAATAAAATAATAAATATACAGTTTTTGCATCCTTGATTGTATTGGCTGTCTGTTCCCGCGGTTATCAGTAAATCGCGTTGCGTCATATCCAGTAAAGAAGTCCGTTTAACTATGGCGCGTTCTATTGTTTAAATTATTGTGGATGCTCAGTGACTGATGAAATTTTTATAGCTGGTTTTGATGAATTGATGTGCAATCGGGATGTGTAAGTCGTTATGAATAGTACAATTTGAAACGTAAAAAGATGCAATTATAATTTGACGGATTATGGTCGACTGAATATATTGAAGGCGTTGAAAATTGGGACCTACGATTAAGCCCCATACTTCACACCTAATTTTAATTCCCTACCGTACACCTAATTTCTAATTTTAATCTTGAGTCAAATAGCAAATGTTTTGCTCATTTAAAACACCGGTTTGTTTCTCGTTTTTGCAGTCAGTGAGACGATTTCAAGTCCGTCTTTATCCAAGAAAAATCCAAGACAACGCACAGGTTTGGTGGTTGGCAATGGGGTTCCATTTATACTCATGTGAGGACAAATACTTTTACACAAGATAAAATTTATCTGTATGCTTTTTGTTATGTTTATTTTCATTCTTCATAATGTTAATTCATTCAGTTGATAAAAGGGTTGTATATTTATGGAGAGATCCGAATTACGTGTATGAATTTTTGTTCATCAACAAATGTATGTGTTGTTAACATAAGTATGAATACCTGCAGTGAATATTCAAAATAGAAATGATGTACGTATGCTTCCTTAATGCGTACATAAGGTAAAAATTCGGTTCCTAAACGGACGCAACAAAAGTCAGTCAGGTATGAACTCAGTATGAGATAGTACGCGTGATGTCAACCACTTTGTACGTATATCAAATTCAGAAAGATTTCTACTGTTTTCCTGATACTTGTAATATAGGTTGTTCACCTTGTTGTTAATAGCTGTTTGTAAGACGCATTTCGCCATATCCAGCAAGGTAAGCCGAGAAAATGCGCATCAGATTTTTAGAAAATAGTTTTTGAAATCTCACGCTGAATTTTATGGGCAAAATAATTTAGTATCTTTACGTTTAATGGGCCATCATTGGAACTGATGGGGTTTATAGAGGGATGAAGTGTTCTAATGTGTAATACACACAATACTTCCAAATCATTTTGGTTTAAGCTTAGCACTTCAAAATTCCAAGTTCGAGAAGGTGGAGATGCTTACTATTATACTTTCAGAAATGAGAAACCATGTTTATCATGGAAATAATGAAGGTGGGTGAGTATGTAGATTTACTTTTTGTAAATAATGGTTCTACTTACAGAAATTATTGTTCTTTTATTATTCTTAGAAAAAGTGAAAATCATTGCGCGGCCAATTTTCGTGAGTGAGAAAGTATGAGAAAGTGATTTGGAAACACTAATGAAGCAAAGAGAATTATGTCTGATGACGACCAACGTCGGGTGATTCCAAAAGAGAAACAGTTTAAATTGTATATGTATTTTACCAGCAATAAACAGATGAAATATATTAATATTTATGTGGTGATCGATAATTATTCAGAAATCGTGAGATGCGGTCTGGTGTGATGTAGGTTTCGGAAAAATATTTTCTTTATCGTGCGAACGTTTCGATCTTTATTGAGATCATCTTCAGGGCTCAACGTGTTTGTCTTCTGTTAGTTCTTCTTAGTTGTGCCATTCTTGCGTGTCGTGTTGAATTGTGAGACTCTCAACACGACACGCAAGAATGGCACAATTACACAAAAGACAAACAATTTGAGCCCTGAAGATGATCTCAATAATGATCGAAACGTTGGCACGATAAAGAAAATGTTTTTCTGAAACCTACATCACACCAGACCGCATCTCTCGATTTCTGAATAATTAATGTAAAATTATAAATATTCATATTTCGACGGCAAACTGTTTATTTTGATTTGTTCTTGCCCGAACTTTTCTTATCCGGGTATGCTTGCCATATTCAGTGCAATTAACGATAAATATATATGCAACAATTTTTTGGTCGGTAAATAAATAATCAAATGTACATATTTTTTAGAAATAAATGTTTCACTTAAAAATAAAATTTTTATAGCATTTAATTAACATTAGATGTTATGCATATGTGCTTGAGAAAAGTGAAATTTTAAGAAATGACCCTTTCCTGAAATGGCAAATTATTGAAATTTTACATTCAATTTGGAAAGTCGTATCAAATTAAAAATCCATACTCCCTTTCCATTTATAAAAGGGACTCCTAACACAACTCTTGTAATATGTTAAAGCAATTGCTTCCCTTATCTGACCGTCTCATACATATGTATAAATGCCGAGGTTCGCTCGTCACCAGCTCTTAATCCTCGGTTTCCCACGGAGGGATGATTAGTTGACAAAATACACAATAACTGCATTAGCCACCTCCCAGCGGCATTATTCATTTGGTCAATCCACGGTTATTTCGTTATTATACAACTGAGGGGGGTAGAAAGTTTCACCCCCTTTGTCCTAACTCCGTTACCCCGAATCGCGGGTTGAAAACTATCAGCTTCGCTTCTCGTAAATATTCAATAAATAGGTCTGTTTTTTTAAATTTTTAACTAGCTTTTTTAACTTTAAACATTTTTATTCAAATCATCAATAAGCTTTGTAATCCGGTGGTAGGTAATAATATTCGTGTGACTTCGGCGGCAAATTTCGTTTTTACTGCTCAAACGACATTCCATACAACTAATTACTCAGAAATCGTGAGATGCGGTCTGGTGTGATGTAGATGCCAGAAAAACATTTTCTTTATCATGCCAACGTTTCGATCTTTATTGAGATCATCTTCAGAGCTCAATAAAGATCGAAACGTGGCACGATAAAGAAAATGTTTTTCTGAAACTTACATCACACCAGACCGCATCTCACGATCTCTGAATAATTATCGATTAACGGTCACTAATCACCATACATTCCATACAACATTCAAATTAATCCAATTTATTAAATATTAACTTACATTCTTCTAAAGCTCACATAATGTGTGAGAAAAGAATGGCAAATATTGAAATAAAAAAGAGGTTTGTAATGATCCGTACCCATTTATAGAACAATAACAAAGCTCAATAAAATAAAAAAATTGAAAAAACATGCAATCGTACATTCAATTTAGCATCGCCTGTGTGATAGGTCAAGATGAAAAAAAGATATAATAATAAAACGCTAGATATGAGACAGACTGAATGGCCAATCTACACTATGTTGAAATTAGTCACAGAAATCTTTAGCAGACTACAAAGTGATAATTTATTTGCAGTGTACATACATTAATACGAATTACAAATATCACAGATATAAGGTATATATTTTTCAATATATGTTATACCACTGTAGCAAGAGGACACATGTTAATAGACGCCAGACAACGTAGGCACTCAATAGCCAAGGAGGGATTAAGTAGCCAGGAAATCTCGAGAGCTGGGAAAGTCTACGACATGGAAATATGGGACGAAAGCTTCGTGCGTTTGTACGTGGGTTTTGTATGCTGACGTAGGTAGTTGCGGGCATGTGGACACTTAAGTTAATGACGGTGATAGGTTTGACTAATTATCTAAGTTTAAAGAGCGAACTTTTTGAGCGGATTTATTGGCTAGGCAGGATGACTTTGGTGAAACCCCATAGTTCCACTCAGAATGTTCGAAGTGTTCACTGCCATGTTTTGTAGAGTTAGTTGAGTTTTGTCGGTCAAATCAGTATTAGATCCAAAAAGTCTTAATAGCTATTATTTCCTACATTCGCTAGTTTTCGTGCTCCGCTTGACCAATTAATATCTTTCAGTTAATTAAGGTTTTTAGTTGAGATAAAAAAGTCAGTGTCACGAGCAGGATTCGAACCCACGACCTTTGGCTTGATACGCCGCTGCTCTACCACTTGAGCTATCGTCACTTCGATCCAGTATTTTTTCTTTTTTATAAGATCAATATATTTTCCCTCCTTTTTGGCATTTTTCATCCCGCTCGTGACATTGACTTTTTATCTCAACTAAAAACCTTAATTAATTGAAAGATATTAATTGGTCAAGCGGACCACGAAAACTATTGAATTTATAATAATTGTAAATATTAGTGTATTATTAGACCTTTTTCTTCTCATCTTATCAGACTTACTAGGTCCAAAAAAATGATGGCACAAAATGTCAACGGACGTTGGAATATTCTTTATAGTCAGGGTGATACATATTTGATTGTCTTATTTTTTTCTCGAAATAATTATACTTTCCACTTTAAAATGTCCATTTAACCTCATACAAGTTTTCGAGAGTACTTAATTGAGACTAAACCGGTTAATTTGAAATAGCTGTCGTTTATACAGCAAGCTGCAACTACCTATTAATTTAAATTTAATGCTAGTTGATCTGTTTTTATGGTAAGTCAGAGAGAAAAATAAATAATGATAGAATGATCATTGGTGACGTTAAAACCCTAGTTATATCTTGCTGATTTTAATCAAAATGACATATTTATTTAATTAATCCATATATGTTAGAGGTCATAATTGACCTGATTAATTCTCAAATTAATTATATTTCTTATCTAAAGTCATGGTTGAGATAAAAAGTATAATTAATTGAAATATTTATTTAATACTAGTTTCGAAATAAAGTCGGAATATAGGGCAATTTGTTTATCATTCATATTTTAAAAAGGTACACAATATTGAAAGGTTTGGGGGAACATTTGTTTTATTTGGATTACTGAGTTACAATGAATCTAGAAGTAAATATTTGTTTATCATTCTAGGCCGCCTAATTTTACAGAGTAATGCCATCAGAGATAGGTGGACATTTGACACTTTTGGTATCTTCAGTTCCTAAAGTATGTCAAGAAAAACACTCTGGTAATACTTTTGTTTATTTATTGCGTTTTAAATGTTCATTTCCTTCGTTATTATTTATTTTTTCTACCGAACATTGTTTTCCACATTCGCCTTTACAAATATTTATACCAAATTGTTGAATTCCATTCAATAAGATACAAAGGAATGTACCTAGCAGACGAAGTGGATCACTGAAAACGCAAGAAATAACTTTCAATTAATTAAGTTTTTAGTTGAGATAAAAAAGTCAGTGTCCCGAGCGGGATTCGAACCCACGACCTTCGGCTAGATACGCCGCTTCTCTACCACTTGAGCTATCGTGACCTCGATCCACTCGGACACTAACTTCCTATCTCAACCCCATCTTTTGAAAAATGGCAAAAAGGAGGAAAAATTCAAATATATTGATCTTATAAAAAAGAAAATAAATAATGGATCGAAGTCACGATAGCTCAAGTGGTAGAGCAGCGGCGTATCAAGCCAAAGGTCGTGGGTTCGAATCCTGCTCGTGACACTGACTTTTTTATCTCAAATTAAAACCTTATTAATTGAAAAAAATTATTATAAATAATATTTATATAACTAAAATCTTAATTCATGAATTTCTTAAGGGGTGTGAGAACTGGCCTTTTACTCCGGAGGGTTGTCCTTACCCGATATAATAACCCTAAGATCTATACCTCAGGAAAGTTGATCTTCCCCGTTGTGCGGTTGGATTGTTAACATCCCCTTCAAGCCAGATGATCAGGTAATCCTCGCTTCCCAACCGACGGGGTTAGGCTTCTGGTGCTTTCGACCAGTAGGTTATTTCAGCATCCAACTTATGCAAAATATAATTTAACCTTAAACTAACATACATAATACAATCGCACAAATAAATAAATTCACATCTACGTACATTGCACTCATTCTGGTTGGCCGGTGTAGTTCTCGATATTCCTCCATCGACCTACTCACAATAGTAATGAGGTAATGTAAATTAGAATCGATGGAGTACTTTCACAAATATTCCACCATCGACACTAAACACACACGCTGGAGAGGCTATGGTGACGCTATATTTCACCATCATCCCCTCACCACTCACACTAATAAATACACGCACTAAACAAAGCACATAAAACAGATGTATATACGATAAAAAAATCCACGTCCTCTAAAAAGCGGAAAAGAGGGCCTAGATACTTGCTAGTATGTTCGAGTATCATTCTTAAATCCGTCGGCATGCCTAAAACCAACGGCACAGGCTTCTATTATGTGGGATATATCAAGCAAACTTTCTCTGCATAACGGGTGTGGCTATTATGATGTAAAATGTGTTTAAATTGATTATGTTCACTTTTAACGACAATATGACAAAAAAGCCACAAACGTTAATTTTATAAAAAAGATAAATAGTGGAGGGAGCGTTTAATAGTTGAACTCTGGGTCGTTGGAAATAACAAAACCAGAAGAACCAACTTTTACAAAAAGTGAAAAAAAGAAGAAATTAAAGTTATCTTCCCATCTACTCAAGTAGCTGTATTTAAAATTATTGTAAGATTAATTCTTGGCGTCTGACTAAGCCGAAGCTTGTATTCAGGTACTTCCACCATATCAGTTTCAATACTTATGGCAATAAAATAGTATTATGGTATTTTTAAAAATATTGGTGAGTTGCTGTGCTGTTTACTATTAATTTAATAAATGATATAAGATTTAATATTAGTATCAGGCATTGTTTATTTTTTTATAATAGGGCTTATTTTATTTTCTCCTATTGTAATTAAGGATGTTTACATTATTACTGAAATGAAAATAAAGTGCTGCGTGATAGAAATTCCTCCTAGTAATTTAATCAGGGAATGTAAAGACTGGTTCTGGAAAGCTGTCTGGTATTATGATTATTGTATTATATTCATTTTGTTTTTATATCGAAATTATATAGGACACCGTAATAAATAGTGTATGCAAATTTAATACAGCAAATTCATTGCATAAATTCAGTGATGTATCCAAAAGATTTTTGTAATGTAGTTTTTCATAATGTGTGGTGATTAGTGACCGTTAGCCTATGATTATTCGGAGATTATGAGATGCGGTTTGGTATGACGTAGGTTTTAGAAAAACATTTTCTTAATCGTGCCAACGTTTCGATCTTCAGGGCCAGGGGTTTACAAACATTGTTTCAATTTAACAAATGCATGTAGGATGTGGAAAAAGTGAATTTTTACAATTCAAAAAAAAATATATTTTTTATACTCGATCAAAGTATTTCTACTCACTCAAAGTGTTTGTTTTCTGCCTTTAAATACCAGGCCCTGAAGATGATCTCAATAAAGATCGAAACGTTGGCACGATAAAGAAAACGTTTTTCTGAAACCTACATCACACCAGACCGCATCTCACGATTTTTGAATAATTAGTTTTTCATTATGTATTCTGGCAAACCAGCAACGGTTATATTGTTCAGAATGTAGTACCACTCCGAGCTATACGACCATATGCAAGAATGCTCTGAGAAATATAGATTTGCATGATGACAGTATTGAGGAAATACTATTTCCTCTATAAAAAATTTTCAAACCGTATTTATTTTTTAAAGTAGATGTAAAATGTTTACATGTACCAATTGAAAAAATTCAGATCGTTCTTATTCACATTAAGTTACTTTTAACGATCTGAATTTCGGGCATACAGCTCATCATCAGGTTGAAAGAGCTCTACTCTGATGATGAGCTGTAGGCCCGAAATCCGGATCTTTGAAAACAACTTAAAGTGAACAAGAACTATCTTTATAAAAAGGTTGAACGCTTATTTTTGAATCAGCGACAATTAAAAAAATATGTTTCTTGCCGAAAGTCTGACTTATGTTTAAGAATGCGTGGACGATTCATCTAGTGCAATATATAAATCATATTTTGTTAAACTATATTACCTGATGAAACCAGAAGACCATTGGTTCCAACAAGATTGGTGCAGAAGATGCATGTGTATTCTGATTCTATTATCTGATCTGACAATCGCCTTTTTTTGAACAATTTTCTGTAATTAGTGTCGTTTCACATTAACTGTTTTTATTGTTAATCATGCATGTAATATATGGAATATAGTGAAAGAATATAACAAAACCATTCTACTTACGTAAAATTTTGGTGTTTGTAATTGTCAATATATAAATAGTTTTGTAAAACCATTTTAAACCTTTAATTATAGAACAACAGATCAATTATTAAAAATATAAATCAGTACCTACCCTCGGAAATGAGCTAAGGCTTTTCAAACATAACTAATTTTAAAGTTTTTCTTTCACCGTCATTCTTTCACTAAAAACCGTTTTTTAATAACAATCAATATGTCTTTGCCTATTCTGTTTTTCCCGTATCTTAATTATTGTATACCGAAACCCCAAATGAAGGTATTAATTTCCATTTTGTATGCAATTATATAATTTCAGCCCTCGCCCAATTTGTAATCGCAGCTAAGTCGGGAATATATTTTTAATAGCCCATCCGTCCAATCGAGATAAAAAGTTATTGATCGGTAACCCGGCCTAATTGAAGATCGATTGAAGTAATGGCTTCTACACGGAATGGGAATCGGTAATTAAAATGGAATTTTTATAAAATTGGACCTTCCGTTCGTTTAATTCCCAGTTTCGGTCCGACGGCTAAGATGGATATTAAATTTTCAAAGAAAAATGGAATTAGAATATGACCGCAGAAGAAATGACACAACTAGAAAACGTAACATGTATCCATATGAAAGACTTGGAAAATTGCCTGGTTAATCATTTAAAAAATGATCTTTTTAGGCTGTTGAAACCAGCAATTTTAAAGGAAATATTTAGTACACGATCTATTTTGTAAAATCTCATTTTCTTTTGAACCCTAGTAGCTAAGAAAATGTGGTTTATTATTTTACAATTATTTCCTACTTAGTCTGTTTAAACTTCTTTCTTACTTATGATTACTTCGCTAATAATTTATATTAATATATATATTTAATACCCTAGGCAATATTAATGGTTCTGAAGATAAAGAGTAAATGGATGAAATTCTTTAATTTCATTTGTAATCTGCAATTCGAGTTAGTTTCATTCTTCGTGTTTTGTGTTTATGTATAACATATGTATGATGTTTTTTACATTAAAAAAAGGTAAAACACATCCAAACATGGGACCACTTTTTGCCTTATACTTCCTGACTCGGTTGATCCCTGCTTAATCCTGTGTTAACTCAAACCCAACTTCGTTCCTCTCACCCCCAGGCTAACAAATGATAATGAAAAGGATTACATAGAAGGGGGGAAGGTTCTTTCTTATTCAGTTTGAATCTTTTATTCAAATTACATCGAGAAGGATGTCCTTCGGATTAGCAGAGTTTAATGAAAGACACTCTCTAATGAACCACTCTGCATATATTAACATTTCGATATTCCGCCCCTTCGCTCGCCGGCCGGGGTCTAAGTAGAATTTATTAATATCGCCGAAAAGGGGTGGAATGAGATACAATTGTTAATATAATCGAGGGGTGATATGCAAAAATAAAGCTTTTTTTCGAAGGCTCTCTTGCTCTATTTTACTCTCTCGCTCTCTCGTCCACACAACTCTCGTTTGAATTCACATCAGGGCACGCCATTAAAATTATAAAAGAGTACAGCTGTTTTAATTATAGGAAGTGGTTACAGCTTTTGATCAATAAAAGTACTCATTTCCTGGCGGGGGTGGGTTTTTTTTATGCGCCGACCGGGACAAAGGCTTTCCCGGTCCGCGATATAAATTGATGGGAGTCCACTTCAAATTGTATTATCTTTGTATTGTAAAAAAAAATATTCATGCCGGCCTGATATCAAAGATGGCGATATTAACATAGGGTTATTCCGTTCAAAGGGGATTATTCAAAATGTCCTACTGCGAGAATATAATAAAACCATCTTTCATCACAGAAAAATAATTAATTAGGTGACTTTTGGATTTTTTAACGGTATATTGATCATTGTATATTAACTAACAAACACGTTGTGTATTATCTGATGCATTGTATTAATGCGGAAGAGTAGCATGAACGACCGCGGGGTCTACGAACGGAGTGTTTATTGCGCTAACAACTCAGCTAGTGCGGTTTTAGGATGGTACCTCTTAGCTTTCATTTTTTTGTTTTGATTGTCAAGAAAATTAACACTTATAACGTAGAAAGTTCTATTTATTATGTATAAACTAAATATTATACAAAGTAGTCAACTAATCTAACTTTACAAGAGGTACCTGTTGGGTGTCGCAAACGAGGGGTCAAACATAAAAACCATTACTACAGTAATACTCCCGGACTCGTGAGTCTACTTGACCTCGCGTGTCGTGATGGAGCAAAGACTGCGCCCGAGTACATGCAGAGATGTAGAGGACCTTTCGAAGTTTAAGAAGGCACCCGACGGAGGATAATCTAATGAAGTGAAAAGAGCCAGGGAGAGGCGTATATTATAACAAGCCAAAAGGGAATCTCTAGAAAAGTACAGAGGGTATCAACTCCCGTACTTTTTTTTATTGGGGTGATCTGACGAAGTATCAGGGCTCTTTCTGGACGAACTAAAACTCGATCGATGCCGATAATGAGTAAGGAACCCGGCAACGTGATCGAGGCATCGGATATCGCTGAGGAATTGGCGGCCATGTCAAGCTCTGAGGCTTACTCCGACCGAGACACAACGAATCTGGATTGACTTCGACTGCGAAGAGAAAGAAGTGTATAACAGTCCGGAGAGCTGTAGGCCGCGTTGGGGCGCGCCTGGAATTCAAGTACCCGGTGCGACGGTATCCCATATGAAATGCTTCAAAACCTTCCCTAGGGTGCGAAGCATAGCCTGTTGGATTCTTCAACAACCTATTCTTCAATATATCCTATCCCAAGCGTTGGCGTGAGAAGCTGGTTTTACAGGCCAAACTCCCTGACAACCTGCCTGAGTAAACTCGTGAAGTCCATTGTGTCTTGAAACAAAAGGGTTTTAGAGCCAGTGTGAGGAGGGATTGTGTAGGCATCGTTCCGCAGTCGATCATGCTTGCCTTCTCGAGAGTAATATTCAGAATAATTTTCTTAATATGGAGCACGCTCTGGTTGCGTTCTTTGACCTCGAGAAAGAGTGTGCTACGACAAGGAGATATGCGATACTCCGGAAATGTAGAGATATCAGATTTAGAGCAGAAATTACCTCGGTTCCGTGAGGCTTTCTTATAGAACCGAAGATTCCGGGTTAGAGTGGGGCCCGTGCTCTCTACGGACTTTTTTCACCAGAATGGAGTCCCTCAAGGTTCAGTGATTAGCGTTACCATTTTCTCGTCGCAGTGAACGGTATCGCTGTCGGTGTCTCCCGATCAATCAGACGATTACTGAATGTCGGCGATTTCTGCCTTTTCCTTTCGGGGAAAGACCTAGAAGAGGTTGGAGGGGTGATGCAGTCAGCAATAAACGCCGTGGCCGGAAGAGCCAAAAAAACGGATACGCCTTATCTGCGTCGAAAACCTTATGCGTCCGCTTTTGTAAGCCCACACCCTTCCGCAGCTCTGCCTGAGGGTCGCTGCGATAAGGTATGTAGGGTCCGTAAGGTTCCTCTGCCTCAAGTTTGATCAAAAGCTTAGATGGCAGCCACAAATTGATGTCATCGAGGTGAAGGGAAGGAAAGTACTCACATTATTATAGTTCATCAGTCACATCAGGTGAGGAGCGGACGGGGAGACATTCCTTAAAATTTCTTCTTTGCTCGACATTGTTTCATGGTTGCATAGCCTATTCTTCTGCCCGACAAACGCGGCTACAATGATGTATCCGATAATTAAAAAAGAAAAACCAATTGGGAAAATTAAAAACGTATTTAATGTAAAAGTTCAAAACCATATTCTACTTGATAGATTTCATTATATGAACGATGAATAAAATGAATATTAAATTTATGATATTCAAACGTATATATCATTGTAATGGTAACATTCTGGCGAGAACTGTAAAGTGATCATCTCCACTATCTTGGACATTGATACCGCCATAGTTTGGCTATTCTTGCTTACTGCGTTTCACTTCATCAGTTGATCAATAATTTTCATAAACATATTCCTATACACAACATACATCAATATACTTGGAAGTAGTCGTATATTCGAATGTTCTCTAAGCCAAAAAAAGTGAACACATTGTTCTACTTCACATAGGATAATAGGTCTAGTACCCACTTTGGTGAAATTTTAAAAAAGCTCATATTAAAAAGAATTCTTCCGATTCTAAATTCTCAAACCATAATCCCAGACCATCAATTTGGTTTTCGCAACCGTCACTCAACTGTCCAATAGTGCCATCGCGTGGTAGACATTACTTTCTCCTCCCTTGAGATAGGACAGTACTGTTCCGGGGCCTTTCCTGAAGTAAGCCAAGCGTTTGATTGTGTTTGGCACCCAAGCTTGCTGTTCATGATCAAGAGCATCCTTCCATCCACCTACTATCTCTTACTGCTCAGTTACCTCACTGACCGATTTTTCGAAGTCATCGAAGGCCATTCCCTCTCTGCATATTTCCCTATCCATGCTGGTGTTCCTCAGAGTAGCGTTCTGGCCCCACACTATACCAAGTATTCACAGCTGACATCTCTTCACATCCCGAAACCACCACATTCACATTGGCAGACGATACAGCAGTTCTCTCTAGCAACTCCGACCCTGTCATTTCCATTCAAAACCTACAACACCTCAGACTACTAGAGTCTTGGTGTAAAAAGAAAAGGATAAAATTTAACAAGACATATCCACCCGCACCACCTTCACTCTCCATAAAAGATCCCCCCCCCCGGTTTTCTTAAATAATATTTTCCTCTCAAAGGCGGACAAGGTGCGGTAACTCGGGCTGTATATCGACAAACATCTTACTTGGAATCCTCAAACACGACTGAAACGTCAGAAGGTTAGATAGGATATAGAGCTCTTTTCTTCTTTAAAAACGTTCTAACTTACCTCTAAAAAATAAAAGGCTGCTTTACAACACCATAGTTAAGCCGGTATGGACTGGAAGTGTGGGGTTTAGCGAAACATTCCAGCATCCATCGCATTCAAACTGCCCAGTCCCTAATAATTCGAAAAATACGAAAAATACTAGATGCATCATTTTATGTATCGAACCTAATTACACTTACAGACTTACATATCCGTTTCGTTCAAGTTGAAATCCGTTCCCGTTACCGCAAATTTCATAAAAACCTCCCGTAAATCAGCACAACCTCACATCCCGACGAATCCCCTCAAACCTTCCCCGCCGACTGAAGAGACAATGGCCGCGAGACCTCCTAGGAAGTGATGGTGATGATAGTGAAAGTGATAATGACTCAACTATCAATTAAGCAGACGATATTTTAGAAACATTGGCCTAATACCAATGGTATATTCTCCACTCTTGTTTTTAATTTTGTATGTATTACCTTGCTCTACCTACTTGAAGGTAGTTGTGATGTACTACAAATTTAAAAAAATAGTATACATTAATTTTTAGGCAAATAATTTTATGAATTTTTTTGGAAAGCTTTCGGACCAACACTCTGCTCCTCCTCAGCCTTTTCTCTTTTGTGGGAGATCTCACCCATCCGTCTCCCATCGAGGTGGAGTGTTGGTCCGAAAGTTTTCTACGAAAATAGAACTGGTGGAAAGTTAATGAAAAAGAAATGAGTACTTATCAAAAACCAACAACATAACATTATACTGAGTAAATACTAAAAAACAAAACCTGACATTTGTATTTGGTGTTTATTTCAAAACTACTTGTATTTTTGACGTTATATTAATTATAACATATATTTTTTTAATTTAAACCAAATTAAACGATAATAGAAATTAATGAGCTCTAATAAAAAATATTTAATTATCATAGTTTGAAGAAAAAATCACCAAAACACAGCAAATCATTTTGTGATATAATAAATTGTTAGTTAAATCTTACTCTATCATCAAATAAATAATTTTCCTATGTTTTGGTGATTTTTCCTTCAATCCATCAAAATTAAATAATTTTTATTTCAAGAATTTTTATTACTAATTAATTAATTACTCATGAATTTCTGATCACATTTAATTTATCATTATTATTTTGAGATCGTGAGGTGCGGTCTGGTGTTACGTAGGTTTTAGAAAAACATTTTCTTTATCATGTCAACGTTTCGATCTTTATTGATATCATCTTCAGGGCTCAAAGTGTTTGTTTTCCGTGAAGATGTGCCCACTGGCACACTCAACACGACAGACAAGAATGACACATGTACACGGAAAACAAACACTTTGAACCCTAAAGATAATATCAGTACAGATCGAAACGTTGGGATGATAAAGAAAATGTTTTTCTAAAACCTACGTCACACCAGACCGCACCTCACGATCTCAAAATAATCATTGGCTAACTGTCACTAAACACCAGATTCTATCATTATTTTAATCACAGTTAGGCAGGGCTCAGCGATATCCCATATTTATCCTATTAAAAACTGGTGTTTCAGAACGGAGGAACAATCTAATTTTCGTTTAAATAAAATCGCATTAGCTGTATCACTATCATATATGTAAAAATAAAGTTAAAAAATGTATCTTACACACAGACAACAAAATGAATTGTATAAAAACAAGGTAGAAATTATACTCTATAACGGTACATAATTGCAAATTTATTTCGTGTTCAGTAACGATTCGGTTAATAGAACAAAATAAGTTTTCCGCTAGCCATCACTGACCGACGGTACTGTAAATTAAACCATTATGGGTTATTCGTGTCCGATGAGAGAACCGTGCCAGCGAATATCCATCAAACGTCTATTAGTTTTGCAATTAGCCAGCTTTGCAGATTTGCGAAGAGTAGAGCTGCGCACTTGTCAATCCGGGCTGACTGGAACAAGGAACCGTCATGTAGGCAATCTGCCTACTCGACTCACTCAAATAGCTGTCAACTAAAAACACTATTTTATTGTTAGAATTGGTGAACACAGATTACGTTTGTTTTCGGACTCAATCGAGGTAGTGCTGAGGTTGAACTAAGACCAAGACCATAAAAAAGATGTTTGCTACAATGTAAGTTCCACCTCTGCAATCGACACGTCAAATTTGATAAAAAAAGTGACTCGCTTTTTTCAGATATTCATCCAAATCGTATCAAGCAAATTAAACTGAATAGAAGGTTAATTTTAAATAAATGCTTTAAATTCGAAAATTGTTTCCATTTTGAATGTTTGAATGTTGAATTGAAAATAAATATTTTAGCTTCATCCAATGGCGCATTTTATGCTAGAAATATTTCAGGTACTACATGAGATCGAGTTTTTTCTATTATTGATATCTGCATGAATGTATCTAACACATTACGATTACCTACACGAATGTCCGACTGATAAACACTATCTAGACTGGATCAATAAAATGATTTGGATTTTGTTAGGCTTTCCACACATGTACGTCCTTACATACAATGTGAATAGTTGAGTCTATCGCTTATCGCAGTCCGCCGCCAACCCCAGCTTTCGCAATTTACAAAAAATTACTGCCAGGCCTCGATAAACACCTACCCCCAGGTGTTGGCAGTCCGGGGGCAGACTTCGGTCTTATTTCCAGCCTCCGAATGGGCTTCGGAGGGGTTGATGTCAATTCAGCACACAACGCATCTAATTCAAATACCCGTTCACATTCGCGTTCAGTCTTAAATATATTCTTTCTTTCTATTTACATACCATTCACTCAATTAAGGTTATGGTCATCACCTTTTATACGTTAGTTATTTAATAATATAACTAACCTAATTGATGATCGATGGGGTACTCAATATTCCGCCATCCATAGACATCACACATTTACCGTAGTAAATGCATTAACTATCAACACAAGCTTGGTACACAAAAAGCTACAATTATTATATAAAATTCCTCAAAGAATAGGAAGAGGGAACACAAATACTCGCTGACGTGCTTAAGCACAATTGTCATTTCGGCATTCCTACGCGCTGTTTGTAAGGAGCCAAGGAATTGTACCCTTCAATAAGTGAGACACAACGAGCTTCTCCGCCGACCCGGCCCATTGACGCTGCTACCTTCTTTTAACTATGTGTTTTATTGCATTTTCAACGTCGGAGGGCAGGTCGCCGTGGTTAACTTCGGAGGTTGGGACTCCCGACCTTAGTCGCTTGCCTGCCTTTTCATTAACCCCCGGACCTATGTGTACAGGTACCCAGGCAACAAAAACCTTCTTTTTCCCGAGACGCTCCAGTTCGTGGTATCTCTCCAACAAAAGCACTAAGAGACTGTCGTGGACGGAAGACCTGTCACGAGTTGAAAGTTCAGATCACTAAAGACTTTTAAAAAAAACCCAGAGGTGTACGATGACGGAAGAGAATTGTGAGGTGGTCGAAAATCATGGGTTTATGTAGGGTGCTAATGCAGAGTCAGCTGGAGGCAGTTCCTTCAATTCTTGGCAAAATAGTCGATTGGTTAAAAAGGCGAGATCGCTCTAGATAAGTATGACCGTGAGGACACAGGTCAGGGTCGGCCGGATTCCCAGCTGCCCTCCCTTAGACTTCGCTGAAACTTATTCCCAGGGTTTGCGTTCCTGTATGAACTCGCTCGTACATTCTGTTGTACTGACAACTAAGGATCGCACCCGAAAGCGGCCTGTTTGGCAAGGAACCAAGATGCTCCCTCCGACACACTCCCAGTTCGCAGCAAAAGCTGACCAAAGGACTTGTTCTAAACGAGCCAGAGATCGCTCAAAGACCCTGGTAGTAGAGACTATCTAGCCCCTGCAGGCGCGTTTTAGTGGGCACGTCGTTTGTGAGAGATTCTGAAGATTATATTAAAAATTTGGTTTAGGCGAAAACTTGGTTTTTTGATAGAAGAAATTTCAGGAGAGTTTTGTCCCGTAATATTCCCGGTGTTTTTTGAATAGGCAATATTGCGTTTTGATCTTCCGATGAATTCAAAAGGCACCTTCACGTTCAGCTCTATTTCTTGTCGAAAAAAAATCTTTTGTCCTCTTCTTTAGCATAGTGATCATCTGAATGTAGCATGTTAATTTTTCGAAAACTGCATCATATTAATTAGTCTTTGATGGAATGTTTGATTTTCTTATCTCCCTAGGTACTTTTTGCGGGTATATTCTAATAATTTATTATTCTTTTCTAGGTAAATAAAGCTAGAGAGTTTTATTCTTGGGATCGGCGGGGTAGTTGGTAGTTTTATCTGGATATTCTCTCTATCTTTGCCAGTCAGATTTTTGGGCATAGTTTTGTCATATCAAAGCGAAGATACATCCATAGATAATATCTTCACATTAACCAACATTATTAACTAACACTTAAACAAAAATAAGAAAGTATATGCCTTTTTCGTGGATCTTAAGGCTGCCTTTGACTGTGTGGATAGGAATGCGCTTATACTTAAACTCAGCAACCTTGGTTTCTCAATAAAAATTCTTTCAATATTGAAATCCTTATTTAAACAATCCCGCTCTGCAGTCGTTGGGGAGGGGGGTATCTCGGGATATTTTGAGGTGCGCTCAGGGGTTAGACAGGGATGTAACTTGAGCCCTTTGTTATTCTCCCTTTTCCTCGACGATCTCCCGGATTGTCTTGAATACGGTATACGCTACGGAAATATTGAAATAAAGATTCTTTTGTACGCGGACGATATTGTGATTCTGTCAGGCTCACCGGTTACCCTGCAAAAAATATTAATGCCTTAGAGACTTACTGTAATAAATGGAATCTTTCGGTCAACCTAAACAAATCCAAAATTATGGTTTTTCGTAGGGGAGGCAGGCTTGCGGCTAATGAACGCTGGTATTTTAAGGGCTCTCGCATGAAACAGTCAATGAGTATAAATATTTGGGCCTAATTCTCACCCCTAAACTTTCACTCAATGTTCACCTCAAGCGAAAAACTCATATTGCAAAATATGCAATGAATTCAATTTGGGCTAAACTCACTTCCAATAATCTTGTCCCGGTGTGCAGCAAATATAGGCTGTTTTTGGCTGTTTGCCGCTCGATTGTGTCCTACGCTTCCCAGGCTTGGGGTTTCCAGCGCTATGAAACAGTTGAATCCCTACAACGCTATTTTATCCGTAAAATTTATCACCTCCCTTCTTTCACGCCTAACTACATGATCTACCTCGAAACCTCCGTTGAACTTTTGTTTCAATTTACATTACAGTTACATACTTCCTATGTCTACAGGGTCCTAAATCTCCCTAACTACCGCCTTCCTAAGAATACAGCGCTGGAAATCATAAGATCCAAAATATCATGGTTTTCTTCCTGGAATAACTTGGCTCAACAATTTCAGCTGAATGACAATTTTTCCCTGGACAATCTCAAAGAGTGGCCACTTTTACATTCAAAATTAATTAACAATATCCGCACTTCTCACACAGTGAAATGTCACCTCCATGCTCAGAATTCCTCTAGATTTTTGCTCTATAAGGACCTTAATATCAGTCAACCTTTCTTGAACATAGCGCAAGATTCTAAAATTCCGTCCATTTCGCTAGCTCGCTGGTTTTTCAAAATTAGGTGCGAGTTACTGTACCTCAATTATAACCCCACAAGAGTCAATAGCTCCGATAGGTGCTCTCTCTGCAACAGGCAGGCTCGAGAAGACTGTCTTCATTTTCTAGCAGAATGCCCAGTTTTAGCAGAGATCCGAGCACGGCATATAGGCTTGCCCACGTTGACGAGAGAGCACCTAATCTCTTTACTAAATAACCCCGAGTCTTTAAGACAAAAGTCGGACTAATATAAATAAAAAATAATAATAATTATTAAATAATTATAACCATGGTAAGATATTCGTAAAAAAATTGATGGGAAAATTAAACCTTCATGGATTAATTTGAATAACTCACTTTTAACCAATATTAGTTTGTTGCTAATTTATATGCTTTTTTACGCTAATCACCCTTCAACGCTAATTTAAGAGCAGCAGCCTTTTTTTACAAAAAAATTCTAAAATATATGCATCTTGTCATTCAGCTATTTCTAGAATATAAACTGGAAAATATTGTTCTTTGTTAACATTTTTTAATGCAGAATGAATTAATTAGGCCAAAACCACATAATGGAAACAAGCAATTTAGAGTGTTTTTCAGATTTAACCCTTTTGGGCGATAAAACGTGCCCATAATCAGCGGCGGGTGATGTATCGCGTACACTGTTTAACCTAATTAATCCCTTAAAGGATATACGAAAACTTTCGCTAGGTCGGTTAGGCGTCATAATTTTCTCCTGTAACTTTCCGTTGCCTAATAGAAATACCCCCTGCTGATCTCATGTATTTTAAGCGGCCTTCATTAACGCGACCCCTTATTCCCTTGCACACGCTTAAAAAATCAATCGGCATATTAATCAAACCTTAAGCGCATTGAATACAACTAATCAACTCATGCCATTTCAAAAGTCAAAAGTTAAAAATAACTAAAATAGGCAAATTTTGTACAATCCAAATTATTAATATAACATTTTATGTTCATTATATATATGGAAGGAAAGAGAGAGAGAGAGAGAGAGAGAGAGAGAGAGAGAGAGAGAGAGAGAGAGAGAGAGAGAGATTGAATTTAAAGTTTTATTTAGTAAAAAAATGTTAGCGCAACCAAAAGAGTCTGCTTAAATTGTTTATATAATTTCAATTAATCGTTATTTTTATCTAAGGTCTTGGTTGAAACGAGAAAGTTAGTGTCACCAGCGTGATTCCAACCGATGCTATTGCAAAATGGCAAAAAGGGGGGAAATTCAAAAGGGTGTAGGGTGACATGAGGAGTTGGTGTCCTTGAGTGGATCGAAGTCACGATTGATCAAGGGGTAGAGGAGCGCCGTATTTAGCCGAAGGTCGTGGGTTCGAATCCCGCTCGTGACACTGACTGTTTCATCTCAACCCAAACCTTAATTAAAGATTAATTAAATGAAAAAGGATGTATTTAACATTAATCCATTTATGTCTTAGTGGTCAATTGACCAAGTTACGTCTTTCAATTAATTATTCTTTTTATGTAAGGTTTTATTTAACAACACAAAGTTAGCGCAAACAAAAGACTCTGCGTAAATTGTACATATAATTTCAGTTAATTATTATCTTTGTTTAAAGTATTGGTTGAGAAGAAACAGTTCTAGCGTCACTAGCGGGATTCGAACCGATGCCATTGCAAAATGGCAAAAAAGGGGAAAATTCAAAAGGTTGTAGGGTGAGATGAAGAGTTGATGTCCGAGTGGACCGAAGTGATTAGAGCAGCGGCGTATTTAGCTCAACGTCGTGTGTTCGAATCCCTCTCGTCTCACTCAATTTTTCATCTCAACCAAAATCATCTTTATCCTGGGAATTAAAAAAAAAATACAAAAATTCATTTTTTCACATCCTACATGTAGATGTAATTTTTCCAGGGTATGGTATACTGCGCCATTTAAGAGCTATCGTATCCCCCGTTCTCTGCCTAAAGCCCATCGGTGAGTCCTATTTCATCAAGAAATTTGATTAATAGGCTCGGTTTCAGTGATTGAAGCTCTTCTATGGTCACATTATACATCCCAAAGCATTTCCTCCTGCGGGCTAATGTAGCTCCGCAGTTTGTTAGTAAATGTGTTGGTGTCTCTTCTGCCTCCTTGCAGAATCTACATGTGCCATCTTGGATTGTTCCAATTTTCTTGAAGTGTCCATTTAATCTACAGTGTCCTGTTAGGAATCCTGTTAGAATTCGCAGTCTGTTCCTGCTTCCTTTGACACATTCTGTGATTTCTTTCTTACCAACATTGGTTAGAAGATTCTTGGATTGTCTATGTCCAATGAGTGAATTCCATTATTCCTTCATTTTCTTTTTGTCCTTCTGTCTGAGATATTCGTTAATTGTGTGGATTCCTATGCCACAGAAGGGTTCGGGTCCTATCAGCGGTGTGGCAGCCCCTTTCCTTGAAAGGGTATCCGCTTTCTCGTTGCCTTCTACTCCCATGTGTTCTGAGACCCAGCAGAGGCTGATCTTATATGTATTTGTAAAATTTAAACAATGTTTATAAATCCCGGGCGCTGAAGATGATCTAAATAAAGATCAAAATATTGGCACTACAAATAAAATGATTTTCTAAAACCTACGTCACATCTGACCGCATCTCACGATCTGCGAATAATTATAGGTACCTCAGGGCCATAGGGATTTTCAAATTATGTAGTTTATGTGTGTTTGTGCTGTGCTTGGGTTGTGTCTGAAGTGTTTGTGTCGTATTTGTGTGGTGTATATGTTAATATATTAGGATGAATGTAATTTATTAGCGTGAGAGGAAGGGGTTATTTACCCCGACCCGAGGAATATCGAGTACTCTGGGGTAAGTGTGTGATGTCTGGGGAGCAAAAGTAATTTATTAGTGCGCATGGAGTGGGTTCGACCCCGCCCCGGGGAATATCGAGTATTCTGGGGGAGTGAAAGTGTCCAGACTTTTATGTTAGTATTGTATGTTTTTTATATTTTACTCTATTGGAATGAATGTAATTTAAGCATGAAAGGAAGGAGTTATTTACCCCGCCCCGAGGATATCGAGTACTCTGTGGTGAGTGTGTGACGTCTGAAGAGTGCAAGGAAATTATTAGCGCGAATGGAGTGGGTTCAAGCCAGCCCCGAGAATATCGAGTACTCTTGGGAAGTAAATGTGATCAGACTTGTATGTTTGTGGCGATATATATGTTATGTATTGTATGCTGTGTATCTATTCTTAAATTGACAACGTGAGGTACCAACAAGAGACTAGCATTTTAAAATAACAAAGTAATATACAAGTAAAAGCAGAGAGTCAGTAGCGAAATCGAGATGCTCAAATGGCTGCAGTCCAATACAAAAAACTCGAGAAAGACAGGAAAGAGAAGGAATACACGCGGAGGGCCGGCGATTACCTCAGCTGTTTGTCGGCCCATAAAACTTCGACATATATATATATATATATATATACAAGAATCAATTATGTTTTGATTGACCGCATTAATAATCGCTAAATGCAAAAGTAATTATGAAAGATAGTGATGAATTATGAGTTAGAGTGAGTGAGTGACAGAGAGAGAGAGAGAGAGAGAGAGAGAGAGAGAGAGAGAGNACCGGCCGAGAAAAAATTACAGTGAGATTCACTTTTGAGAGAGAGAGAGAGAGAGAGAGAGAGAGAGAGAGACAGGGAGAGACAGGGGGGGAGAGAGTGAGTGAGAGAGTGAGATAAATGTTTTTATTTGATCAAGCAAAGTTCGGCATCTTGGACCTTTCTTACACTTAACGTGAGTTGTAAAGTTTACATTATACATTTACTATGATTTCGAATCCTTTGTTCTTTACAATGTATATTACAATTGTAATTTATATTTAAGAGAAATATTTTTCTTTCATTTGTTTTTTTATTAACAATTTGACAATATAATTTTTTTTATACATTGACAGGAAAAAATTCCACCCGATTGACTTTTTCTAGAAACTGCTTCCTACCATATGAGGCATAGGATAGTTGCCAAGTGATCTCTACCCTGTTGGTGAACGGATCCCATCACTGGATGGATGCTGTTCATGCCTTACATGCCCTTTTGTGTTTCCGTACATACAACCTTGTGTGCAAGTTCACACAATATAATAATAATTTCAATATTTTGCTTGTTGCATATTTAAAGTGCATTGTAAATAAATAAATGAATTTAAAAAAATGTCTATAACGTTGTAACAATAGATAGACAGTTATTTTATGTTTACCACAATGCAAAAATATTACAATGAACGGCCAAATTTGTGTCTTAATTTTAATATTTTTAAAATATTTTTCTCATCGTCGACGGCTCCATCGTTTTCCCTTGTTTACCCCGCCCCTGCATTCATCAGGTATTGTCCGATGTTGGGCAAAAAATTGGGGTGGATCTGTCTATGTCTGCGAGATGGAACCTATTAAATCAATATGTGAAACCTTGCGCACTCAACCCTCGTTTGCGATTTTTCCCTTTTTTTCACCCCCACATACCCGCTGAAACAAGCGGACCTCCCATGCATAAGCTCAAGCTAATCAGACGTCACACGCCGGAGCCGATAGCTTTGAATCTGCGGAAATTGAAAAAATAAAATATAATTTTACCATCGAGGCGTTTTATTAGCATTGACTGTCTGCCGAGATGATCAGTTTAAATTTTGGTTTTCAAACACATATTTAAATACATTTATTTGTGTATTGATATTTGCCACGATTCATTTTCGCTTTATTTTTTCTTCCAGCCAAATAAAACAATCAAATATTTATTATTAATATGAAAATAATGTGTATAAATATATTTTGACACTAATAGTGTGTTTAATGTACGGCACAATTTTCACTTTCACAATTTTTACGTAAACAGTAATGCTCATATAATAAAATGTCTTCTAAATTTTTATTTCAGAAATTTTTACACTTACTACAGCTTAGGAAATGTCCAGGCTTCAATCAAAAGCAAGTGCAAAATACACTCAACATTCTATATTTTTGAAAAAGTTTACGGACTCACAATTAGAAAGAAAACATGTGCTGCAAGTGCGCTTAACAGTTCTGTTGTAGTTTGCAGATTCTACGGATAACTAAATCAATTAGAATCAAAAATCTCTCCTCAAATATTTTCTTTTATTAGTAAAACCAAGAAACAACATGAGCAATCACCGGAATCTGAACAATATGGAAAGCGAATGAACATTGTTCCAGGTTAAATTTCTTTCTAAAAAAGAATAATAAACGTTTTGTTATCATTATGTAAAAGATAATTATTGGAAAACCAAGAATGCACAACCCAGATCTTTATGTATATCAGACAACACATTTTTTAAATCACCACTAGAAAAAATAAGAGCGGTCTAGATCAGCGTACCTAAAACGTTTGCAAGGTAAATCAACTTTCAGCAAATTATTCACATAAAGAAGAAATAACGTAATACTCAAGGGATGTTATGTGGATTGTTTTCAACATTAAGGTCAATCAAAGAGTGATAATGGTATAAAGCTTCTGTCTAGATTTTTATCAAACGCACCTTGCTATTTTTATATAAAATACCACCGTTACCTACAATCGTTAAATTATGTGAAGTTTTTGTTTTATGATCGTTTGATTACATGAGCTTATTTAAAGCTTTTTTAAATGTTTTTTTTTTTATATTAAAAGCGATAGCTTATTATGTTTCATTTTTAATGTAGGTTGATTTATAATCGTTTGATAATTCCGGGGGGCTTTTGATAAAACCCAAAAAGCCCTCATCTCTATACAATTCAGCACAATCCTCCTCAGTCCGTTTATCACGAACATGCTACCCCTTCTCTGGGAATTTTTTTACCCAAAATGAAAGAGATAGAGAGCGGGGTGCGTATAAAAGTGAGAAGCCAGAGCGAGAAAGCGAATTTGCCGGGGGTGGGTCAGTGAAAAAAAATCATCATAATAAATAACTGTTGGCCGGACTAATTCCGAGGGTTATCTCTGGAATTGAGTCCGGCCCAGGGACAATGCTCTGGATCGGCGTACACCGCAGGCCGCAGGGGAAGCCCAACAAAAGGGACAACTGCTTATATGACTTTTTGAAGGACCTTTAGTTTTTTTACACCCGGGGAGATAATTTTTTCACGCCGGGATCCGCCTGGGCCTTTGTGTTGATTGGCAATAAAAAACAATAAATAAAAAAACGATTGTGCCTTGTATTCATTGGGTGGAAATGAAAGTATGGCGATCGTCCATCATTTCGTTAAAGGTGGAGAAAGGTTCTTAAAATGTATAGCCCTAGAATGTTAGTTCAGACCATGCCAAATAAAGTAGCAATATTAGACATAAAGTCATCAGGGAAAATCTATTAATAACAATAAGAGCATAGTAATATATTAAATCCATTGCAGTTCGTGGTCCGATTGACCAATTAATATTTTCCAATTAATTAATATTTATGAAAGGTATTGGTTGAGATAAAAAAAGTCAGCGAAACGAGCGGGATTCGAACCCACAACCTTCGGGGTCACCTTTTTCAAATGGCGTGTAATCGGGTTGGATTCTCGACGACAAATGAAATGGCCACGGAGAGCTTTAGTGAAGTAGACTTCATTTTTAATCATTAAATTCACTAATTTCGTGGTCCGCTTGACCAATTAATATATTACAATTAATTAAGGTTTTTAGTTGAGATAAAAAAGTCAATGGCACGAGCGGGATTCGAACCCACGATCTTTGGCTTGATACGCCGCTGCTCTACCACTTGAACTATCGTGACTTCGATCCGCTCGGACACTAACTTCCCATCACAACCTCGCCTTTTGAATTTTCCTTCCTTTTCGCCATTTTTCAAATGTCGTGTGATCTATTTGATTCTTGGCGACAAATGAAATGGCCACGGAGAGCTTTCGTGAACATATACTCCAGTTTAATTATTAAATCCATTGCAGTTCGTGGTCCAATTGACCGATTAACATTTTCCAAATAATTAATATTTATGGAAGGTATTGGTTGAGATAAAAAAGCTCTCCATGGCCATTTCATTTGTCGCCGTGAATCAAATAGATTACACGACATTTGAAATATGGCGAAAAGGAGGGAAAATTCAAAAGGTCAGGTTGAGTTGGGAAGTTAGTGTCCGAGCGGATGGAAGTCACGATAGCTCATGTGGTAGAGTAGCGGCGTATCTAGCCGAAAGTTGTGGGTTCGAATCCCGCTCATGTCACTGACTTTTTTATTTCAACCAATACCTTCCATAAATATTAATTAATTGGAAAATAATAATGTATGTTCATATTTTTTTCTGATAACCTGAAGCTGGATCTGCCAGTGGATTTCGTTCTATAAAATGGTTCCATAAATAAATTCTATAATAATTCCATTATATTTATCATCTGAACATGATGAGATACGAATTTATTTTGAATTTTTGAATAAAGAACAACTTGAATTTAAACATACCAAGTCTTTTCTTGTTGAGATTCACGGTGTATGTATTATGTTCTTGGATAAATTTCTTCCATGGGCGAATAATTATGACACGTTACTTAATGTTACTGTATTTACTGACGAACTAAATCATCAAGTGCAAGAAGACTGGTGAATAACCCATTGGTGTTGGTGACGATGGGCCCAAAACGTACAAAATAAAATCATATTTATGCCATGAAACGCATGGAAATTTGATCCACGAATCTCCTCTTTACTAAATCAGAAATGACATTCTCTATTGTATGTATCTATATTTACTACACTAACCATTACTCTAATGATTCTTACATCGAAATTATTAAAAATATGCTTAGATTGATATTAAATATTGAACTTCATACATTTAACATTGGTATCAGTCATTTATGTTACCATATTAACATTTTTGACCAATTACATAATAACACTTTTATCGATTTTTCGAGCTATTTAAATGGATTTTTCTCATACCTTACAAGCCTTTATAAAAATGATCATGTCATTGGAATTAATAGATAATATCCATTGGACAAGTATATCTTTCTAAAAACAATGCCTAGTTTTTGACCATTCTGACAAGAATAATTGTTTTCACTTTCTGAAAATTTGAAAAACAAAATTATTATGAAAATCAATGTGCAAACCTTAAAATAAATCTGTACGGAAAAGTAGTAAAGTTCAGACAATATATTTTTAAATTTATTTATTTTTATTAAAAACTTTCGTATTTTATAAAAACGAGAACTTGCTGGCAGGACCAATTTTACTGACATGACAAGCGTCTTTTTCGTGTTTTTAAGCTTCTACCAAACCATAATTCATGGCATTATCCACGAATTTTTAGAAATTAATTATGGAATTATTTGAAATAATGGTTTTTGCGTATTCGAAACATTTCATTATTCATTTTGTTATTACAAAATATGAATTTTTTTTTAAATTTCAGGTTGTACAGGATATTATCAATTAATAAATTTAATATCGTGGTCTAATTCCAGACATTCCATCATTACATTATTAAATTAAAAACCTTTATTAAAATAAAGGAAGATTTACTTTATAAATAAAACATGGTTTTAACAGGCCCGGTAAGAAAACATGTAATATTGATTTATTAAGTCATAAAATTTAATCATTGTACGAATGCAATATAAACTTCGACAAAAGGTGTTCAAAATGAAGCCATATCAGTCCAGCCTACAAATAAACATGAAAACAAATTATTGGTACTAAAATATCTATTTAATTTCTTTTTTTACTTTACTTCGAAATGAGTGGTGTTTAGTGACAGTTAGTCAATGATTATTCAGAGATCGTGAGATGCGGTCTGGTGTGACCTAGGTTTTAGAAAAACATTTTCTTTATTGTGCCAACGTTTCGATCTTAATTGAGATCATCTTGTGGGCCTGGGATTTAAAAACATTGTATGAATTTTACAAATACATGGAGGATGTGGATTTTACTTCTAAAAGTATCAGAAGTTTTTTGAGAAAATGCGAACACTGACGGATCATGTACGGCCTTTATATGATAAAATAAAATCAATTTTTTATATCATTTTAGAATTTTGTGTTAATTAAACCGGAACGAAAACTCAAACATTTGTAAACATTTATTTTTTATGGTTCTCGTACTTACTATCAGTCGTTTATCTACAGTACTTATTTATTTCTTGCCCCAATTGATGATTGCCAGGGTAGTTTCTAAATCCATTTTTAATTTTAGATCATTCATCAAAAATTGTCTTAATTCTTTCAAGTTAGAATGCTTTACAGAGGAACCAAGGAATCACTCATCGATCATCAAATTTCAATTTTCACTTCATTTTGGCTTTTTCTATTCATTCATTTCATATCGTTGAACAATATTCTTAGACAGCATGATAATTTTGTCTAGTGAGGGATGCGCGTTGATTGTTAATATTCATCTTATCGTCTAGTAGTGTGACTGATGTCTATTTATTATTCCTAGGTCCGTGAAACCCGGAAAAGAGTGATTCTTCCTTACCAAGGTGGTCAGCATAGACCGGCAATTCTTTAAATAGGCATTATTCGACTTCATTGTTCTTATGCCACTATCTACCTTTCTTTATTACTCTGTTCAGATTTAATGCGTGCATAATTAGGTGTAAGATGCTGTACGTGTGACTGGAATTTCAATGTTTGATTTAAACACGGATTTTAAGGGTTTATATCCGGGTACCACCTTCTGTTTAACATTATTCGGTGAACTATCGAGATTTTTTTCCAAGTTGAATATGTTTTACAATTTGAAATTGTGTCTTCGTTTTGAACTAACAAATTAGTGTGTGGTGTTTAGTGACCGTTAGTCAATGATTATTCGGAGATCGTGAGATGCGGTCTGGAGTGACGTAGGTTTTAGAAAAACATTTTCTTTATCTTGCCAACGTTTCGATCTTTATTGAGAACATCTTCAGGGCTCAAAGTGTTTGTTTTCCGTGTAGATGTGTCATTCTTGTCTGGAGCACTCTCAACACGAAAGGCACATTTACATGGAAAACAAACACTTTGAGCGCTGAAGATGATCTCAATAAAGATCGAAACGTTCGCACGATAAAGAAAACGTTTTTCTAAAACCTACGTCACACCAGACCGCATCTCACGAACTCCGAATAATAACAAAGCAGTTTCAACTTTTCTTCTCATACTCAAATTTAACATTAAAAACGTTAATCAATTTCTTCATGCACTTTATAATATTTAATAAATCATTTCTTTTTCAGTCTGCTCTTATAAAAAAGTAAAAAATATATGTTGAATTTGACTGATATGACTTCATTGTCCAGATGTGTAGATAAATGGGATTATTCATAATTTTGTTTTGAATTGTATTTAATTTTTGTGTCATTTGGTAATTACTTTATAACAATTAAATTTACAATCTAATTTCGGCATGTCAAATATTTCATTTTTTAAGAAATTACTCAGTAGAATAATGATTTTTTATGATACAGCAGAGTTAATTGAACAAACCATTTTTATCATAAAATTAAAATGTATATTGAAAAAGCCAAATTAAATGGCTTCTCGGTAGTTTTGAATATTTAAAAAACCATTTATACGGGGTTGAGTGAAAAAGGGGGCAGAAGGTCGGCTGACACGGCCGCTTCAAGGGCAGGCACGGAAAGGGGTGAAAAAGGGGGTGGGAATTGTTTACTTTCCGAGGGTAAACCGTGCTGAAATCTCAAGAATCCTGAGCGGACAGGTCTTCTTGACCCGGGACCGGCGCTAAGACGCCAACTCGTGAGGAAAGAGGCGATTTGACCGCGGAAAGGTCGCGAGGCGGCACCCACCCCGCTGCCGCCCCCGACGGCCTCCCGGGGGCGGACCAACACGCCTCGAGCCCGGCCCGGGCAAAAAATTGACCAATCGAGTTTTTACTTGTGCCGCCGCCTCCGGAGAGCGCCACCCCCAATCGATATCCGCCCGCTCGTCCTCCCCACCAATTCTGCAAATTATTGTTTTAATATTTGTTTTCTCTCCGACTGACCTCCTCCCGATTGAGGGCGGCGGACAACCGCCCTGGAGGGCCTGCCTTCTTTAGAAGAAATTTCACCAGAGACTCGAGGATAAAGCCCTTGAAAGATTCTCTAAGAAATTTTTCTACCCGTTTATATCAAAATTGAAGTATTTTACTTTATTTTCCCATTTAATTGTTTTCTAACTTGAAGGAAAACACTAATTTGATACCCAACTACAAACCAAAGTCAGTGGGTTCAGTGAAGGCAGATAGGTGTCTCGAGGTCTTCCTGATGGTCCATATTATCCTTGGATTAGGCTCAAGTGGTAGAGTAGCGGCGTATCAAGTCGAAAGTCGTGGTTCGAATCCCGCTCATGACACTGACTTTTTTATCTCAACTAAAAACATTAATTAATTGAAAGATATTAATTGGTCAAGCGGACCACGGAAACTAGTGAATTGGAAAAGAAAGAGTTCTTCTTTGAGCTTTTGGGAATTACATCAGGACATTAAAACTTTAATGAACAATTTAAAATGTTGTCAAATATGAACATCTAGTCACAAAATTGACTAAGATCACATTTGACCCTCCTACTATAACAAAATAATTCCTAAAATAATTCTCTGAAAAATAAAAAAAATAATTTTTTTGCCATTAAATTATATTTTTCGTTGAATATAGGCTTCTTATAAAAATAGGTTATATATAATAATAATATAATGATCCATTAATTTTTTCCGTACAAATGTAATTATCTTTTCGGGAAGTTGATAATTCATAATTAAGCGTACGTTAATTATAGCATTCATCAGGACTTTTTTTTTAAATAAACGTTTGATTTGTTACGCCTTCTAAAATACGCTCAATAAATATAATAAAAAATAAAGCCTATATACAAAAAATAAATTAAGCCTATATATTTTGAATAATTATTAACATAGGATTCAAAAAATTTGTGACAATAACAAATACATATAACATGTAAAACATATATAATTACATAAAGTTACAAGTAATCTTTTACATGCGCGAAACAAAAAAATAATTGCTCCAAGATGGGACTATAATAAAAACAAACATTGAATTTAAAAAATGGTAATAAAAATATGTCCAAACAATCGAAAAACGTGAACTAACTTTTATTCACAATACATTCCTTATTACATTGTTAGTATATACATAGTATATACATTCCTTACATTATTAGCATTACATAAAAAATTTTATACATTGTGTAAAAAAATTACGTTTTTACCTTGAATTTTGAATTAATTTACATTGTTTACAGTGTTTGAGGGTACAAGCTGGGGATAAATTGTAGATTCAATCTTGGAGCCACAAAGCAAAAGTATCTGTCTTCGTCTCATAAAAAATTGAACAAATGTAATAAAAATAAAATGACTTGAATATTACTCAACAGACAAAACAAATTTAAGCTAAATTATTCAACATCTGATCGTTAATATTTAAATCATTGTAAATCTGTCAAAAGTCAAAAGCCCCAGTTAAGATTTTTAGAAGAACTAGTAACCTGTATATAAGTATTTTAGATAAACAAAGTTTTCATGTCTATGACCTAAAATAATGAGCGAAATATGAAACAACACGAAAATAAATTATTCTAAATTAACGTATTTTAAACAAGAATTTAAAAAATAGGAAATTTTGATTCAAATCTAATTATATTTCTGATTTTTTATTTTCACATTATTAATAATCAGTTCTCATTACATGAATTTTGTACTTTCTCTCTCACTCACTCACAATTTCTCGCTCTTTTTATCCCTCAATCATTCTCTCTTTCTCTCTCTCTCTCTCTCTCTCTCTTTCTCTCTTTCTCTCACTTTCTCTACCACTCTTTTTTCTGTTTCTCATGTCTATATTTCTATCTCCACCTGTTTGTATCTCTCTCTCTCTCTCTCTCTCTCTCTCTCACACACACACACACACACACTCTTTGTCTGGGTCTCTGATCTTATAGTAAATATAATATTATACTATTATTTATTGTATGGGAATATTTATTGTTGAAGTCTCAATAAATAAGTCATTTAAAATTGCCCTTGGAATTGTGCGTATCATTCCAAAGACAAAAACTATTTCTCTTGCCTCGTCCAACAACAAAAACGTTATTTTAATGGGCGATTTTAATATCGATTTATTAACTGATGATTGCATATTTAAATTTACGTAGTATTTTCAATACATCTACACTACATATTCAAGCAACATCAGCATCACTACACGGTAGCGTCTGAGACCTCTTGATCTCAAATAGCACGTTAATTATTGGTCTGAAATGCATTAGCAATAAAAATATATGGCATTAAAATAAATGGTGTGTTTACAATAGCTCAAAAAAGAGGAACCAACTTTCTAAATTTAACAGAATATTGGTTCGTTGGAGTGTGAATTTTACCTGAGATTTCGAAACATGATCTAATGTAAATAAACTTGAAAAGAAAAATTAAACAAACGTTAAACATAGGGAAATATATAAAAAGATAAGAAATAAAACAATTGATGATTAATACAAACATAAAGACTTCTTTCTAACATACTTGGCAAGAATTTAAATCCTACAGAATATTGCGGTATCATGGAGCTGGGAAAAATCGAAATAATGAATAATTAAATTTAGATTTAAAAAAGGTAAATAAATTTTTCTATAACGAAAATGTTAATATGACTACAAGTGAAAGTATATTAAAAAATGAATAACTATTAATAAATAAGCTAATATTCCTCAATTAGAGTTGAAAGAAGTCTACTCAAAAGAAATAATTAAAATCGTAAGTTCAATAAAATCAGAGACCATTGGCCCTGATGGAATTTCAATTGGTATAATTGAATATATCAAGGAGTAATGTTATGTGCAATTTATTTAACAGTGTATTCTCACAAGAATGGAAAGGAACTTTTGTAATACCACTTTAAATAAATTCTTGTTCAAACAACCAAACCATTTGAGGTCAATTAGTATAAGATGCCAACAATTTTTTACAAAAATATTTGGAGGTCGTGAGATGCAGTCTAGTGTGACGTAGGTTTTAAAAAAACATTTTCTTTATCGTGCCAACGTTTCGATCTTTATGGAGATCATCATCAGCGCACTCTCAACACGACAGACAATAACGACACATCTACAGGGAAAACAAACACTTTGAGCCCGGAAGATGATCTCAATGAAAAAAATGTTTTCTATAACCCACGTCACACCAGACCGCATCTCACGACCTCCAAATAATCATTAAGTAACCGTCACTAAGCACCACACATTAAATAAAAGCCATATTTTTTCGAACAAAATGTTAAATCCAGCATTACATGTAGGATGTGAAAAAAATGAATTTATACAATGCTAGAAAATTTTAGATAAAAAAAAATGAATTTCTACAACGCTAGAAAATTTTAGATTTAAAACAAATTATGCAATTCTGGAAAATTTTAGATTAAAAAAATGAAATTATACAATGCTAGAAAATGTTAGATTAAAAAAATGAATTTATTCAATGCTAGAAAATTTTAGATTCATTGAAAGTATTTGTACTCACTCAAAAAGTTTATTTTCCGAGTAGATGTGTCATGAATGAAACAATACAATTTCAAGCATTGTATAAATTCATTTTTTTCATCTAAAATTTTCAACCATTGTATAAATTCATTTTTTTCACATCCTACATGTATTTGTAAAATTTAAACGATGTTTATTAATCCAAGGCCCTGAAGATGATCTCAATAAAGCTCGAAACGTTGGTACGATAAAGAAAATGTTTTTCTAAAACCTACGTCACCCCAGACCGCATCTCACCATCTCCGAATAATAATAAAACATCACTATTCATCAAATCATTCATAGTAGAAACAACGCAATTTCAACAGTTTAAATGCAAATTTAAATATGGAAAAAGAAAATTGAAAAGCAAGCAACAGTAGAAAAATTATTGACTACTTGTTAAATAACTTTCTACATCTAATATTTATTTAATTGCCTATTTATTTATTCTTATTATATTGTCTTATTTATTGCATTGTTTAACAGTTGGGATTGACACACACTAAAATCGCTCCATTTTTTATTTAGTAAATTGTAAATTTTTAACTGTAAAAAAATGAATACTATAAAATGATATATAAGGTATATGTGTAAATAATATAAATATTAACAATGTAATGTCAATAGTGTGGGTTAAACTAAAAAAAATATATAATGTGATGTAGGTTAGTTGTACTAGTATGCTATTAGTAGATTTAAATAATTTAATATATTTAAATTTTTAATTATATAATTATAATAAATATTTGTTTATATAAGTAAATATAAAACAAAAAGATACATAACGAAATGTAACTCGATAAAACATAATGTACGATATGTAGAAAGGACTAGAATATCCTAAAAATGTACACATAGTATAAATAAAAAGAGGTCAAGTCAAGTCTCTCTTTCTCTTTCTCTGTCTGTTTGTCTGTTAGACCCCGCTTGATACATTGGAATGCATGTGACGTACTTAACCCTTTGGTGAAACCACCTGCAGAATTTCCTCCATCGGCTTTGATCTGGCCGTCGCGTTCAGCACAATCGCGGCCGAAATCCTAGCCTAATGGGTCCGCTTAGCCCCGCGGCCTATTCCTCCCCCAATTTCAATCGGTAGGTTTACACGGCGAGGATTAATTTTACATGGCTGAAATAATCCTCCTGTTCCCTACTGCACTGGCTAAATCGGATCTTTTTTATACATGTGTCGAGATTTATCGTTCTATCATCTAATTATTTTATAGTCAGTAAAAGAAGGTAATATTTCAAAACTTAATGAACGTTGCATGAAATGCGTAATTTACTTTTAATCTGTGATGGCTCAATAAAACCAGAAAGCTAAAAGTGGAATTGAACAAATGGATGTAGGAAGAATGAATGAGCCATTAGATGAATTCACCAGATGCAAAAAAGGCAAGAAGTTTTTCAACACCAAAAATATATCTCTTTCTCGGCACGCAAAAACTAAGGCAAATAATGAGCCTTTGTACGGGCCATAGCCCATTCGAATACTAACTAAAAAAATTGTAATAGCCTAGACCTGCAGACACTATAATAAAACCACAGAATCATTGGAACGTATCCTATGTTAATGTCACTGGAAAACATTAGACAGGACAGTACAACCCCTTCGTAAAGGTGATACTAACGTCTAGGGAAAATAAACGAACAGAAACCCCGGAAAGTGCTCAATTACCTAAAAGATATGTACATTCCAGGGTGTAGAAGAGAAAAAGGGTCAATTCCCCAATAAATCTTTTAGGGTGCTAGAAAAAATGGATACAAGTTAACAGTGACAACATATCAGGGAAATATGGCTTAATACAAAAATCTCTAATATTGATTCCTTATAACTTATGAAAAATTAACATCTGTATGAATATTGTCCTATATGTGTGTTGATTAGTGACCGTTAGTCGATGATTATTCAGAAATCGAGAGATGCGGTCTGGTGTGATGTAGGTTTCAGAAAAACATTTTCTTTATCGTGCCTACGTTTCTATCTTTATTGAGATCATCTTCAGGGTCTGGGATTTACAAACTTTGTTTAAATTTAACAAAAACATGTAGGATGTGGAAAAAAGTGAATTTATACAATGCAAAACATATATTTATATACTGTGAATATAAAAAATATATTTTTTGCATTGTATAAATTCACTTTTTGCCACATCCTACATGTATTTGTTAAATTTAAACAATGCTTGTAAATCCCAGGCCCTGAAGATGAACTCAATAAAGATCGAAACGTTGGCACGATAAAGAAAATGATCTTTTGAAATCTACATCAGACCAGACCGCATCTCTGATTAATGATAATGATAATGATAATAATAATGATGATAATGATTTCTGAATAATCATTGTCCTTTACGACATATTATTTTACATTGTAAAACTAAAAAGTTATATTGTGTAAAATACATATTTTATGTTTTGTATATTGTACATAAAACAATGAAAATGAATGAATCCTATGCAATATTTAGTGATAAATGCAGTTTTCATGCAAAAAAAAAAAAGATTGAAGAATACGTCTTTGTTCGAGCAGTTGTTAATGTATCCGCATAACGGAGTATTGTTATAGTCCGTTTTTTAATAAGTATGTAATTTATTGTTTTTACCGTAAGCTACAAACAACGAGTGGAGGGAATTCAACCCTCCTTCATCCCTTCGTCGATCAAAGGCATTGTTTAAAACACAAAAATTTGTCAAACCTCTTTCATATACATTTCAACATAAATTATACATCGTCTGATAATAAATCATAAATCAATGTTATTCGATTTATCAGATCTATGGCTCCACCCGTGTCTTTTATGTTTTTTTCTACATTCTGTTCGTCAGTTAAAGATGACTTCTTCTGTTGTATATCTTTATATGTATAAAAAAATACAAGCATGTCAATTATTTTTGGACCTTTTCCGTTAATGTGCCTCCGCCCCAATCGACCGCGCTCGGGGTCAGAGATCGAGACACGGGAAGGTTTCGATGGCTTCGGCTGTTATCCTATCTTTCTTATCATGTTTTGAGTCAAGGTGTATAGTTCGGTGTTAAATAAAAATGCACTTTCTCGCACTATACGACGCTATCAAAACCAAGGAAACGGCAGGTCGTTTCCTTTAGGAAAGGGAGTTCTTCCACTAGCTGTGCCATGTACAGGAGGACACGACGCGAGCCTGCATTTGACAGGATCTCGTGACAAGTGGAGGTGCTACGAACGTAGATGCAAAACGGAAATGGCGTGAAGAAGTAACATTTGTCTAACTGGCTCAAGACTGAAAGAGAGTTAAGTGTAAATCATAACACGTTCGTTGATTGGTCCAACTATATGGACGAAGTCTGTGCGTATTTTGCGCTGACATTGGCGCATTGGTGGCCCCAATTGCTCTGTGGAAATTGATGAATCGCTGATGAACCACAGCAGTGGGTTTTTGGTGGCATTTGCCTAGCCACCATTACGGACAGATCAGCCGCCACTCCATCCCCATAATTCGTAATAGGATCGCTGCAAGGTCTGTCATCATCTCTGATAAGTGGAAGGTATATGAAACATTATCCCAGGATTCTAATTTCCGCCGTATGCCACTGAACCACTCTCTCAATTTTACCGACCTGACCACCGGTGCACATACTCAATCCATTGAAAGTGTATGGGGAAAAGCGAAGGTGAGGAACAAATGACAGTGGGGTACTCGTCGAAGTTTATTGGACTCCTATCTATGCGAATGTATGTGGCGGAAATCATGTACGGCAAGAAATGTGGATGTTTTCGAAGGCATCCTAAGTGAAATAGTTAAATTTTGTCTCCCAGGAACTGCAATGTTATTTACTTTATTACCAATCTATACTCTTCATTACTATTACACGAATTACCTAAAATAAAATGTGTCAGTATTTATGATTTCCTTTAAAGGAGCGTTTCCTTATGTGACCCGGTCGAATGGGGCGGAAGCACATTAACGGAAAAGGTCCTTTTTTTACTACTAGCTCAAATTAAAAATAAAAGTAATTGGTCACATATCTCTAAAATTTTAAGTCCATAAAACCTAGTATTTTTTCTGCAGTTTTTTGTATCTAGATTATTTTATTATTATGCTATAAAAATATCAATTTTAAAAATACCACACTTCAATCAGTCATTCATTCATTATAAAATGTTGGGAAGGTGACAGACAAGGAAGACTAATATTATCAATATCGGTAGAAAATCTTTAAGTCATTAATAAAAAGCCATTTTCAATGGTTTCGTTCTGCTGAATGGGAAGATGTGTAGTTCACTCTGTGGGGGGAAGGAAGTGAGAAAGGATCGGAAGCGGGGTTCATTCAAACCCAGTCCCCTGGTTTATCGCTCCAGGACGTTTTGTATAGTCCCTTACATCGATTATTGGTTTGCTCCACGTTCGCGTCTGAATGGATAATTATTGCATAAAACCGAGTAAATAACCTTGCTTAGGGAAAAATACTTGCAAAATCACACTACATACTTTGAACTGTCTTATAGACAATGCCATAATCCAACGCATTGTTGAAATTATAGAGCAAAACATGGGCATAAAACAGTTTGGTCAAAGAAAATAATAAGTCAAGCATGTCAGGTTAGCCAACCCAGTTGGAAATGGGAAGTTAAATTATTTATTATTCTACAAAAAGTGTCCCGTTTGAAGATAAGGTTGCTCAGTGTGTCATGGTAGAGTGCCCATGCCTTGGTATCCCAGGAGCGAGTAGTACCTACTGGCATAAAGTACTGGCGGGGGGTCAATTCTTACAAAAAATAAAGGTGTTGTTTTTATATAGCATCAGGGGCATGACTATGGTTGCTAGGAGCAAATAGCAGTTTGCATGCAATGTGTAGGTTGGAAACAGTCAAAATCCTTTTTTGAAAAACACACCACAAACTTTAAAAAGACTTGTGCGAATAGCCGTAATAATTTCATTGCTAGTGTTGGAATTCTTTTTCCTAAAAAGATAAGGCATAAATTCCTTTGGTAGTTGTAGTTGGTGCTCTTTTGTGTCAATTGAAGCTAGTCCCAATCAATTGAGATGAAGACAGAAAGTTCAATGTATATTTTTTTAACCCGACATTAAATCGTTTACCATAAGTTATTTATTTATTTCAATTAATTATCTTTTTATCTAAGGTCTTGGTTGAGATGAAAAAGTTAGTGTCACGAGCTGGATTCGAACCCGCGACCTTCGGTTCAATACGCCGCTGCTCGAATCACTTGAGCTATCGTGACTTCGATCCACTCGGACACCCAACTCCTCATCTCAACCTACAACCGATCGACTTTTCCCTCTTTTTGCATTTTTCTAATGTCGTGTAATCAGGATCGGTTCTCAGCGACTTACGAAGTGGTCACGGGGGACTGTTACCGAAGTCATTACTTCTTTAATAATTATATTAATTGATATTTGTTTAGTGGTCATAATTCACATATTAACTATTTCAATTCTTCTTATCTAGGGTCTTGGTTGAGATTAGTATAATTATTTATTTAGCTGTTTATGTGAGTAGAGTTCATAAATGATTATATAGAGATCGTGAGATGCGGTCTGGTGTGACGTAGGTTTTAGAAAAACATTTTTTTATCGTGCCAACGTTTCGATCTTTATTGAGATCATCTTCAGGGCTCGAAGTGTTTGTTTTCTGCGTAATTGTGCCATTCTTGCGTGTCGTGTTGAGAGTGCCAGTGAGATATTGAATATATCAATGTGATATCAATATCTCACTGGCACTCTCAACAAGACACGCAAGAATGTACACTTACGCAGAAAACAAACACTTCGAGTGAGTAGAAATAATTTGAATATAAAAAATATATGCTTTGCATTGTATAAATTCACTTTTTTCCACATCCTACATGTGTTTGTTTAACTTAAACAATGTTTGTAAATCCCAGGCCCTGAAGATGAACTCAATAAAGATCGAAACGTTGGCACGATAAAAAAATGATGTACGATGTGTCGTGTCGAGAGTAGTCAGTAAACACCACACATTTACACAAGTAGAGTTCATAAAGTCAAACTGTGATCACAAAAATTTAAAAATGCTATAATATTATGCAAATATTGCTATGTAGACAAAGAAAATGAATATATATTTTGTAAAAATCTTTACATTTTATTATTATTAATCTTTAATTGGAAAGGAATTGAGCTTTACAGAAAATTAATGAATGTTGTAGAAAATTAATTTGGCAGCCCAAGTAAATTTGTCAATTACGAATTTTAAGAGAAAAAATTTGTATCTCAAAGAACCTAATTTGAGCGAAGAACCAGTGGTTTGTGCAACGTCTTTGTTTCGATAAACATATTGCGTTGAAAGTAAATTTTTTTGGGAAAAATAGTATTATAAAAGTAATTATTATCTCATCCAATTCTGTGCATATTGGATCCACGAAGTCTATTAACATCAATATCAATTACATTAGCTTGCGAGAGCAAATTATATTTTTAGTAAGTTTTATAAAACTTATCAGCCGTTTTAGATTCGTAAAAAAACCTAAAAACTCATTCAAAATATAATATGTAAGTTTCATTTTATGACAGCTATTTAAATGTCAAAAAATGTAAGTGAGTAGGAAATACACATATTTACGTGAACTTGTGAAGAAGAAAAATCACTGGCAATATTCAAACGGAAGCAATAAAATTGTAGAAAATTGTATCGGAAGCCCACTTTCTGCAGATGTTGAATGGGTGTCGGAAGGAGGGATGCTGTTGTAAGTTTTTTCCTTTCACTTCTGCCCCCAACCCCACACCCTTGAGGGTGGGTTGTAGGGGCGGAGGGACGTGCGGCCTTGCAGTCAATGAATACCCACCCCACGACGTAGTAAGCAAGGGTCGTAGCCGGGCTTCATTCAAGTTCCCCTCCGTCTAAAGGTTGCGTGGGAGGGTTTGACAACCCTTTCGCAAAAAGAGCACCCCCTTTAATGATTTATAGGGAAATCCGTTCAGGGGAGGAAGAGCAATAAGCGGCCGTTTGATCTCACTTTGGCGCCGACTTGTTTATTGAATAGACATTGACAAAGAAACTTTTTGTGTTCAACTTATCTGAGGTATTTAGAAAAATATGTTAAGATAATTGAAATGTTGAAAATCCTATAAGCACAAGATAATTTAATAAGATGAAATCGAATCGAAATTATCACAATTATATATACCTTATAAAAAAATTTATAATATAAAATTATCATTAATTTATTTGAAAAGTTGGTTTCTCTCCCCACTGCCTTCTGGTCTGACAGGTCTGTCAGATTAGTTTATAACTAACTATTTGCTCAATGTATATTATGTACAGATAGCAATAAATAAAATAAATATCTTTAAAAAAAAATAAAAAAAATTTATTTGCATGAAATAAAAAAATCAATTGGCCAACAAATTCTAATATTTGAAATAATTCACTAGTTTTCGTGGTCCGCTTGACCAAATAATAACTTTCAATTATTTAAGGTTTTTATTTTGGATAAAAAAGTCAGTGTCACGAGCGGGATTCGAACCCAAGATCTTCGGCTAGATACGCCTCTGCTCTATCACTTTAGCTACCGTGACTTCGATCCACTCGGACACTAACTTCCCATCTCAACCCCCGCTTTTGAATTTTCTCTCCTTTTTGCCATTTTTCAAATGTCGTGTGATCTATTTGATTCTCGGCGACAAATGAAATGGCCACGGAGAGCTTTCGTGAAGATATACTCCAGTTTAATTATTAAATCCATTGCAGTTCGTGGTCCGATTGGCCAATTAACATTTTCCAATTAATTAATATTTATGGAAGGTATTGGTTGAGATAAAAAAGCTCTCCATGGTCATTTCATTTGTCATTCAGATACGCCTCTGCCACTTTAGCTACCGTGACTTCGATCCACTCGGACACTAACTTCCCATCTCAATCCCCGCTTTTGAATTTTCTCTCCTTTTTGCCATTTTTCAAAAGGTGGGGTTGAGATTGGAATTTAGTGTCCGAGTGGATCGAAGTCACGATAGCCCAAGTGGTAGAGCAGAGGCGTATCTAGCCGAAGATCTTGGGTTCGAATCCCACTCGTGACACTGACGTTTTTTATCTCAACTAAAAACCTTAATTATTTGAAATAATAATCACTAATTTATTCGAATAATAATCAAATTATATGTAATTAAAATAGCGATGTTCATTGCAATAGATAACGTTTCAATCAGTAAGGCAAGAAGTAAGACTCTAGAGCTTTCAAGAATTTAAACCTTCCACACCCGCGTTCTATGGGCAGTACTGTGTAAAGTCATAAGTTAAGTTTTTTTATTGGTGTACAAAACCATCATTAATGTCATTAATAAATAATTTCAAAAGGAAGAAACTTAAAAAATCTATCCTGCTTTTGGATGTCCTGGCAACAACCGTTTTTCAGCAAGGAAGGCTAGACTGGATTAGCCAGTTACGTAAGAAAGTTACTTAATTTTTATAAAAGTAAGCAAGTCAATACAACACCCATCCCCGGGCGGCAGGAAATACCGACTAGACAGACTCTTGTTCACTTTGCCAAGGCTACGAACCGACTGATAAGAACTGACTGATTAGAAAAATTGCCGGATTTGGGTTAAGGTATGACTTAATTACCCAAGGTTGCCATCTAGCTGCAAATTGATGGATTAGCGATAATAATAAGCGGAAAGAAAAACTCTATCGGCTACCGCTAAATGTCTAACATGTTTCGATCCAATAACTAACACCAAAAAAGTCTTATTAAAATCGGTGCTCCCACGTCCATATCCATCTCTTTCAAAAGCCAAGAAACGTAACTTTTTTCATACTTAATCTCATGCATTTTGAATTTATTTTCCAAATATTAATATTTCTAAAGTCTTTATTGCTTATTATCTCGTTATCTTATCTTTTAAAAATATTTTCTCTTAATTGTTATAAAAACAGTGAAGCAATCAGCTATGAAAATAGATTTTTATTGAAGCAAACCGGTTTTGTTTGAAATTCACTAGTTTTAGCGGTCCGCTTGACCAATTAATATATTTCAATTAATTAAGGTTTTTAGTTGAGATTAAGGAAATTCAGTGTCATGAGCGGGATTCGAACCCACGATCTTCGGCTAAATACACCGCTGCTCTACCACTTGAGCTACCGTGACCTCGATCCACTCGGACACTAACTTCCCATCTCAACCCCACCTTTTGAATTTTCCCTCCTTTTTGCCATTTTTCAATTGAAGCGAAATTAGTGTCCGAGTGGATCGAGGCCACCATATCTCAAGTGGTAGAGCAGCGGCGTATCTAGCCGAAGATCGTGGGTTCCAATCCCGCGCTTGACAATGACTTTTTTTTATCTCAACTAAAAACCTTAATTAATTTTGTTTGAAATGTTTAAAAGAAGTTAGTTTAAATTAAAAAAATAAGTAAACAACCAAATACTACATAAGTTTACTGACCAGAAATAATACGCTGTGTCATAACAGCTTGTACAATAATTCTTTAAAATATTACACACAATGGCGAAAAACACATTTTGAGATTAAATAAATCAATGGCTATTGCATGACTGGTTTATTGTAATTTTAAACTGCAAATAATCGGGCGTATCCTAAACCATCCAAAATTGAAATGCCCTCCTTCCCCAAACTTGTTCAGAATTGAAAATATTAGCAAAAAAATATCGAAAACGTTTTTACTTAATTGTTGCGCTAATTATTCACAAATATTTTTAGTTTTGACACAAAGTTCTCATATAAAATTAGAAAAACCTTTTTATGTTGGAATGAATACAAAACATTAGGGCCAGTGTGTGTTTTGTGTGTGTTCTAAGTAAATGTGTTCTACGAAAATTTGTAGACTTTACAGATGCGCCACATAAAGGTATCACAAGACCAACGCAGTATATCACCTCGTGTAACATCAAAAGTCAATGTACTATAATCAAGAAATATCCTTTCTGGTCATACTTTAATAAGCTTTTACGAGCTACTGCACGATCATCACCTTGACGTTAAAATGTATTAAAGCTGTAAATTGTTATGTTTAAAAACTGTCAGTATCAACAATTTTAACAGTAACATTTGAAATTTATTATTTCATTTATTAATAAATAATCAATCCTTTTACTTATTAGAAGTTGTAACAATATATTCTCGATGCTATTTGCATGTTTTTCGTTAATAGTACAGAATTTTTATTTTATAGAAGCTCCTGGGCAAAATGAATTACTACCGGATGTAAGCTATCTTTCCTCTTATACTGATTTCTCTCACCTTCTAGTTTTTTAAGATCAGTACTTCATAAATCTTAGGTACTCTATACCCGGCATGTTACCCGTCGTACCGGCCCCAAGCTCGTAATGATCGGCTTCGTATTTTTAATTGCAGTTCAGATGGTAAATTACAAGATTCTTGGCCTGTAATTTATACTGCTCATTAATTAAACGAGCTGAAGTAATTATCTGAACTAATTGCCAACTCGACGGCCAGATGCCGCTTGACATGTGGTACTTTTGTTTCTCGTCGCGCACTCAATAAATAATGACTCCAACGAACTTTGTCTATCTGCTGTCTGCGTATCATTGTTCATTTTTTGTTGGTAAAGGTAGGGCAAGGAGGGTTATGTTTAAGAACTCATAAAAATTAAAATTTTAAATGTTAACATATTTAAGTAACTGTACGATTTTTACCAGTGCCTCATCAAAAACACAACCTTATAACTTACTCAACGCCTGAATAATTACGGTATATTGTTTTCTAATTCGGGTTTACTCACAAATTTGTTTTTTTTTCAGTTAACTGCTGCGACATATGAAATACTGAAACACCTATGATTATGACCTTACCGTGGAATGTGCGCTTTTTATCACAAAACTAAGACCTTTCCTCGGTGCTTCTTCGCGCACTTATCATGGCGAAACCATTGCCTTACTGAATCCGACGAGCTAGTGTCACACATTCACAAAGAATATGTGCTGATCTAGAATCTCTTAACAAAGGCGGCATGTTTTGACCGTCCTTTTTAATTCATTACATGATAGTTTAGACGACACCGGCCATATTATATTAACTATATTACAATTTTCTTCAAGTCCTGCCTGCAGAAAGAAGGAGATTTCTTTCACCTTTCTTTTTGAGAGCTTTATAAATTTCTAGGCTTGACTCAAGCTTAGTGCTTTTTTTGATTAATTAATCTTTGCGTCAGGTATTGGTTGAGATGAAAAAGTCAGTGTTACGAGCGGGATTCGAACCCACGACCTTAGTCTAAATACGCCGTTCTTCTACCACGAGCTATCGTGACTTCTCATCTCAACCTACCTTCCGAATTTTCCCTCGACTTTTTCATTTCAACCAATACCTTACATAAAGATTAATTAATTGAAAGAAGTTATTTGGTCAATCGGGCCCCGAAATTTAATGGATTTAATAAGAAAAATGAAGTATATATCACTAAAGCTCTCCGTGGCCATTTCATTTGTAGCCGAGAATAGAATCCTCTTTATACCACATTTGAAAAATAATAAAAAGGAGGGAAAATTCGAAAGGTAGGTTGAGATAGGGGAGTTGGTGTCCGAGTGGATCGAAGTCGCGATAGTTTAAGTGGTAGAGCAGCTGCATATTTAGCTGAAGGTCGTGGGTTCGAATCCCACTCGTAACACTGACTTTTTAATTTCAACCAATACCTTACATAATGATTAATTAATTGAAAGGAATTATTTGGTCTATTGGGCCACGAAATATAATGGACTTAGTGCTTTTGTTCAGTTTAAGTTTTTTCCCTTACGCCATTTTTCTAGCTCCAACTTTAGCACACTCTCGGTGCGTTTTTCTTCTTCGTGTTCTCGCAATTTGATTATTGTCAGGCTGTCCTTTCATTGGCTAGTTGGTAAGCCTGTTTGTCTATTTCCAGCGCCATTTTACAATTAGGCTTTCTCACTGCTCGAAAGTAAAGAGATTCTTGCACCCTTCATTGTTATCTTTATCATCTCCTGTGCACACTGTTGGATCGCGTAGATCTCGGCTCGGAAGATAATTGAAAACAGTCCATGGGGTTTGGCAAGGGTGTAATTCCTCCCTTTATTCCTACTCCCTTTTCCATCTTGGTTCCATCAACGTACCATTAGGGTCCTTCCTCAAACTTCGAGTAGATTTTCATTAAAAAATCTCTGTTAACTAAATATGATCACTTTGAAGAGTCAGTAAAAGTGGAGCTTTCCTCTCATTTTACCAGCTATCGTTACAGCAATCTCATATATTTTTTTAGAATTTTATTATGGTTTCTAGTTAAAAAAGACGATCAAGTTGGTGGGTCTCGGATTTAAACCAAACTTTTTTAGAGACTCTACTCTCTAAAATATCGTTCACACATACGCCACTTCTTCTGAATAAGCCCAGATATCTGAAATATTTTTCAGAATTGAAATTTTCCGTACTTAATATTTTTATTTCGGCTTTCTACTTGCTCAAATCAGCTATGTGAACATATTATTTTACAGCATTTTTTATTTAGATTACAAATATTTTATAAATAAATATAATAAAAAATATATTAAAAACTATCAAAGTTTATCAGTGACCAAAAAATTTGTAAAAAACCAGATTTTGCAAGTAATCTAGGTGATACATTTTTTGTGAAACTAATACGAAATTTCGTTTAAGCACCTTTACAGAATCCTAATTACAAATTTTTGTTTGAATTTAAATTTATCCTTTTTTTATTACCCCTAAAAATGTTCCGATTTTTGGGAAGTCGATATCGGAATATCTGATTGAAACGGCTATAATTCAAAAACGGATTTTAACGTCAAACAGAGCTTTCGCATAAATAAGAACATAGCTTTATGATGATGTATTTACCATTAAAATTATAAAATATTTCTACAAGGAAATATGCCAAATAGCGAAATTATTTGTCAGTAATTAATCTCGTTTTTATAATGGAAATAATAGTCCGATTATAAGGTTTGATACAGTTATAAAGTGCACTTGACGATTTCTTTAAAACGAATTAACAACAATGAAAATCGGTCCACTAGCTTTTGAGGTTGTTATTGAAAAAGTGGATTCTTTGTTGACAAGTGGGAATAAGTAATAAATTCCACCAAACTAACTAGATTTAACTAATCTGTGATAACACAAATCAGTGTGATAGTAAGTGTTAGTAGTAAGTAATCTAGTTATTTTTTATATTACAATATGTAATTAAATTCAACTTAGTAATTAAATTTATTAACTATTTTGTAATTAAATTCAAATAGAAGGCCATCTGGACAATAAAATGGACCAAAATGAAATAATAGTTAAAATAAACTATTAATTATGTAATTGAAGTTAATTATTGTAATTGATATTATATCTGAAATCAATAAAGTGTATAGAAAAAACAAAACAAATATCATACTTTTCTAATAATAACGTATTCATTATATATAGACCTAAGGGAATTCTTAATAAATTGAGTTAATTGGGTAAATGAGATTTTTTCAAAATCTAATTTTAGTCGGAATTAAATGATGGCATCATAACACCAACCCGGGCCCCTTGTTAGATCTATTCATATTTCATTTTGTCTCCGAAGTCTATTAGCACTTTCAAAATTCACCTTTTTTACATATGTGTAAGGGTTAGAGATCCGGTTTCCATCGATGTTGTACTAGTATCTATCGACTCTGATGTGTTTCACACGCTAGTCTTTGTAAACTACAGTGTATTTTATATCTCCTTATGCGGTGTTTTTGTTGAACTAATGTTCTATATGAGACCAGGGGTCTGACCAGTGTGGTGTGTAGCGACCCTGGAGTTTACTTCCCAGTATTGGCTGCAAAATCTCTGACCAATGCTTAGTACTGCCTTGGTCTTATATCATGTTCCCTCCATGGCTTCACTTGAATCTTTAGTCCAGGGCTATTCCTACTGGCTTAATATCTTTGGAGAAGGTTATGGCTTCATCTTTTATACTGGGTCCGAAATAGTTAAATTTGGAACCGAACTGTAAAGGGTAGGGTATTTTAACTCATTTTGATCACCATCTTTCTTACGTTCAGATTTTTTTTATTTTTAAATGAGTTGTATAGTAATTTTGATGAAGGCTGATATTGGATAATGGGCGTGTGATGAACATTAAACTATGTACAACATAATTGAAAATAATTTGTATTCAACTTAATTATTAAACCTGAAAATATAGTTTTGTAAAGATTGATTCTTGAAAAGTAACATTTTTCAACGATAAAAAGTAACAAGAGAAATATAAAATAAGTTCGATTATTCATTTTTATTTTAGGTTAATTTTATATATCACGAAAAAGTTTCTACGAAGTTTTTCTATACGTGTGAAAATAGAAATACATCCTAGCTATAATATTATAATGTTATCTACTGAAAGTAATCTATTTATAATATTATCTATAAAGGTACCAATAGACGGATGGGAAATACAATTTGAAACTATTTATTGTAGTTGGTGTTATTCTTGTTGTCCTTGGCGTTGTAATAAATAATCCATACAGTGCAGTAACAGTTTTACAGATTATTTTGAAAGCTCATTTGTAAGTTGGTTGGTATTCGAACCCGGGACCTTAACCTTTGCGGGCACCGTCTACAAATTGTAGAATTTTCCATAGCTTTAATTATTTAGGTATTGTTTCATGTATGTTACGTACCAGAATTTTATACAAACCTTTCACAATTATTTAAACAGTCATGTTTTATGAATGTTCAAATGTGTATCATTGGTTGAACTGATTAAATTGATAAAGCTTCAAAATGTATGTTCTTGAGTAATATGACAACTTAAAAACAAGGATTTCATGATAACTTTCAACGGAATCGTTAGAAAAATTTGAATTTCCTTTTCGCGCCCAAACTAGCCCTTTTTTCTAAGTAAACCTTTTCCTTTTTAATCATGCCAATTAATCAACGTAATTTAATAAACTATAATAGAATGACTAAAAATTTATGATTGGTGGTACAAAGGAGTAGTGCATGTTAAATACTCCGTTAATGTAGAAATATAAAGCGTAGAACGTATGTAGAAAGGTGTTTAGTGACCGTTATTTAATGATTATTTGGAGATCGTGAGATGCCCTGAAGATGATCGCAATAAAGATCGAAACGTTGGCACGATAAAGAAAATGTTTTTCTGAAACCTACGTCACACCAGACCGCATCTCACGATCTCCAAATAAGTATGTAGAAATCTTGGTAGAGGAAAAACAGTTGAAATTAAATACAGCAAAGTATATCCTTTGCTTTTGTATTTTTACGGTTCGTAGAAAAATTATTCCTCTTTCCTTCCAACATCGTACAAGGTGCCATACGAAGACTTGTACATAAACAAAACACGGATGTAGAATTCACACCAACACTCCTAAACCGACAAGAGCTGATGAAACTATGCAAAATCTTTTCAAGACTACTTGTCAAACAGAATCAAAAAATATATACATGTTTGGCAGTTGTTATATGTTGTTTTAATTTACAATACAAAGGTATTAATAATTATTATAGTAGTTTAGATGTTGGTATACTGCCAATTTCTAAAAACATCATTATTGCGTTATAGAGTTATTCAGCACATAAGTAGTAAGTTTTAATTTTATCCATAACCTACAACATTTAGGTTAGTGAAACTATCTTTTGTTTAGCACTTCCCCATATGTAAAAAAGATAATTAAAAAAAAAAGATAATTAAAAAAAATCATTTAACGTTTTGGTAGCTTAAGTTGAGTAGTTCGTAGTATCAGGGTAGCAAGTATGATTTACGAAGCTTGTATACTGAATATAACGATTACGTTTTTGTAATTGGATGTCTTAGAATGTGGCAAACCAGAAAAAAAGTGTCTTAGATTTGTTTTTTTACTTTACATGACACCATCCTTGTCATACAATAATAAACACGGCCGAAGGGCTTCTTCATAGAATTATTACCCTAAGCACCACAAGAACATATATATATATACAAACATATCCTCCATAACAAGCACTTTCCTAAACACTTAATCAACAGAATAATCACCAACTACAACTCAACACTAACACCATCCACTATTACTAATAACGTGTGGTGTTTAGTGACCGTTAGTCAATGATTATTCGGTGATCGTGAGATGCGGTCTGGTGTGACGTAGGTTTTAGAAAAACAGTTTCTTTATCGTGCAACGTTCGATCTTTATTGAGATCATCTTCCGTGCCCTGGGATTTATAAACACTGTTTGAATTTTACCAGTACATGTAGGATGTGGAAAAAAATATGAATTTATAGAATGCTAGAAAATTTTAGATTTAAAAAAAGAATGAATTTACACAATGCTAGAAAATTTTAGATTGAAAAAAATTATACAATGCTAGAAAATTTTAGATTAAAAAAGTATGCAATGATAGAAAATTTTAGATTAAAAAATGAATATATACAATGCTAGAAAATTTAAGATTGAATTAAAGTATTGAACCAAAAATTTTCTAGCATTGCATAATTTTTTTTAATCTAAAATTTTCTAGCATTGTATAAATTCATTTTTTTGACATCCTACATGCATTTGTTGTTTATACCAACCATGTTTATAAATTCCAGGCCCTGAAGATGATCTCAATAAAAATCGAAAGGTTGATCCGATAAAGAAAATGTTTTTCTTAAACCTACGTCACACCAGACCGCATTTCAGGATCTCCAAATAATCATTTCTTCACATACTTTCCGTAATGACACGGCCTGTTATGAGATTATGCCGGGTATCTTCAGGGAAATAGGTGGTATAAGAAAAGGCATGGCGTGTTTTATCATAAAAGTATGAGAATTTCCAAACCGGCGGTTCGGTTGACTCCGAAGGAAGTGTAAGGGGGTTGCCGGAATCGCCCTTTGCATTATGCATTAACCCTCCGCCCTATGAATATGATGACTCCCGGCCAGTAATAAGAACGGATAGCCCTGAAGTCCCGAATTCTATCCGTTAACGCCTCCACGCAGGGGTCAGCCTTGTATTTTTTCCCTTGCCCTTTTACGCCGCATTACTGTCCCTTCCACGGTTTGAGTCACACCGTTTCTGCATTTCTCAACCCTCGCCTGGGGGTGGATGAATAAAAAAGGGATAAAAGGAAAGGTGGCTGGGCATTTGAGGTATTGTGCCGAGGCTTATTCCTGTTTATGCGATTTTACCGATATATTCCCAAGGGCTTCTCGATACTTTATGTAAAATACAATGTTATTTCCCTGCGGACTATTGAGACCGTTCATGTTACTCGCTAGTTTTTAAAAAGACGACTTACCCATTCCCAGTTAAAATTACTAACTTTTTTATGAGCCTTTTCAATTAAAATAATTACAATACTGCTATATATTTTTACATTTGTATGTGTATTTTTTTAAATAATATTATCTATACAAATAATATGAATTGTAGTATCATTTGATGTCACCAATTTATTTACAAATATCCCCGTTAAAAAAGATACTAAACTAATAGAACAAAAGCTTATGGAGAACTCTATTAACAAATTTCAATTAATTAATCTTTATGTAAGGCATTGGTTGAGATAAAAAGGTCCACCTGGCCGGTTGGATGGCAAATGGCAAAAAGGAGGGAAAATTCGAAAATGTGAGGTCGAGGTGAGCAGTTAGTATCCTAGTGGATCGAAATCACGACAGCAGAAGTGGTAGAGCAGCGGCGTATTTAACCGAAGGTCGTGGGTTCGAATCTCGCTCATGACACTGACTTTTTTACTTCAACCAATGCCTCACATAAAGATGGCACTAACTTTTTCATTTCAGATTGATAAAATATTTCAGAATTGATAAAAGATTAATTAATTGAAAGATGATATTTCGTCAATCGGACTACGAAATCTAATGAACATTAACTAATTTGTAAATAATAATATTATACACACGCTTAAATATACGTCTATTTCTAATTATTTATTATTATTATTATTATTATTAAATTTAATAATAAATTTTATGAAATGAAACGGTTGCCAATGGGGTCGCCATTTCCCTACTTTGTTCCTAATTATTCATGGAGAACTTCGAAAAAATGCTATTCAAATCAAGTAACAAATTAATTTAATATGTCCTTTCTTTGGAAACGCTATGTAAACAATATTTCTGTGTATGGTCTGGAACGTTGGCGGATCTAAAATAATTCCTAACTCTTTACACCGTACTGGTAAATAAATTTGATATTGGAAATAAAAAAAAAGGTGGTTGTTTAACATTTAAATTTTTTTACCCTTATAGTGTTCTATAATAAATGACATAATTTAAATATTCAATAAATACATCAAGATACCAGTAATTTCTTGTCGTCCATGGACCCATTTATCTCATGGCCTATATGTTGATAGTCCCATTACCACCAGCTAATTATAAAATAGAATTACAAACAATTAAAATCTTGGCTAAAAACAATGGATATCAAGAAATATTTATGGTCAGGTTGAAAGTAAAAAGAATTAAAAAATTAACTTTCAATGAAGCAACAGTCGGATTCCCCACCACAAATGCATATGTAGGTTTCGTTGACATACTTTGGGAACTATCAGAAAAAGTAGGTAAATTCTTAAACGAGGTTCTAAGGGTCTTCACTTAGAAACACCCTCTCAAGACAAAAAAGACAACTAGTCAAAAATTCGGGGTTTATCAACTTAATTTTAATGTATTACAAATAATTAAGGTTTTTAGTTGAGATAAAAAAGTCATGGCACTAGCGGGATTCGAACCCACGATCTTCGGCTTGATACGCCGCTGCTCTACCACTTGAGCTATCATGGCCTCGATCCACTTGGACACTAACTTCCCATCTCAACCCCACGTTTTGAATTTTCCCTCCTTTTTGCCATTTTTCAAATGTCGTGTAATCGCATTGGATTCTCGACGACAAATGAAATAGCCACGGAGAGCATTAGTGAAGTATACTTCATTTCAAATAATTAAATTCACTAATTTCGTGGTCCGCTTGACCAATTAATATATTACAATTAATTAAGGTTTTTAGTTGAGAAAAAAAAGTCAATGGCACGAGCGGGACATTTGAAAAATGGCCAAAAGGAGGGAAAATTCAAAAGGTGCGGTTGAGATGGGAAGTTGGTGTCCGAGTGGATCGAGGTCACGATAGCTCAAGTGGTAGAGCAGCGGCGTATCAAGCCGAAGATCGTGGGTTCGAATCCCGCTCGTGCCATTGACTTTTTTTATCTCAACAAAAAACCTTAAGAAATTGTAATATATTAATTGGTCAAGCGGACCACGAAATTAGTGAATTTAATTTTAATGGTTCGGATATCAACCCAAATATTTTACCATCTATGTTCATGTTGAGCAATCATTAATGAACAAAATTGGTGTGAGAACTGTGTTCTGGGTATGTTTGAGTTTGCAATCAACTGTATCAATTTTAGTCACTTCCTTGGTCTGGCAGACAGGTTTCGCCATATCCCATCCTCAAGTTGTATTAATTTCATTTCATTTATTTGGGTTGTTGAACGCATGTATTTGCTATCCGTACCTCGGTCTTTCTCAACATGGGCGTGTCCATATAGCAAACGCAATAAAAAAGTTGGCATTTTTAAATTTACGAATAATTTTAAAATGCCAGTTTTTAGTCGATTTTTACGATGACTTTTGATGTTTTGCTCTTTGTAAATTGCCAGGTTTAGGATTAAAAATCTATCAAATATTAAATTTGACATTACAAATAGTTATGACAACCTGACATTACAGCAATCCTCCTAACATAAAAATATGTTACATTCCCGAAGCGGAATGAATGGATTAGACGAGTTGGAACTCGTTCTACTACCATACTCAGTATGTTTAAAGACATAAGTTCAATTAAGTTAATAGTAATTATTAATTGTAGAAAGAAAATCAGAAGAAAGTGGAATCGTTTTGAATAAGTTTGCCTAATGATGCTTTCTTTTCGCTTAAATACAGCTGTCAATTTTGAAAATTACAGCAAATAACACAATTAATTAATCAATTGCTGTGTGTGATCTTCATACTGTTAATATTTTTAACAGTTGATTAACTATGAAGATCCGAATCTATTGAGCTGAGGACAAAATTAATTGATAATTTTCAACTAATTAAGATTTTGGTTGAGATAAAAAAAGTCAGTGTTACGAGTGGGATTCGAACCCACGACCTTCGGCTAAATACGCCGCTGCTCTACCACTTGAACTATCGTGACTTCGATCCACTCGGACACCAACTTCCAATCTCAACCCCACCTTTTGAATTTCCCTGCTTTTTGCCATTTTTCAAGTGGGTTTGAATCCCACTCGTGACACTGACTTTTTTATCTCAACATAAAACCTTAATTAAAGATTAATTAATTGAAAAGAATTTATTTGGTCAATCGGACCACGAAACTTCATAAAGTTAATTGATAATGTTGACATTATAATGATTTAAAAGATTAATGCTTTCATTAAACTCGTATACCCAATTGATCGAACAAATCGAGGATTTAAGATTTCACGTTAATCTTCAACATGAATGAGATAGGTCATACCAAAGGTGGTGAATTGTCTAAACCGAAATTAACAGCCCAGTTGCCCATTACTGTCCTAATTGATATTAACACGGTCAGCTTGTGAGCGTCATGTGCATAAACGTGACAAAATTGTTACGTCGTATTGTCTTGGTTGGCCTGGACTCAACTCGAGAGGCTAAGCACTCCAGACCCCAGTTGATTAGAGACTGATAAACAATTAACTAATTAATCAGGTCTAATTGGCTCATTATCATTCGAGTGAGGCATCTACAACACGAGGCTTTAGGCAATGTAGGCCCGCTCGATAAACACATCGACTATAGTTATTATGCCCCACCGTCCTTCTACCCAATATTCCATAATTGGATATTAAATTTTCATGTTGATATATTGTAAATACGATGAATTTGAGAGATGACAAATTCACTTTGTTGACACAAAACCTTTCCACGTTGAAAACTAATATAATGGCTGTGTTTCATTTCCTAATCTTAGCTTAGGTTTTTATATTAAAATTTTTTCATAGTTTTTAAGTATAACTTTTTTAGGCTACCTAGAAAAGCAAAAATGTACAAACTAATCTAATTATTACACGTGATTAATTTATGGTCAATGTATTTGAGTAAAAATCAAAATTTTTAATATAAAGTTATATAACTTTTCCATTATTCTGACTTTTAAAACATAGTTTTTGAAAATTTACCCTTAAGTCTGAGTGTCCTGCGTGTCGGTGGCGCCGAATAGACCGCACTACACAGGTCTCGGGTACCTCTTAAGTTACTCGTTAGGTCTAAATGACTCATGCATTAAGAAAAGCCATGAATAAGGCTATTAAGCTTTTTATGTTGGTCAAGCAATTTTTACAATTTTAAATCACTGACAACCTTTTTTAAGAATTATTTGGAGATCGTGAGGTGCGGTCTGGTGTGACGTAGGTTTTAGAAAAAATTTTCTTTATCATGCCAACGTTTCGATCTTTATTGAGATCATCTTCAGGGATCCGTGTTCACTATTAAAAACTACGTCACACCAGACCGCACCTTACGATCTCCAAATAATCATAGGCTAACGGTCACTAAACACCACACACTTTTCAAAGAAACTAATTAGAGATGGTTATGGCATATTTAATTATTTGTAGTCTGTACATATCAATTCATACTAAAAATATGTACGTGTTTGGAATTTGTATAGCGATTCACGGCAGTATCCTTCCTAAGTATCTGACTTGAGAGAAAATCGGTAGTTCTTTGTTGTTCATGTACTGTAGAGGATAAACTCTGTTTTTTCACAATATGAATGTATACTGGTTACGTTTTCTTCATTCAGTTATAGCACTATTAAAAGTAAAACTGCAAAACGATGTTTCTCGTCGGGATCGATCTCTGGTTCCAAACGATAAAATCACCCACGATAGGAAAACGGAGAAGTAAATAAAGACAAAAAACAATTGGAATTAACACTGTAAATTAAGGAAAAGTATAAGATGAAACCTACAAAATGGACGCACACAAGAAAAAAAATCTATAAAATAATATAAAGATATTTATAATTTTTATATAAAGTGTGGTTGAGGTGAAAAATTAGTATTACGAGCGGGACTCGAACCCACGACCTTCGGTTATAAACCCCTGTGCTTTAATACCTTAAGCTATCGTGACTTTGCTCCCTCCGGAAACCAATTCATCATTTCAACCTACAACTTCATCGAATTTCCCTCTTTTTGCCATGTATTCAATCAATGCCATATGTTAATACAAAAGAAGTGTTCACTCTGAGCTTAGCGAAGAGCAGGTACTTCAGTAATTATTATATTAATCTGTATATTTTTTGTTGGTCCTATTTAACCAAGCAATGATTTAATTTATTTATAATTTTAATGTAAAGTGTGGTTGAGATGAAAAATTAGTGTCACAAGAACCCACGACCTTAGGCTCAACACGCCGCAGCTCTAAACACTTGACTTCGGTCCTCAAGGTACCTTGATGCTTGATAGGAGTTAAATAAAGTTTATTTCCATACTAAAACAGTAGTATTTACACAATAAAAAGTAAACTCAACTCATTGGTTTACTAACATTGTTAAACAAAATTTATTCAATTAGGTAAATAAAAAATAACTTTTTTTAAACGTGCAGTACATTACAACTAACCTCAATTCCAGTTTATGGTGGGTGATGATCTGAGAGTGAGTGAATACATGCTGAACCGGCATTGGGTCACTTATTGGTACGTCTACACTCGCGGGTTTGTTGAATTGTTCGAACTTTTCGGCATTGCGCCATCTTCAGTAAAGAACTACTCCTGGTTCAGCATGACTTCAATCGGTAACTTGTAACAATGAGATAGACACATTATACAAATTAAACACAAGTGTGGAGAAAATACCCATTGGTACGTCAATGATGCTGAAATGTCTGTTTAATTAATACTTGCATCATTATCACTTCCACTATTATTGCGTAGGAGAAGTCACTGCCATCGTCTCGTCAGTCGGCGAAGAAGGGTCCGGGAGAATTCGTCTGGATACGAGTTTTTGAATGTGCTGTTTTACGGTGGTTGGATGGGTTTTGTGAAATTTTCGATAACGGGAGCAGATTTCATCATAAACTAAAGAAATATTTAAATCTGGATGTGTAATTATGTCCGATTCATAAAGTTGAGTGCAAGGATTTTTCATAGAATTTGTTAACTCGGGCTCAAAGTCCACGAAAAATGGCGTTAACAGAATTGGACAGTTTAAATGCGGTGGATGTTGAAATGTTTAGATGAACCCCACATTACGAGGCCACAAGTCCATGTCGGCTTAACTATGGTGTTCTAAATTTTATTTTCGAAAGGTAGATTAGAACATTTTGTCGATTACAGTCCGGTACAGCACCTTTAGGGCAGTTGGGAAGGGAATATTATTTACATAGCCCTGAAAGGAGATCTTTTTACGGAGAGTGAACGTACTGTGGTTGGATTTGTATCTAATAAATTTTATTCTTTTCACACCAAAACTTTAGTAATCTGAGGTGTTCTAGTTTTCGACTGGAAATGACATGATCGTAGTTATTAGATAGGATGGCTTAAATGTGCGTGTGGTGGTTTGCGGATTTGATGGAATTTCCGCAGTATAAACGGGATATAGTGAAAACGCTACCGTGGGAAACTCCTCCATGGACAGGTAAATATGCATAAAGGGAATTGTCTTCAATGATTTGGGGAAACCAGTCAGTGAGATAGCTGTGCAGTATGAGTTAGTAACTGAAGATGGAGGGAAAGATGCCCTTGAGCATGAAAAGGAAACCAGGGTGCTAATCTCAATCTCAAGAACAGTACTGCCTCACCTTAAGAGAAGAGGAAATTATGTCTGTCATACGACTGTTGGATAGTTGAATGGCAGTAGCGAAAACCAAATTGATCGTCGAGGATTATATTTTGAGAATTTAGGTCTGAAAGAATTCATTTCAATAGAAGCTATTAGAAAAGCCCGTACAAAAGAACTTACTAATTTATTTAGATATTTATCTAGAAATCGTGAGATGCGGTCTGGTGTGATGTAGATTTCAGAAAAACATTTTCTTTATCGTGCCAACGTTTCGATCTTTATTAAGATCATCTTCAGGGCCTGAGATTTACAAACATTGTTTACATATTACAATTACATTTTAGATGTGGAAAAGTGAATTTATACAATGCAAAATATATTTTATATATTCAATCAAAGTATTCTACTAACTCAAAGTGTTGATCTTCTGTGTAATTGTGTCATTCTTGCGTGTCGTGTCGAGAGTGCCAGTGAGATTAGAAATGTGTGGTGATTAGTGACCGTTAATCGATATTTATTTAGAAATCGTGAGATGCGGTCTGGTGTGATGTAGGTTTCAGAAAAAATTCTCTTTAACGTGCCAACATTTCGATCTTTATTGATTATTAATATTCTTGCAAGAATGGCACAATTACACAGAGGACAAACACTTTGAGTGAGTAGAAATACTTTGGTTGAATATATAAAAAATATATTTTGCATTGTATAAATTCACTTTTCCACATCCAAAATGTAATTGTAATACGTAAACAATGTTTGTAAATCCCAGGCCCTGAAGATGATTCAATAAAGATCGAAACGTTGGCACGATAAAGAAAATGTTTTTCTGAAACCTACATCACACCAGACCGCATCTCACGATTTCTAAATAAATATCGATTAACGGTCACTAATCACCACACATTTCTACACGAGAACTTACTAATATTTAATAACAATTAAAAATTTATAAATTTAATTTCAAAATGGAATTTATAAATTAATAACAATAATTTATCTATATTTACAATTTTACGTTTCGCGTTTCCATAATATCTGTAGGAAATTGTCTAGAGACTCTTTAAACTCAATAAAAAAAGTTTTATAGTGATTTTTTACAGTAAGTTTAATAGTTTTCGAAGAATACTGATCAAAAACAGTCATTGCCTTCTGGCCTTTCGAGTTGCAATGAGTACCCTCATAAAATGAGTATGCGGATTATGAACCCAATCATACAATTTTTCTTGTTTTAATTAGTTTTTTAGTAATTAAACATTAATTATTAGTTAATTTTTAAGTAAGGTATTGGTGGAGATAAAAACGTCAGTGTCACGAGCGAGGTTGAAAAATGGCAAAAAGGAAGGAAAATTCTAAAGGTGGGTTGAGATGAGGAGTTCGTGTCTGAGTGGACCGAAGTCACGATAGCTCAAGTGATAGAGAGCGGCGTAGTTAGCCGAAGGTGTTGGGCTCGAATCCCGCCTGTGACACTGACATTTTTATCTCAACTAAAAATGTTAATTAATTTTCTGAATGAAGATTTTCTGATCGACACGTATTTTTCCAATTGCCGACCTTACATAAAGAGGAATTAATTGAGTGATGCTATTTGGTCAATCGGACCACGAAATCGAAGGAACTTACTTATTAGGATGATTTTAATTTTTATTTTGCTATAGGATCAAAATTGTTTTGTTAAAAAGAATGATTTTCAAAATCATAAGCATTATTAATTCGTTACTCCATAATGTTTAGGTTTAACAATAATAAAGTGTTTTATTTGTAGATTTTTTAAAGTTATAAACTCAGTATTAGAAATATATAAAGAATTGACAATTTGTTAAACATTTGTTGGAGGGATGATCCATTCAGAAAAAACCTACATGATTCTGAACAATTGTTAGAAAGTAAAGTTCATCGGGGAGGGTTAGGCTTTTGCCGGCTGACTGCTTTTTCATCCATTCGGAGCATTGCGGCTGCTGAGAATGCGCAGTTCAGAAGCGGCCAATAGCCATCAGACAGATCTGGGTTAAGCATAAAATCTACCTTTGTAATTAAGTTAGTTCTCAAATGAGGAGTTTGACGGAGCCCTATTCGAATTTTGCATTGCAAATGCCATCCCTCGGATGAACCTTACATCTGCTAATTCTTGCGGGCTGTGTCTCAATATTACATTCCGACTATATGAGTAATTGTAGTCAGCCTAAATCTAGATTGCTTCGACTTGCTGAATAATTTAGCCCCGAAACTGGGTTTTGTTTTATTTTGTGGTTGAATTGGTAAAAACTATTTGAGAATATAGAAAATTTAAAACTATCCTGTCTATTTCTGCCAGCAGATTTAATCCACTCTAGCTGTTCAATCGAGGAAATATCCTTATTATAACTTTGAAACTGTAAAACGCGTTTTTTCTTTTTTTCTTTTTTAGGACTTTAACATAACATCAATATCTCACAAGCACACTCAATATGACAGACAAGAATGACACATCTAGACGGAAAACAAACACTTTGAGTGAGTAAAAATTCTTGGATTGAATCTAAAATTTTCTAGCATTGTATAAATTGATTTTTTTAATCTAAAATTTTCTAGCATTCTTTTTTTAAATCTAAAATTTTCCAGCATTATTTTTTTAATCTAAAATTTTCTAGCATCCATTTTAGTGACCGTGAGTTAATGATTATTTGGAGATCGTGAGATGCGGTCTGGTGTGACGTAGGTTTTAGAAAATCATTTTCTTTATCGTGCCAACGTTTTCTATCTTTATTGAGCCCTGAAGATGATCTCATTCGAAGAAAATCGAAACGTTGGCACGATAAAGAAAATGTTTTTCTGAAACCTACGTCACACCAGACCGCATCTCACGACCTCCAAGCAATCTATTGAAAAAGATAGTTCCTACTCTCACAGTAAGTTGTTTTCAATGATCCGGATTTCGAGCCAACCACAATCATCAGGTTGAACGAGCTCTACAACCTCGTCTCTCTACATGAATTTCGAGACTAAAAAGATTTACTTAATTAAGTAAAACGTACTGGTTAGTGGTCAGTGGTCAGTTCAAATATATACAGGATGCGTTGTTATTTTATATTACGTTATTCATATGTATTCTCTGTCCGACTGTTCCCGCTGTTATCTTTGGAAAAAACACACTACGACTATAGGTTTGGTATATTTCTGTAGTTAATAACTTAAAGATTCATTATACATTCTAGGAGGGCCATTTGTAATAATTGTTTGGAGTAAATGTGAATAGTATGAAGCTGTGTAAATAAATGTAACGGGGTAGCACATAATATATACTGTGACAATATAAGTTTTAAAAAATCAGAAGAAGCAGGGCAAAAGTTTTCAAAAATGGCAACATCCTTTTACAAAATCACAATTTTCAGAAATTTTCACACCTACGTATATGTGTGAAAACATGAATATCAATAATAAAAATCAAACAGAGAAATGGGAAATAGTCAATGCAGTTTAATTTTCATTGATAAGGCAAAATTTTAAATCTGCATTGGAAAAAATTGGCAGCATAATTTATAATTTGATGAATTTAAAATTATGAAAAAATTTCATGTCAAATTTCTTAAAAATAAAGCTTACAATGTGCCGATGCTTCACACTCGAATATGTCATGAGTGCCAGTTTCTTCTTCGTTGCATAGCCTACGAATGTGCCATCATTGATCATGATTACCAAACCTGAATTTTTTATCCTGTCTAACTGTTGCAATCTGTCGGCCAGTTTTGGTGAAATTTTACAGGGGTTCTGAACAGCAGAGGTAACATACCAGGGTGCAGGTATTTCTGAGAAAAAGCTCATTTGTAAGTAAGTTGGGACCTTTAGGTTACAGTGATGAGCGCTGAGACAACGCAGTGACCGTGCGACCTTACATTATTTCATCATGATGATCATGAGTTTACTGTGTCGTCAACTCTAGACTTCGACCATTTCTCATTGCTTCGTATAGGCTCATTCTGAGATGGAGAAGTCTGTGTGGAGGATCTTGTGGTCCTGGCATTACAGAGAGAGTCAGTTTCTCTTTAAACAGAGAAAGTTATAAAAAAATGAGTTCACAAAAGAAAAATGCAAAAAAATATTTAATATTTTAGCCGGTGAAAATTCCTCTTTTTGGAAAAATATTAATAGGATATCTTAAGGAGAAGTACTTTTTTTAAATTTCAAACAGAACGTTAGGTTGTACGCTGAAATCAATGCAGGAATATGATTTAAAATTGGACAAAAAATAATCTATGGAAGAAGACACATATTTTTATTTGCTATTTTTTTACTGTTTCACGAAGATAACGTTTGTTTAATTGCTTTTGTTATTTTGAAAGATATGAATTCTTTGAAATAATGTGTAATTGACAAATTAAAATAATAGAAAAGTCAGATTAAAGTGAGTCAAATTTGATGTTCGAACTGCCTGCCCAGTTTTATGGAAAGACTGCTTACTTGAACAACCCTTATGGGTCAAATATCATTCTTCGCCGTTGTTGTAGAGCTAAATAATCTAATAAAAGTTGGTGATTACTCTCTGAAAAAATTTGAAACTGAGCACCATTTAAATTATTTCGGTTGAAAAGCAAAGTCCAATTAATTAATTGTCGACAACTTCAGACCGAACGTCGATGCTGTGAATCAATTTGTTAGGACAAGGCTACGGAATTTGTCGGGAGGATTTCCTCTCCTATAAAATTCCTACGATTAAATGCCTACAGACTCCACGTAAATGTAAAAACTCCGCCTAAGGGATAACTCTATTTCTGAAGCTGGACATCTTCTGTTGGGAGTGTCCGGTCATCGCTCGTGTCAGCCAATAGTATGGCCGCTCTTAGGTCGTCCAAAGCGTCGTTTGCTCTTGAAGAACCCAGGTGATCAGAGGCTCGAGTTCCATATAATCTGTGGAATCAGGGCCGTGCACTCTGCGGGAAGACGAAGATCCTGTGTTGGACATACTATCTCAATAGTGTAGCAGCGAAGGGAAGCGAGTTGTTGGGCGCAGAGAGATACTAGTTGATATATGGAACATTCAATTGTTCAAGTGTAGGTCAGAAGACCTGCACAATAAACGTCGAGAGACCGATAAGGCCACGCGCCAGGTGCGGTCTGTAAATAAATACTCGGAATGGAGCTTATGTCTAACATGTAATCACCAACAACTTTTTTTAATTTTATATATATACATACATACATANTATATATATATATATACCTCTGGGGATTGTGGATTCTAATGTTTAGATATTTTGGAGTTTGAAAAGTTTGGTTGAACTTTAAAGTAAGGTGATGTGAACGAGGCGTTTGATTTGCAGTTAGAATTGGTAGGTTGTTTACTTGTTCTTTAAGATGTCTGAAACCAAGCGGACAACATTTGCTGGTACAAGAGGGATATTATTTTAGCAGATCGGAAAAGGACACCAGCGAGATAGATTGTTGTGTGAAAGTCTACGATATCTTAAATGTAGTCATTAATACGACTCCCCGGGGTGTAAGTGGGTCACCCGACCAGTAGGTACGGCGTTTCAAAAGGCGACGGCTGTTATAAGGGTTGAAGAGATTTTCTTGTTGGGGGATGTACAAAGCCCTTAATGAAAGAATTTCTCGCCGTACAAACCCTTCCTATAATGTATACACGCATTTAAAAACACAGCCAGGCTACGAGGCCGCAAAGGTGCAGAGGGGTTCGGGGGGTGGCATGTTTGATTGCCGATACAAAGTCCGGCCGACCGATTCTCCTCCCAAACCCCCGCCCAGTTATAATTAAAAAAATTATTCTGAAGTGGCGGCGAAGGGGGGCGGAATAATGCGTGTGTTTGTCCAAACCACCCCCGTTTTTTTCCGTTTCCCTCCCTTTTTTTTCTTTTTTTGTGTTGTCGTTTAATGATTGGGGATTTATGTTGGGGGGAGGGGGTCGGCCATTTTAAAAAAATCCTATCCCCCCGCCATGGGTTTTACATCATCAGCCGCTTCGCCGTTTAATAATTAACACGGTATTGATTCGAATTTCAAATGTACGTTGGCATTGCTCTTTGCCCGATTCTCCGGCGTCTCTACTCAATATTCACCTTAATTGTAAATTTCGCTTTATTGCCTGGACATGGAAAAAAATTCATATCTCCCAGTCCCCAGTCTATATATACATANATATATATATATATATACACACACACACACACACACACACATATATATATCGAACAATGCAATTGTGTAAAATCAATATAACACACCCTTCATAAAACGAATTGATAAACAGAAGACTGTCTGTAAACAGACGATAGTTGCTCAACGATTACATTGAACAACAATAACAAACAATAATATACCTTGAAACCAAATAACTATCTATGTTTAAACCATATTCATATTCCCGATAGCTCAATTGGTAGAGCAGCGGCGTATTGCCGAACGCCATGGGTTCGAATCCCGCTCGTGACACTGACATTTTTATCTTAACCAAAACCTTACATAAAAAATTAATTGAAAGAAGTAACTTGATCAATTGACCACTAAAACATAAATGGATTCATATTGTTATTTTAGCAGATAGTGTAGCAGACCTTCAAAGAAACATAAATCATATTGCGATCAATGGAAGTTAAACGTCATCTCGAATAACTAGAAGTAGCCGTTTGCAGAAGAGAGGGGGAAATCAGAGCATTGGACATTTAGGAAAGAGAATGGAGGAGGAGAAAATTGGGGTTTAACCCTCTGCAAGGACTCGTTTGTTCTCCTTTGCAAATTTGGATATAAATGAATCCTAGTACTTGCTGACATCACAAGTCACTGTTCCATTGAAAGTGAAATTTAGAATTTTTTTTTGCTAAAGACATGTTAATGCCGAATTTAGCCTGTTAAATCGAAAAAATGATGACGTACACTTGTTAAAATCGGCTAGTTAACATTGCTCGATCTAACAGGCCAGAGCCAATGTTAAGTGTTAGGACGAAAATTTAGTGTACTTTGCTATCCGTTAGGGCGTAGGTAACCAACATGGCAGCCATGAATTTAACAGCTGTTTATTGGTTACATATATTTTTATTCTTAAATAAGCTTTAATTAAATCAGACCAATACATTTCTTTTGTTAATATCTGACCTGTCCTTATACTCTCATTCATAATTGATACATCCCCTAGCCTATACAGTTGTAGGCTGTTAGAAATTATGCTACCACTTATGTACGTTGGCACGAATTGAAGCGTGTCATTTGCTAGTACTTTTCGAGTGCGTAGATAGCATTTTGAATGAAAGAGTTGATTAATTTTACTTTTTTATTAACGTCTGGCACCTTACAATTTAACTCAAAAGAAAACCTGAACAAACAGTAGCAAGCCTTTAAGGACTGTTATAGCTTTATTTTTGGTTCTACGAATCGCCACGCGCAGCATTGCGAAAAAATTAACGTTTAACATGCTAAGAAAAGAAGGGGCCTTCACGATCTTGCTGCACAAAAGTAGGTAAATCTTTAAACGAAAAGGTTTTAGAGTAGCTTTCAGAGGCGCGTCTTCACTTAGAAACATCATTTCATAATCTAAAGACAAGGTTGACAGCATGTCAAAATGCGAGGTTTACAAATTACTTGTTATGATTGGGATACAGTAAAACTTCGTTTTAACTCTCTTCTGAGGTCTAAGGCAAAACAGCTCTAGGACAGGGAAAGCAATATTACTGGTAAATCATAAAAACACAACTTAAAACGAACCAAATTTATTTAAAAACAATGTATAAAAATGGGTACTCGTGTTTGAGCATATACATAAAATAAAATACAAAATTTACATATTAGACGTGCTAGAAATAATTTTTTTATATTATTTTTTTTTTAGTCAACACAGTTTTTGAACTCGAAATTTTCTAATCGGTTTATTTGTTTATTTATGCAGGTGTTACAGGAAAATATATTCTTTCGATGCACTAAGACGATCTTCAGTTAAGGTCTCCAGGCTTCAAGTTTCGCAGGTCAGAAGATTATCGTCAAAAACATCAAAACTTTCCAACTCAGTGTCTGCGGTTTTGATATTTAATACAATAAATATAAAAATATATAATAATTACTCAAATATATTATTTAATTAAAGAAAACTATTTTAAAAAAAACTCAATCGACCAGTTGGTTCTGCCAGGGATGAAATTAAACTGATTTTCTACATTTGGAATCTGTGGTGTTTAGTGATAGTTAGTTAATGATTATTTAGAGATCGTGAGATGAAATCTGATGTGAGGTAGGTTTTAGAAAAACATGTTCTTTATCATTCCAACGTTTCGATGTATATTGAGATCATCTTCAGGGCCTGGGATTCACAAACATTGTTTAAATTCCCACTAGACCGCATCTTACGATCCCTAAATAATCATTTATTCTTAGTCTAAAGTGTGTAAAAGGATTAGTATTTACGTGAGGGAAACAACAAGTTATTAATGTTTTCTATCGTTTTAATTCAACTATTAATCTTTACACGTGGGGGAAAATTGAATAAATTAATAAATTCAAGTGTCCGGTTCTTTTTGACTGTGGATGTATTTTATCACAATGAAATAATCTTGTTATTTTGTGTAATAGGATTTGTGATAAAATATATTTTATTCAAAATATCAAATGCTTTCGTAAATTCCGTTTTCCTCTTCTTAAACCGTTCTTAAACACAAGTTGTCCGATCACGAAGCATTTCGAGACCAAGCTGTCTGACTCTAGAAAGAGAGGAGGAGAAAAGAACCCATGAAATGAGTTAAAGGAACAAACTGTTTATTGAACATAAAAGTGGAAAATGTACTGCCTGTTCAAAAACATTGAATAACTGTTCATATGCAGAATTCCTATTTACAACAAAAAAGGTTTTTAAGTTCTGGAGTAAATGTCTCTCTTCAGCCAGTATTGACCACGTAACATAATCGCAGCCAAAAAACTCATTTCAGCTCGTTAAAACTATTTGTAATAGTTTTAAAAGCAATTACATTATGGTAATTATTACCCTCATCGATCAATTCCTCAAACAGCCTTTTTCACATGAGCTTTTTAAAATATGGTGCATGTGCTACCCTCTCAGCGCATTATATGTAGTGACCTAATTTTGTGCAGAGCGTCTGTTGCTCTTTTTCAGCTTGCCCATTTGACGTAGTGTAATAGAGTCTCTCGGCAATATACACTTTCAGTCAAATTCAAAAGTCCTTGTAACTGGATTTAATTTGAATGCTTATTGTTATATATACGATTTTAAATGGGATAAGCGCAATAATCTTTCAAAATTAGAAACCTGTACTCAACAATCGTTCTTTTTTTTCCGTTTGGTTTCGCAGAAGCAAATCATACAAGATCCCTGGAAAGATAATGTAAGGTTCTATTGTTATCATCATTTGACAGTATGAGCAGTATAACAAGCTATAGAATTAATACATTGGAAAAACTGCACTACACAAATTTATAATTATTTTTCTTACTTTGTATTGATTATTATTTGAAGATCGTGAGATGCGGTCTAGTGTGACGTGGGTTTGAAAAAAAAAACATTTTCTTTATCGTGCCAACGTTTCGATCTTTATTGAGATGATCTTCAGAAATCAAAGTGTTTGTTTTCTGCGTAATTGTGTCATTCTTTTGCGTCGTGTTGAGAGTGACTTGTAGTGGTTATGGGACAATTCGAAAAGAACTTATCACATTTTTTTAAATAAATGTTTGAAGTGATATTCCATTTATTTTTTCGAAATAGTATAATCATGATAAAGAATTTTAAAATCTTTACTTTGAATTTTCGATTGTTCATGAGGTAAAATTGTTCAAGGTGATCAAGAAATACAGGACCTGTCATCAAGGCTTAGCAATGAATCAATATCTTGAGAATACACCATTTATTATCTTTGACTGAGTTTCAATTAAATCTTTAATTGCGGCTAGTTGGAATAACACTCAGCAACCGTATTTCTTTCTTTTGGACCACTACTCTATTTAAACATCCTATCCTAATTGTATTCGAAACTAGCATAAAATAATGATTACAAAATAGGTTTTTTCTCAATTTACATATATATATTTAGTAGTGTTAATTAACAGATTAATTATTTAAATTTTGCAGAGAATCAAATAGATTACATGACATTTGAAAAATTTATTGAGCGTATTTTAGAAGGCGTATACAAATCAAACGTATATTTTCAAAAAATAGGCCTAATAAATACTATAATTAACGTAGGCTTAATTATGAATTATCAACTTCCCGAAAAGATAATTACATTTGTACTGAAAAAATTAGTGGATCATTAGAAGCCTATTATTATATATATAACCTATTATTATAAGAAGCCTATATTCAACGAAGAATATAATTTATAGACAAAAAAATTATGTTTTGTATTTTTCGGAGAATAATTTTAGAAATTATTTTGTTATAGTAGGAGGGTCATATATGATCTTAGTCAATTTTGTGACTAGATGTTCATATTTGTCAACATTTTAAATTGTTCATTAAAGTTTCAATGTCCTGATGTGTTTCCCAAAAGCTCAAAGAAGAGACTAAACTCTTTCTTTTCAAATTCACTAGGTTTCGTGGTCCGCTTGACCAATTAATACCTTTCAAGTAATTAAGGTTATTAGTTGAGATAAAAAAGTCAGTGTCATTAGCGGGATTCGAACCACGACCTTCGACTTGATACGCCGCTACTCTCCCACTTGAGCTGTCATGACTTCGACTTTATCTCAACTAAAACCCTTAATTACTTGAAAAATATTAATTGGTAAAGCGGACCACGAAAACTAGTGAATTTAATAAGTAAAAATGAAATATACTTCACTAAAGCTCTTCGTGGCCAGTTGATTTATCGCCGAGAATCAAATAGATTACACGAATTTGAATAATGGCAAAAAGATGGAAAATTCAAAAGGTGGGGTTGAGATGGTAAGTTGGTGTCCGAGTGGATCGAAGTCACGGTAGCTCAACTGGTAGAGCAGCGCCGAGGTTCTATTTAGCCGAGAAGGTCGTGGGTTCAAATCTCACTCGTGACACTGACTTTTTTATCTCAACCCATACCTTACTTAAAGGTTAATTAATTGAAAAGAATTTATTTGGTAAATTGGACCTCGAAACCTAATCGAATTATTAAATATACTGTTTGAACGACGTCGGTAAATGTTTCATTGATTACCTAGAAGGAAACTTCATTGGAACCGACAATTTGCCAACTTAGGACCAAGAGTAAAGCTTCAAAAGAAAGACCTATTTTCAGCAAACAAACTATTTGCCTTTTTTGCCTTTTAACTTTTAACTAAAGAACTTTCCATTGAATTCTAAAAGCGGAAATCGATTATTATGAATAAACACTTGATTTGAACGTAAAACGACCCCGAATTGAAAAATTTCCCACCGTTGTTTCAAACTCGCCTCCTTCCACTGATTGTCAAAAGGGAAAGAATTAATTTGTTGGTCGTGCCGCATTGTCCGCCCAGTTTAGCGACCATTGAGGGCTTTAAAGAACTCGACAATGAGTATTGTTCTGGCCGCTTTACCAAACGGACAATGTCCCAATATAGACCCGTTCCGAGGTATTAACAAGCCCAGGGAATGAACAACAAAGTTGATTAATGGTGTCTTTGACATGCCGCAGGGTGAGGACGGGCCGGATCGGAAGTAGAACATCATTAAACGGAGTTCGACAATCCTCTCGTCCCTGTCTTTCCATTGTTTCCGATTGTGTCGGCCTCGGCGTGTGGAAACTGTTCGCCCGTATTTTTTGCAAACGTTTTAAAATAATTTCTTTTTTACAACAGGGTTCCATCGAATGAAAGCTAGTAAAAAAGGCGTGAAATTGATGAAATGGCGTTTCTAGAGTTCTGGGTGATAAATTGACATGTTTTACTATCACAGTGTGTAAATTAAACACATAATTTCTATGTACAATTCTTTAAATTGTCAAAAAAAACTAGTAAAATTCAAAATGACCGAAATAGACAAAACAAAATAAATCATAAATACATATACTTGACGGAAGTCAGCGACACTAATGACCTGACCCTGGCATGGGACCCAGGACATTCGGGGCAACGAAAAGTTTGCCCCCTGGCCAAAAAGGGAGCCAACATGGACTATATGGCCCAGAACCCTACTGCGGCCTAACAGCCTGCCACAAAAGTGGATACATCTTAAAATGTACCCTTAATGAGTCCAAAACCTGGTGGAACAATACCACAGGTATGACGCACGTGAAGAGATTCATAGAAGGACCATCCGCAAAACTTATAAAAGAACTACTGGAAGGCAACCGCAACCGAACCAGGATCCTGGTTGAACTCCTGACGGGGCATTGTGCTCCCGAGTACTCATCGTCAACAAGACCAGAGAATCTTTAGCGGCACATGGCCTTATCGGACGTTTTGATTCTCATGTTGGGAGCTGACGCACTTCTGCATACGACGGAATGGTGTTACCGCCGCAGCATTGGTGTAGAGGTTTCCCAGCCCCTAAGGGCCAGTACAACCACGCTCTCCGCTTGTCCACTCCGAGTAGTCGGGCCCGCATTGTGCATCGGGTCGTATGCCGCACGCGAGGGGCTAACAGGCCGAAATACATCGGCCTGTCCCCCCCCCAGCGTACTCCCTAGATAGAGAAGGCCACTCTATCTCTCTGAGTATAGAGGCTCCCCCAACGTAGAAACTTCCCCCCAACGTAGGAACGCCCGGGCAGCGGTTTTGTTTAAAGTGGAATTGCTAACCACATCCTAGATGAGCATCGCCTACGGTAAAGTCTCTTATCGAGCTCAGCCTACACCTGCCACTCGCATTCGAGGCCCTAACCTAGCCCTAACCATCCTGACGGGGCACTGCCACTTAAGAAAGCACGTGCATCGGATAGGAATACAGACAGAAGAAACACTGTGCAGATACTACCAGGAAGAGGAGAAGACCGCAGAAAACATTTTATGTTTCTGCGAAGGTCTATGTAGGTGCAGGTGCTTGCAACTAGGACAAGAAAAACCACAACCAAGATCCTACACCAAGGAACTGCTGGCAAAGCTGTGGAGGCTGGTTAATAGCCTGAAGCTGGCCAGTGAGTTATAATTAACATAGGAGCACAATTGACCTATTTAGGTCGAAGTGTTGTTGGCCTTGTGGCCGCCTCTCTTATCCCTATCCCTATCCCTGTCCTACATATACTTGTTTCCCATTGAATCTATCCTCCCGAATCTATTCGTCATAAAAAATAAGCTCGTAAATTTCAAAACAGTAAGATAAACGCCAAAAACATACTTGTTTTCCATATTATTCGTTTTCTTATCATCAGCTCTCCCGAAACGAGCGGTGCAAGAATTAAGCTTGTGAACCTCAAAATTATCTTTCACAAATTTGAACGACACAAACTTTGGAGAGGCTTATCGACCATCGGGTGCGAGTCAATATTTTACGATCTATTCTCTAAAGAAGCTGCCTGGCAATGGGATACATCCCAAAAACATGAAGAACTGTAAAAGTAGACTTTATTCCAAAGCTTTCACGGGAAAAAAGCACAGAGGCAAAGACATGAGTACAAGTAGTCTAACATCCTTTCTACTCAAAACACATTGAAAATGAAAGCAGTAGCATGTAAAGAAAATCACATCAAAACTAGTCAATTAATTGACGCAAAATCTCTAAAACTTCGGGACCACAACAACCTGACGATATATTGAATACCAGAAAACTAGAGAATTTTTGCTAACGAAAAAGTAGACCCATGGGCTAGACGAGCATCTGCAAGACCGTTTGTATGCCGTGAACTTATTTTTGGTATAAAAGACACAGAATTCTTCATTTCAGAATGGATCCAAAAAAGTCAAAAGGAGAAGTAAATAAGATAAACTATAGGGGTGCTAGACAACGTAAAGATGATGTTTCTACTCATTGATTTCATCCATCATTTACAAAAAAGTGAATCTACATGCTCACCCCACCTTCATTATTTCTACAACCCTGAACATATGCTAAAACAACCCTCACCACTACTGGGAAACACACTGCTACTCTTCTCCTTATTAGAGAGGAATAAACTCAGAGAAGGTGATAGCACTACTGGTCACTGGTATCTGAGAAAACATCTACACAACATGGGAATAATCAATAATGATCCTATTTGTAGATTATGCAATGAGGAGGAAGAAACAGCTACCCATAACCTCTTCAAATCTGCAACCTTTCAATGGAGGCATGACCTGGGATACAAAGAAAGCCCAGGGAAAGGAATTGTAGCAACGACAGTAAATGACTTAATACTTATTGAAAAAAGACTCGAATCGACTGATTAAACTAAGGAACTCGGAAAGTCAATAAGCCAGAAGAGTGCGGTGTTGGGGAACAAAAAAACACACTTCCTAGTGTCCTTTCATCATCAAATCTGGAGAGAGCTGTTTCAGTTCGTCCGTTAGTTTTAGATAGTGCTGGCCAATTCGAATCGCTGCATTTTATTTTTTCTAAATTATGGATGAAATCCAGCACAGTAAGGGAGCCGGTGCCATTCAACATGTGTTCGCTGACTCGCTCACTAACATGTTATTTATGTTTCCTTCCAATTTATAATTTCTCATATGTTTACACTTCTCAGGTTTATCACTATTGCATGTCTTCTTGGTTATTCATCTTTGTTAAGAGAGCCCAAAAAAATTGAACATTCTATTTCCCATATTATGTTGTATTGAAAAAATGTTACTTATATCAAATAGTTGTTCGTGTTTTAACAGGAGCAATTGCAGAACAGATTTATTGAATGTTAAGAAACTAAAAAAATCACATTCGTACAAGGATGGGGTCGTTGCTACCGAACGCCACACCTCTACCGGTTGTAAACCTTTCCTTTATTCAGAGCAATCCCAGGTTTGATAAATTAGGCCGTTTTCTTATTGAACGGGCATATAATTAAGCCGGTTACCCGAGGTGGGACCGAGACAGAGCGATCGCCCGGATAAAGTCGGAGAGGGAGGCCGCAAACGGGAACTGTACGAAGAGCGTCGGGAGGGGGACGAGCAAGAGAGGGAATTTGCACATAAATGTTGATTATGTATTGTAATGTATTCTGAGGTAGGGCGGAGGATGATTAACATTTCCACCGGCTTTGATTAAACTAGCAATTATACTGCTGATTATAATATAAATTACATGGGGAGAAGCAAGAACTCGCGGTTAAAACTCTTGCGTCGGCGACCACTTTCTTCGAATAAGGGGGCCTTCGCGGCTTCATCTTCATTTAACCCACAACCCCTGAGATTCACCCCCTGCAAACTCGACTTAAATTAGGGTAAAACATTGTTGGTTTTTTTCTAAGTGAAATTTTCGCATAAATACATAATAAGTTTTGTTTTAAGAATTTTAAGTGTGTGGTGTTTAGTGTCCGTTAGTTGATGTTTATTTGGAGATCGTGAGATCTGGTATGAGGTATAAAAAAACATTTTCTTTATCGTGCCAACGTTTCGAGCTTTATTGAGATCATCTTCAGCCTGGGATATATATTTTATTTCGTCACTACTGAAAGGTATGTAGGACATGAGTGTAGGTTGTGAGGAGGATCCCTTTGGGTTCACACAGTATCCCAGTATGGCAGGCTCGAATGGACGTTGTCATCGCGAGGAAAAAAAAGAACCCGGGCAGTATTTCTTCTTTTCGAAGGAAATGGCGATAACAGGGATTCACGATCTTTGTGTTAACCCTTTAACTTTGTTAGGTCCTGTTAGATCGAGAAAAATGATGACGTAGACTTGTAAGGTTCAGCTAATTAACATTGCTCGATCTAACAGGCCAGGGCCAATGTTAGATGTTAGGTCGAAAATGTAGTCACATTGCTATCCGTTAGGGCATAGGTAACCAACATAGCAGCCAAGAATTTAACAACTGTGTTTGGTTTACACGTATTTTTATTCTTAACTAGGCATTAATTAAATCAGACCAATACATTTCTTTTGTTAATTTCTCTCCTGTCCTTATACTCTCATTCATAATAGATGCATCCCCTATCCTACAAAGTTGTAGGCTGTTAAACGTTGGAATACAGGTTAGGTATGTCGGCAAGAATTGAAGCGTGTCCACTTGTAGTACTTTTCGAGTGCATATATAGCATTGTGAATGAAAGAGTTAGATTAATTTTCCTTTTTTATTAACTTCTGGCATCTTACAATTTAACAAGAAACAAAATGATTGCGTAATGACAGAAATGTATCCACCATTAGAAAAGTAGATGAAAATAATCAAAATATCGTGCTTTCAAAATGCTGTGAGAGAAAGAAGGTAAAGAAATGCTGAAAAACGTGCAAAGGTCAAGATAGTTAAGAATAGCGGAAAAATAATCATAATGAAACCTTTAAATTGTCTGAATTAAAATTCAAAAGTATTAATTTAAAATTTTGCTATTACCGAGCATTTTGGTCTGACTATTATTGTTGGGTTATTCAAGGAATTACGGAAAGTCACAACAGTTCAAGTGGTTAGAGCCAGTGGCGTATTGAGCCAAATGTCGTGGGTTCGAATCCCGCTTGTGAGAGTAGCTTTTTCAAATCAACCAAGACTTTAGTTAAAAATAATAGTATGGGTGTTCACGATGTTTGTTTTAACCCTTTTAACTCTGTTAAGTCCTGTTACATCGAGAAAAATGATGACGTAGACTTGTAAGAATCGGCTAGTGTACATTGCTCGATCTAACAGGCCAGGGCCAATGTTAGATGTTAGGTCGAAAATGTAGTCACATTGCTATCCGTTAGGGCATAGGTAACTAACATGGCAGCCATGAATTTAACAGCTGTTTTTGTTTACACGTATTTTTATTCTTAAATACACATTAATTAAATCAGTCAATTCATTTCTTTTGTTAATTTCTGACCTGTCCTTATACTCTCATTCATAGATGCATCCCCTATCCTACAAAGTTGTAGGGTGTTATACGTTTGGATGCAATTAGGCGTGTCGGCACGAATTGAAGCTACTTTTTTAGTGCATAATTAGCATTATGAATGAAAGAGTTGATTTTCCTTTTGTATTAACGTTTGGCATCTTACAATTTAACACAAAAGAAAACCAAAACAAACAGCCGCAAGCCTTTAAGGACTGTGATAGCTTTATTTTTGATTCTACGAATCGCCACGCTCAGCATTGCGGAAAAATTAACGTTTAACATGCTAAGAAAAGAAAGGGGGCGTTTACGATCTTACCGGACATTTCTCTATTCGAATGAACACGAGTTAACATCTTACAAACATAAACTTTAGGCGAACCATACTTTACCATAAATTTGTTTTGGAGAAGCATTTGCTCTTGAATAATTTCATTTTATTATTTTATTCCATGAGAGAAAAAATAAATTGAGTGAAAAAGAAAAGAAGTGAGAAAGAAAGAGAGTGAGAGAGAGAGGGAGAGAGAGTGAGAGAAAGAAATTAAACGGTTTATTAATAAAGCAAGATTTGGTTTCAAGGGCCACTCTTACATCAGCACAATTACATATTTCCAATAAAATAAATTTATTATCTACTTTATACAGTTTTAAACATTATTTTAAACTCTTAATATAGAACTCATAAAAACTTATAAAAAATAAAATAAGAGAATGAGAGAGAGAGAGAGAGAGAGAGAGAGAGAGAGAGAGAAATTATATGGACAAATTATAATAGTAAAATTACCATGATTAGATATAAGTTTGGTATATTTTAAAACACCCTCTAATGATGCCTATATAGGCTCTCATCTACAACACAAAGTACTTCACAGTTTAACCATAAATATTTAATATTCAAAACAGGCGCTTTTTGCCGACCGTTAAAATCACTTTTAAATATAAAAATTGTAACCTTTAATAATTTAAATTGTATTTTGTTGGTGAGCGAAAAAACGGGCGAAATACCTCTAGCTGAAAGGATCTAAGTGGTACAAGCTGACAAGGTTGATCAAGACGATGGAAATTATAAGCAAGTTAATATTATAGTTTAAAAAAAAAATATTTCGACATTTGATAAATGATTACTGATTATTTATGCCCAGTTCTCTATATGTATATACAAATGCATAGACGCGTGTACATAGTTGAGCTTAACACTTCTCGCAGTCCACCGGCAATTACAGCATTTTTAATTTACAATAAATTACCGTCAGACCTCGAGAACCACCCACTTTGGGTGTTGACAGACCGGTGTAGATCCTCAGTTTTATCCTCCCAGCCGCCGAGGTTGTGCTCCAGAACCTATCGACTGCTATGTCATTTCAACCCCACCGAAATCCATTTATACTTTCACTCACCCTTAAATCTTGTTTTACTTATTTACATACCATTCTCTCAATTGACGTAGTGGAAGTATTCGATATTCCTCCATCAGGATAACCTAATTGAGCGATGTGAGCTAATATATTAGAACTATATTTGAATATATTGGAGTATACTTGTATAACGGTTTGGCTAGATTAAGAAATCTAAACGACAAAAATTAAAGAAGAAAATATTTTCTAAAGCAATTAAAATCGTTATAACCTCTGGTTGTAGGCTCGCTTTAAATGAAAGCCCTTTGAATTTCGGAGTCATTTCTGTAAAAATACTAAAAGGTTGTGGCCGAGGTCATTTTCCATTGAGGATGAAATGGTGTATTTTCCTCTGGATTAGTTGTTAAACGGTCCGGCTGACCGGCCTTTCCAGAATCAGAAACAGCTCCCGAGGCTCGTTAGAAAACGTTTCAATTTTCCGTGTCGCTTCCTCAAAAAGAACAAAAAAAAAGACAAACGGAGGCCGTACCTTTGGACGTAGAATCAAATAAATTTGAAAAGGCGCTGCGAGGAATTCTTGTTGAAGCCGAAATGGTTTGTTTGCACAGGTCATTGTCGACCGGTTGAGAGGGTTCATCAAATGTCAGAAACAAACGACGGCCCCAGCGTTAGCCCGTGTCTTGTCAAATCCCGGGTGGATTTTTATTCGGGCCAATTGTACACCTTTATTGTACATGGTTTTTCACCCGTGATGAGCCATCTAATAAAATAAGCGATTGGATGCCTTTTGATCGTCTGTGAACCATAATCGAAATCGTACTCTTTCCGTCTGACACACTTGAATAAATTAAATATGAAGTTGGACTATAAGAAAGATAAACCAAAAAAACCAAATAGATATTAAAAAGAATTACAAAGTTAGCGCCAAAGTGAATTACACACGATATATGTATATATGTAAATATAATCAGCGGGAATAGGGAATAAGATCTTTGTAAAAAAAATAATAATAATAATTTGCACATATAAATTAATGAGTTCAATCCTATCTCCTTCTCCTGGTTTTTTGTAACTTTTTTATAACTGCTTGATTTATATGATAATTTAAATTTTTTATTGCAACATATAATATTTTATATACGGGTATATCAACTTCTAAAATTCACCCATTTAATTTGACTTAAATTTAGCAAAAATGGACAATATAATATAAAAAGTGAAAGATTTTTCTATTACCATGCTCCTTTGTAGGTTGTTTTGACCTCTTCCGTAGTTTCTCTGAAAAGACTTCTTGTATCCAGCAGGTCGATAATCTAGTTCATCGTTAAAAATAAATAATTCTAACGTTCGTTTTTATTATTCCTTTTTTCACCTCTTCTTCCACCCGGAAGCATGTCTATATATTATCACAATATATTCAAAAACAGCTCTAAGTCTGAGTATACGGACACATAGGTCTAATGGTTAAGGAAAAGGCGGTCGAGGCTGCTAAGGCCGGGACGGTCCAACCTCCAATTTAACTACCTCAACCCAGCTCTATGACCCTAAAATCCATTAAAAACTTGATACAAAGAAAGAAGCAGTGTCGGTGGGCCGGGTCTGCAGAGTAGCTCTTGCTTGCCAAGAGAACTGTCGAGAGATGGCCCTCGGAGGACCTGACTTGTAGAGGAAGAGTCATCTTCAGTGGATGAAGAACAGCTGATGCGCTGTACATTATACTTACTTTTGGGCCAAAGCAGGCGTATGTGTCCGGCGCATAGGGAAAGGTTGCTTCGTTGTGCCCACCTAATTGATGGGTTCCATTCGTTGAGTACAAATAGAGCGCGTAGGAACGCAAGGCGGTATTAGAATTGTGCTTCAGTATGGCAGCGGGTATGTGGTACGGTAATAAGGATACTAGGAAGCGGGGATTGTGCCTCCCAAGCACTGCGGGCTTCGGGCTTGTTGGACCTTCTTAGTTCCTTAGTTCAGTGCAATAGACCCAATCCTTCTTCTTAGAAGCATCAGGCCATTGACGTATGTTATGTTAAATCTCCATTGAGCTGTTGCTTCGCATTCAAAGATGATGTTGGTGGTTGTTTCCTCCTCCTCATTACATAATCTGCAGATGGGATCATTTTTGTATATGTTGTGTACATGTTTTCTCAGATGCCAGTGACCGGTTAGTAGTCCTACCAGTCCTCTGAGTAACCCTATCCAATTGCAGAAGTGATTTTGCCAGCTTGGTGCGGGTTGTTTCATCATAAGTTTACTGGGTCAAGCTCCGCTATAGTCTATCCGCTTCTCCTTTTGTTTTGTTTTATTATTATATTTAACTTTTTGTTATAGTATGTTTCAGCTGAGCGTTCCAGTCAACTTCTTATCAAAGATTATTGCTAGGTATTTAACCTATTTTTTAGTTGCAACTTTCATTCTAGAAACGTAAGCCTTGTATTTCTATGTTTCGATTCTTGGTGAAAGCAATTAGGGTAGTTTTTGAGGGGTTTGCTTTAAGTCCCCGTTTTGAACAACACTATTCGACCATGTTTAGTTTTCTTTTGGTGAGCTCTTTTAATTTTAAGTCGAATTTTCTCCTGACTAGTATGACAATCTTCATAGCCTTGGGTATGGATTGCGGTTTCACTTAGAATGTATATTAGGTCTTCGCTACCACATTCCACAGCACAGGCGAGAATAGAATTCCTTGCGGTCATTCTGTCATCCTTGAGAGGATATATATAGAGATAGATCATGAGTCGAATTTTCTACTGACGAGTATGATCCATCTAACCTACCTTTCTGCAGATTATGCAATGAGGAGGAGGAGAAAACAATCACCCACATCTTCTTCGAACAGCTCAATTGAGGTTTAATATAACATACGAAAAAATGTAAGGAATGAAATTGTAGCAGCGACAGTCAATGACCTTATGCTTCTAAGAAGAAGGATTGAGTCTATTGCACTGAACTAAGGAACAAAGAAGGTACAACAAGCCAGAAGCCTGGAGCACAAAGCCCTCTTCCTAGAATCCTCATTACCATACCACATACCAAGCACGATTCTAATACCGGCTTGCTTTCCTACGCGCTCTATATATACTCAACCAATGGAACCATCACTTAAGTGGGACACAACGAGGCCACCTTTCCCTATATGCCGGACACATACGCGGGCTTTGGCCAAATAGTAAGTGTCCGTGTAATAATGTCGATCGCATGAGCTGTTCTTGATCCAGTAAGATGACCCTTCTTCTACGAGTTAGATCCCCCGAGGGCCATCTCTTGACAGTAACTTCATGAATACCTTGACGAGATGGAATGTTCAACCGATGTTGGGCGTCCCATGTTTAGTCATCAGAGTATCATCCCATGTCTATCTGCACCGACGTTGTTATTTCCTTGTAGTATGTGTTAGTAGACAATAACCAACCTCATACGACTTTCATCATCCCACACTCATTTTGTAAGAATGGTTCATACTAAATCTCAATTAGGCTGCAACTATACCTAAAAACGTTTTTTTTTCTTTCTACAGTTTTACACTTTTTCTGTGCAATAATTGTATTTCGCATAATTTAAGTAGATGCGATTCTAATATAAATAACCTCTTTTAGGAGTTAATTTTCACATTTCTTGCATTACCTGTATACACCCTACCGCTACACACTCTTTAACTGATACTATGACTACTTTTTAGTATGATACTAATTACTTCGATTTTTATGATGATAAAATGATAGAGACTTTTCAGAATCACGCTGATCTTTGCAGCTGAATGAAGCTCGGCCTTTCCCATGTTTTGTCTGTAAATACTCCAACCAACAAAGGCTTGGGGCTGGACGGATGACAGGCCTTAGTCGGGTCGCGCATCCGTTCCCATGTTCTGTTGTGGTTTGCTTCATTTGTATCAGTTTATTCTTAACTAAATTCATTTTTCAACACCCGATTTTTGGGAGATAACCGAAAAACTTTCTTTGACGTATTTATAACCCATCTTCCAAAGTTGATTGGTTCAAGAAAGAAGCTCGTAAATATTACGACCTACTGACAAAGCATGGATATGTTTTTTCTATAAATTGAAGTCACTAACATGATAATCATTTTCGCATAATATAAATGTAAGTTGATCGAATATAAATCCTGTAATTAATTATGTTGTACAACTTATGTTTTTATAATAAATTAAAATAATTTTTTCAGTTCTTTTGTACATTTTTTGTGTAAGGAAAAGATTTCTTAAGATTTATGTAAGATGTTGCCTGAAGGTCATGATCACGATGACTTTTATTGTGCATTCCGAAGGGGGAAGTTATGTTCAATTTCACAGGGAGGATGGGTGATTTACCCCCTGATAGAGTTTGAGGTGGTGGTTGCGAGAGCATCATTTTTTCCAGATCAGGAAGGTCAAGAGAGGTTTTCACATAAAAGACGAGGCGAGTCCGGTCAAACGGCCAGGTGAAAGCGGAACGGAAGAAAGAACAATGCGCGGCTTTATCACATAACTCCATTACCAAGGGTGGTGAGTGCGCGGCGAGGGTAGTGGCAATATTTGGAAGGGGAGCTCCGGTGCGGGGTAGCGCCAAGGGGTGGAATTGGATGGAAATAACATTTCGGCCGGACTTTGTGCTCCACCCGCGAAAGGGGCCGGAACGGTGCGAGGGGGTGATCTGCAAAACCTATCGCCATCGCTCCCTCTCTCTCGCTCGCTCCCGCAGAAAAAAAGTGTACAGTCATCGCCGAAAGTATAACACATGTCCGAACGGCCAAAGTTCAATATTTGCCCCCGGGAGTGTATTTTTTTGCGGGGGATGGCTGCATGCTAATAAGTTTTTTTTTTCACCCTCGGCCGCCCCCTCGCGTCGCGGAGAGAGAGAAAGCGCGATGTGCGATCACCGGGAGGAAAGGGTGTGGAACTATTCCCTTCAATTTGTATTGAATTTTTTCCTCCCTCTATCACAACTACACCACGAACCGTACATCGCTGACATATCCTCAATAATTTTTTCTATGCTAAACATCTCCCTGTTTTGTCTACGGAATAAAGGGTGGATAACATGGATTATTCATAAGATTTCCAATTTTTTCAATATTTATCAATAATTCTCCACCTCCCCGATGCGGCGGATAACAAATTTAATTATACTCCAGGCCTTTCATTTAAAATAAATGGCTTCCAATGAATCAGATATTCTCGAATTTTCTCAAATCGAAAGACTTTCTTAATTTAAAATATTGGTGTACACTTTACTTTCTAAACAAACACGGTGTATTCATTAGATATATATTTGCTGAAATATTTATCGTTAATTCTACACCTCTCTGATGTGTACATTTTTGTGTAAACACACTTCGGTATACTGTCAAACATCGTTCTTTGTTGAAATCAGACGACAAACTTTGTGTAAAAATAAAGAAGTTTGGAGCTGCAAATCGGCCGAAATTTGTGATGTAATACCTCAGATTTTATAAAATTTGTAAAAACTTTTCGCCCATTTTATACCAGGTTAGTCCAACTGGTGGCAAAATTTGGATTAAAAAAATTCGACTTCCATTGTTTAAGCGGTTTTATTTTTCGAAAACAAAAACATTTTTCTACAGCACAGCGAATTAAGCCTCATAAATTTACCATATTTGCCATGTATGAAAAAAAAATCTAATTAACAGTAAAATTATTTTGGTATACCTCCCCTCGCAGGGGCGCCGGTGGCCGCAAGGTTTAGTATTTGACATGGCGCTCACCACTGTAAGGTGAAGTTCCCGGGTTCGAATCCAGCGGCCCTGCATTCGAACCCGACATACTTACAAATGGGCTTTTTTTCAAAAACACCGGCACCCTGAGGGTTTATATGACCTCTGCTGTTGCGAACTCTCGTAAAAAAAATTTTTTTTTTTTTTTATTTGTAGCCTATACATACTTGTACATAATACAAATGTGATCTCAATGTATATTGTTTACCGCTCGGTCACAGCGGTTTTTTCTGGCTGGCACTCATTTTAATAGATTAAGGGGCAAGGAGGTCTCGGGGCCATCGTCGTTTTAGGCGACGTGGTGGATTCTCGGGATGGGAATATGTGGAGAGGGCTCTAGCGGTAGGGTTAGGATGGATCGATAGGTTGGTATGAAATTTTTGGAATCGGAAATGGATCAGTTCGTGGACAAAAGGAACGTTGAGGTCTTTGTGGATAGTGAGGTTAGAGACGTAAAAAGGAGCTTTGACGATTTGTCTGAGGACTTTTGATTGGAAGGACTGGATACGCTGGATATTGGATGGTTTGGCGGAACCCCACAGTTCCACACCGTATGTCCAAAGTGGTCGCAGTAAAGTCTTGTATAAGGTCAGTTTAGTGCTGATGGTTAACCCGGATTTTGGTCCTAGTAGTCTGCGTAATTGTCCAAGTCTTCTGTTGAGTTGTTGTCTTTTAAGTCTTGTGTGGGGATTCCACGTCAGTCTGCTGTCAAGGTATAGTCCTAGGTATTTGACTTGAGTGGAAGTCGGTATCTCTTCATTGTTGATGTATAGTGGAGGGCAAGACTGTTTTTTCAAAGTGAACGTACATTGGATGCACTTTTCTCCGTTTAATCTTGTCCTCCACTTTTTGCACCAACCTTCGATGAGCTCAAGGTGTTCTTGGATATTAGAGGTAGCTTGGGTAGGATTCAAGTTAGAGGACAAAATTGCGGTATCATCCGCGTAGGTGGTAATGATGGTATTTGGGTGAGTAGGTAGATCAGCAGTATAGATGGTATAAAGGATAGGACCAAGGATACTCCCTTGTGGAACACCGGCTTGTATTGGCCTGATTTCGGAGAACTCAAAAAAAAAAAATAATAATAATACCTCCCCTCGCAGTCTTTAGTTCTCGACCTGAACCTCTAACGCGAAAATGACAAGTAGCCGAACAGCTAACCAAAAAAGGTAGGAAAGGCAAACTAATAATAATCAGAAACGTGCCAATTACATATTCATCTCATCGCAGACACCAAAAGGACATTTTACAAGTAGAATACTAGTTACAGAATCCTAAAGTCTTGTCCTCTCGGCGCCTGGCTTGACGAGCGTACTCATAAACTTGTGATATGTCACGTGGTCTTTATATTCCGACCGCAAGACTTTCCCATGACAAGAAAGGCTCGTAGCTTGGCGAATCTCGAGCGGCCATAGTCATCCGTTGAGTACATTTTTTTAAATAAAGTCATTTCGGACTAAAAAGATCAACGCAAGTACAATGCTCTGTGATGATGGATGGATGTTGAAAAATGAATTTAGTTAGGAATAAACCGGTACAAATGAAGCAAACCACAACAGATCTTGGGAACTGATGCGCGACCCGACTAGGCCTTAGGCTTCTTTCAGACGAGGTAACTAGTTGATTCAACTAATTGAACGGACGGGTGTCAAGGAGTGTAACCTGGTAGCAAAATGTTTTGGAATCGCTCCAACCCCTTCACAAGCAGTCAACTCGTCCGCCCAGGCAGGTGGCCAGCAGGCACATGTGCCGCTCACGTTCTCATCCTCACTGGTTGACTCAACACAAAAGAAACTGCTCGGAATTCGTCCTTCACACCAGTCGCCTAGTTGAGTCAACTGAGTTCACCATGGAAAGCGTTGCAATTGCAAGTTTCAAAGTGGAGCAGTTCGTTCAAGATATTCGAATTAGTTCCGTGATATGGGACATGAGGTGTGAAGAGTAGAACGACAAAATTAAAAGAAGCGAAGCTTAGAGGGAATTAACACAACAGTATTTGAGAGAAAGCGCCCGTAACATCGAATAAATCCACACTTTCCTTTACTGGGTTTTCTCCTTTTTTTGCTTCTCTTTTTGCAGAAAAGCAAGCATAAGAAGTGCTCCTGCTTTCTCGGGTTCTAACATCGTCGTGTCCTCCTATTGGGAAGAGAGGTTGATTCCACAAGTTGCCTGGTGAGAAACCAGCAAATTGTGAGTAGGAACTAGCTTTTTAAAAAGATATCTGTGTTTGTTTTTATCCCACGAATAGATATCTAGTTGACAGTCAACCGGGCAAATTAGGTGAATAAACCAAACCACCTCGTCTGAAAGAGGGCAAAGGCTTGTCATCCGTCCAGCCACAAGCCTTGGGTGCTTGCAGTATTTACCGACAAAACATGGTAAAGGGCGAGCTTCATTCACCTGCAAAGATCAGCGTGATTCTGAAAAGTCTCTATCATTTTATCATCATAAAAATCAAAGTAATTAGCATCATATTAAAACAACATTTAAAGAGTGTGTAGCGTTGGTAGGGTGTACGCAGGTAATGCAAGAAAAGTGAACATGTAACTCCTAAAAGTGGTTATTTATATCAAAATTGCATGCACTTAAATTATGCAAAATACAATAATTGCAGAGAAAAAGTGTAAAACTGTAGAAAGAAAAAAAAACGTTTTTTGGTATAGTTGCAGCCTAATTGAGATTTAGTATGACCATTCTTACAAAATGAGTATGGGATGATGAAAGTGGTACCAGGATGGTTGGAATCAACATTGCCTACTAACATGTACCATAAGGAAATAACAACGTCGGTGCAGATGGACTTTGGATGATGATACTCTGATGACTAAACAATGGGACGACCAAAATCGGTTGAACATTTAATCTCGTCAAGGTATTCATGAACTTAATAAATGCTTAAGGCTGTCTTACATTGTAGCGAAATAGTTGTGGTATTCAAATATCAGTAGTACCAATAAATAATTATTTGGAGGCCGTGAGATGCGGTCTGGTGTGACGTAGGTTTTAGAAAAACATTTTCTTTATCGTGCCAACGTTTCGATTTTTATTGAGATCATCTTTAGTGCATGAGATTTATAAACATAGTTTAAATTTTACAAAACATGTATGTATAATTTAAACAATATTCTGGGATTCCACGTCCTGAAGATGAAATCAATAAAGATCGAAATACGTCCTCCAAATAATCTTTAAGTAACTCACGGTGCCAATAAATTTTAACCTCTGTGTTTCGCTATTTCTGTGTTTTTTTCTAAATAATCAACAAAAAGGTTTGAATTTTTCCTAATAGAAGAATACACAATTTCTCTGTTCCGTCCGTATTAATGGGGAACATTAATGATGATGCTTCAGAACGCTAAATAAAAATTGATTTGTAGTTTTTAGGTTTCCGTCATTTCAGACACTCGCTGTTTTCGTCTACCATATGTGCTGTATCATCTCATCTTCCTAATGTTATCCTAATTGGTAGCATACGATATTTATCTTTACTATGAGCGACATCCTCAGCTATAAAGCTATGAAGCGTCGTATAACTAAACCAAATAATTTAATCAAGTTATGGGACAAGCCAATGTATCGTTTTCATCATTGGGAACGATGTGTCTTTAAAACCGAAAGAACATCAGCTTCGATTGAAGCTGGAAGAGTTTTTACTTAAAGGATGAAACGATTCATCAGCATCTTCGAATATTTCTGACAAATAATTTTGACCAATACAATTTCTCAGATTTCAATGCTGCTGAAAATAAAATTGAACCAGTTGTTTATGAAACATGACGCTTTATTGCTTACAAGGTGTGGTAGGTAAGGTTTTCGTAATATTTTAGCATGTAATTACAATGAAAAAATTTCAACAGCCCAATTTTGAAAATGTGATATCAGGGTCGGTCAAACCTACCTTCAACCTTCAAAAGGCAGAACTCAGGGAGGAAAAATGCGCATTATCAGCTTATTTTCCTCATCCCATCGGACGAGGCTTTGTTAAAAATAAAACGAGTCCAACTATCTCGGGACTGGATCTCATTAGTGCACATCGGGACTCTTCCATTCGGAACAATCTCTCGAATAAATCCCGCCTCGGTTAAGGGTTGAATGGGGTGGGACGGTCTCGACTTTATTTATAGCCGTTTTATATGTGTAATTAATATTTAGAGCGGTTTTTCTGAACTGGCCGTTGAGGAGAAAAAACCTATCACGAATTTAAATTCACCCTTCACTCAACTATCATATTCTACTATTATTTCTAGGGTTTTTCCCTGAAATTTTATCGATCTGTAATCACTGTTCGGCCTCTTTTCGTTAAAGGGCAGATTGGGAAATGAGATCCATAATGTTTAAAGTTGGTTTAAATGGGTTTTCATCACAAGACGACGGTGACACAGGAGCACCGACAAGCAGTAGAATGTAGAGAGGTTCAATAACTTAAAAATAAATTCCGATTTTGATTTTTTATTATATAGAAATTGCATAAAAACTCATTTTTTAATAAAAAATATGTGATACAATCGGAAATATGTTAGCATGGTTCCCATCATAGTATGTTTGCAACCCTTATTAAAAATCGGGACCAATTATCTTTCCGGGATTTATTCTTGCCTTTCTTCCATTTTCAGCAGTGTGTTTGTGGGCTGTTGTTTAGAGTTTAGAGTCTGCGAGAGGAAATCTAAAAATTTATATGCTACTGTCACATATTAACCCCCTTTTTGTATAATTTAGTAGTCCTAAATACATTCTCTTCGTAAAAGGTTGAAAAACTGTGTGGATGTTGTCGTTGTTTGTCGGCGTCTTTGATGGGTTAAGTCTGATTTTTGGGATTTTTTCCCGTCTGTCATTGTGTTCATCGTTTCTTCTACTTTTTTTTATCATGCTTAATTTATACATCATCCAAAAGATATGCGTGATTTTTTCTTGATTTTGTGAAGATTTTTTGTCAGCATACTTCTCGGTTTTAAATTAGGCCAATTTACTAGTAGCAGTATGTATAATTTATGGGACGACAAACATCAGGTGGTTATCGCCGGCCCTCTACGCTTTAAACAAAAAATTCTTCATTTTTCCGCTCATCTTTATAGTGCCTCGGTGAAGACCAGGCCGACCCCGGAAGTCTCATGTCCACCAGCTATCTCGCTCAAGCACACCTCCGGCTGGTGGTACTGGATATTTCCAATCGCCGGAGGAGTTGGAAGAAATGGAAAGTATTCAGGCCTTCAGAGTTGGGGGATTCCTCAAGTAGAGGAAGTAAGAGTCTAAGTAGAACCCCGAGGGGGTCGGGTGGCGGCCAGCTGTTCTATGCTGTGCAGTGTTGAGAAATTCTTGGCATGACATTCATGGGTTGATTGGGACGTCGCATATTCAATACGTATATCCCTAAATATAACTAACTGTCTAAATCAATAATATATATCCCTAGGCCGACACAAGGAAGGGCCAAAAGGTAAAAAACTGTGGGTCTGATCGGGATCCCGACTTCGCCGACGGTCGGGGGGCCTGTGAGAGGATTCTTTTTCGAAGAAACGGCAAGAGACCCTTAAAGAAAGGTTCGGAGGTGCGTGCAAAGCCCTGAGAAAACCGCGGAGAGGTGCAAGGACGGGGCGAAACTATATCCTAGGGTATCGGATAAACGGCGATAGTAAGGTGGATGTACTTAAGCTACGCGTCCGTTGGTCCGATGGCGATTTCTACTTCGCCTAGTCGGGGCCTATCGTGGAACGCTAAGGGACCCGGCCGGGGACGCGCGGACCTTGCGACTGCCCGCCGCGTCTCCCCGGCATCAAATACGGCAGGGCGGCCTTCCACAGCGCTAGACCTAATCTGTTTGACAAAAGTATTCACAGCTTGATGAAAAGTATTCGTGGCTTGACCAATGTATTCATGGCTTGACACCGAAACATAAAAAGTCGGTTAGTGTATAGCGGGACCGAAAGAAAATCTTTACGGGATGTGGAGTCGGGAAGAAGGCGTTTCGTCAGGCCATCCGGACGGCTATAGCTAACGCCTTGGCTTCGTAGTTTGTCTCATGGCGTCTTTGAAATAGTACTACCGCAGTTAGAAAAGTGCTCACACCCCAGGCTGCGGACAAGTCTCAATGGCTGATTCCCGACTCCCAGACTGAGAAACCAATAGCGCCGGGTGTCATTATAAAAAACGGTTCAAATTTCCCTCGGAGTTTAACATGTGGTGTATGTAAAAACATTTTCTTTCAATACATAACTTAAATATGATAACATAATTAAGCAAATATATTTTGCTAAGATTTAAATTAGCTAGTGAGCATTAATATTGTACATCTTAATGAGATCATCTTTGCTATCGGTTATTTAAATTTTATGCTATTATCATGCAAATGTATGCTTATGGTTTATAAATAGTAGTATATAGTTATCAAATCGTACGTATTATTTGTAGTTTCTTACTCTGTAAGGTACTTAACAATGAGTATTATTTTTACACTCAACCTAATAATTACATTTTTTTAATACTCCCGGAATATAAACAACATAACAACAATATTAACATTCCATTTTCAGAAAAATGGACAGAAAAGCTAATTTTTATGTCAATGAACAATATGATTCGCAGGTATGGACGTTCATATGCATTGGAGTTCTTCGCTATCTTCAGTGCTGAGTCTATTCAAAATTCAAATGCTTTATTAAAATACAACAAACAAATGAATATATTTTTTCCTCCCTCAGGTAACCACGGAAGAAGGGCGTTTATTGCCATGTATATTAAAAACGAATATACAACATACGAATGCGGCGAAAAATACATCGGATCGAATAAGCAGGTCTACAAATAAAATCTTTTATTTAAATAACACATAAGATCATTTGCGAATAGTAACACATAAAACTATCAACTGTAAAGACAAATCTCTTCAACAAAAGGACTAGAAAACGTAAAAATATACAAACAACACATTCCACCCTAAACAAATTCAAGAATTCACGAATGAACAACTTAAAAATTAAAACTAACTTAATTTTTATTTCAATTAATTAATCTTTATGCAAGGTATTGGTTGAAATGAAAAAGCAAGTGTCACGAGCAGGATTCGAACCCACGACCTTCGGGTAAATACGCCGCTGCTCTACCCCTTGAGCTATCGTGACTTCGATCCACTCGGGCTTCAACTCCCCATCTCAACCTATCTTTCGATTTTTCCCTCCTTTTTGAAATTTTTCAAATGTCGTGTAATCAGGATTCAATTCTCGGTGACAACTTCGAGTCCAGCTCGTGACACTAGCTTTTTTATCTCAACAATACCTTACATAAAGAGTAATTAATTGAAATAAGTTTTTTGGTCAATCCGACCACGAAATATAATGGATTTAATTTATATTGACCAACTATACCCAAGGGTCGACCAACTATGATAACGCTCAACTTGGTGATCAATAATGATCGGTATTAACAAAACTGCAGTTATTCCAAAAATGCGACCTTCGCCGAGAGAGAGTTGCTACCATATTCGTCATAGGAGGAAGAAGGATGCTTTTTTTCCTCTTACCACCATGCAATAATTATAGTGCAAATCTCTTAACGATAAACAAATCACCTCTTCCTTTGTACAGATTGTTTATAAGCAGTATACACTGTAAAATATATTTTTAGCTGTAACCCCCCTCCGTACATAAAATATATTCTGCCATAAAGGACGTTAACTCAAAGCATGTACATGTATCTGTCATGTAAATACCTAGACATTGCAAACTATCTCCAAATGTGACGGCTAATAAAGAGACAAAAATGCCCACAGAGACGGGCACGCAATAAGTTAGGTGCCCCAAAATGATTGACCTCATGCGAAGGCCAGGACAAAAGAAAAATGGCAACACGAATAGCTTAACCTTTGAAAAAATAAGCTAAGCGTCATTAAAGCAGACACTGAACTATGGGCCACGTAGACCGAAAAGAAGGTCGCAAGGTAAGGATGGACACACTCGAGTTTCCCATGGGTATCTAACGACACGCAAGCCTCCGCCTTTGTGCTTGACATACGAAGTTGTAACCACAGTCTAACACATACTGATTATTTGGAGATCGTGAGATGAGGTCTAATATGACGTAGGTTGTAGAAAGACATTTTCTTTATCGTGCCAACGTTTCGATTTTTAGTGAGATCATCTTCAGGGCTCGAAGTGTTTGTGAAGATGATCTCAATAAAGATCGAAACGTTGGCACGATAAAAAAATGTTTTTATAAGTTTTTCTGAAACCTACGTCACACCAGACCCCATCTCACGATCTCTGAATAATCATTAACTAACGGTCACTAAACACCACACACTAACACATACTGTTGAAAAGTGAGCGGTACAGAAGTGCACGCCTGAGCAGTGAATGTCGGCTTCTCCGTTCGACTTGTTCGGTGACAATGAAGCAATGCTTTCGAGACTATTTGATTTTTTTAAGGGAGACAGAATTAATTCGGAAGTTTAATTTGACAATAGTCAAAATAAGGGAGTGTGATCTGTAGTAGGGCGAATGGCCATCGGGTGTGGTGAGGGCGGTATGCGGGACCTATGTGAGGTCCTCTGGCCGATGCAAGCCTCAGATTTGGGGGCGATATGGATGTATCACAGCCCATGTATAACCTCACTAATGTATATTGAATAAAATAGAAATTTAGCATATGGTAATCCCTGAGAAATTTATCTGGCTCCTCTTTGGTCTTCTGCCGGCACCACAGGCCCGCTAAATACAGTTTCAAGGTAAATATAACCCAAATGATTGCTGCATTTAAAAAGGTTCATCACCCCGCAGAGCCCAAGAGGAAATCTTACAATTAATATTATTCTTGGGTCATGTGCTATGCACTTCATCACCATCTGTCAGCACAGAACCTCTTTTCTTTGTCTGTTATCTATTATTTTTCCTATGGATCGTTTTGTAGATAGTTATTCTCCGGAAAAGGTTTTGAGAATTAGGTTGATTTAGGTGTTGCACGGTTTTATTAAGAGAAGGGGAGCGAACCGGCGAAACAGAGTGACAGTGCCACAAAGTCATGGCGACAAATCATTGATGACGAACGCCGTCGGCCAATGACTCTAAACCACTGCTCTAAAAGAGTGGCTCGGTAATTGCCGGCGGCCCTCCTGTTTTGAAATACGGGCAGGGCTGTATTTCGTGATATGTCGTCCCGGCGATGTCAGCCTCCACCCCTTAACCGTTTGCCTCTTCTCTTTCCAAAACGACACACTGACGTATCAAATTATACATTACTCGTTTTATATTTTGCCCAGCGGGTGCTGTTTGTCCACACTGACACAACAGCTCTCGTTCCCTAATGCACTCGTTTTTTACATTTTATTCCTCTCAAATTGACAGCCGACCCAGCTCGAGTAGCTTTTCCGGAGACAAATGGGTTATTTTGTTCTCCGTGGAGGGAAGCCGATAATACCCTTCCAAGTTTAAATCAGTATTAAAACATAAATCAACAAATCCGCGGGATGGGACTCATTTCGATAATTGATAATCGCTCGTATCCGTAAATTGGATTGCAGGGGAAAACAGCAAAAAACATCGTTCATCAGTTTTATTTACAACAAACTAAACTAGCCGGACAAATTTTCCTCTGGTTTTATATATTTAAATAAGAGAAACCAACTTTAATTTACCAAACAACTACTTATCAAAACCCATTAAACAACATAGCGTTAAAACCAATATTTTACAAAAGTAATTTATTATTCTACGTAAATATTAAGTATAATAATAGTGAGAAAGTTTAGGGACTGACAAACAGCTGAGGTCATCGCCGGCCTTTTTACTTCTTTTTCTCGTCTTCATGCGTATTTTTCGACCTCCAGCCATTTGAACGAAACTAACACTGCTTTTATATGGAAACTTGGTCGATATCATAAAATGCTAGTCTCTCATTTGTATATCAGATTATCAACTAATATACATATATATAATTATATAAATATATCACCACAAACATCGAATTCTGGTCACATTCATTCCCCAAGAGTACTCGATAATACCAGGATCGGGATTGCACCCACTTAATCTTCACTAATAGCTTACTTTTACTGTCTAAGCGTCACACCCTCACCCCAGAGCATTTAATATTCCCTCGGTGTGGGGAGAAACAACACTTTTCTTTCACGCTAATAAAATACTGTGTGGTGTTTAGTGACCGTTAGTCAATGATTATTTGGAGATAGTGGGGTGCGATCTGGTGTGACGTAGGTTTTAGAAAAACATTTTCTTTATCATGCCAACGTTTCGATCTGTATTGAGCCCTGAAGATGTTCTCAATAAAGATCGAAACGATGGCATGATAAAGAAAACTAATAAAGTACATTCATTCTAACAAATTTAAATTAACACAGGACCTGATCCGAGCATAGAAGTATGGACACATTCACTCTCCCAGAGTATCCAATATTACACACGAAGGAACTATTAAATATAATTTTCTAGGTAAAATTAACTCGTTTTATCATTGAAAACAATATAGTTTTTACCAAAATTAATTCTTATATTCTCATGCTGGAGGTTCAACTATGACCTGGCATGGGGCATTCGGGTCATAGAGACAATGAAAAGATTGATATGCTGGCGTTGGGAGCCAACACGGACTCCCTTGCCAAAAAAGAAAGAAGTTCCAGATCGCACCTTCTAACGACTTTATCAGGGGCTGAGGGAAGCTGGTTCTTTAAAGCAAAGTTAACGTTCTTTCAGGTGGCACAAACCAGATCTTTCCGCAGTCAGTAATTCTTAAGTTTATAAGCAATTTAGTGAACCTAAGTCGAAAAATTAAAAAACAACCAAAACCTGAAATTACTTCTTTACCGTTGAGTCTTGGACAGGGGTTGATAGGAAGTTTTTGTTGCATATGGTGAGTAGAAACACCTCCTCTAAATTTTCGACACTTATCGCCAGTCACCATTTATTATTATTATTATTAAATATTAATCCATTTATGTCTAATGGTCTAATTGACCAACTTACTTCTTTCAATTAATTATTCGTTTTATGTAAGGTCTTGCTTGAGATGAACCATTACTCTTGACCCTTACTTTTTCATCTCAACCAAGACCTTACATACAAAGAATAATTAATTCATGATTATAAATATATAATAATTATTATTATTAGTCTACATTTCTATGTTTTAAATTTGAAAAAAATGTAGCAATATGATGAACGATGAATGAGAAAAGCGTACCGAAAAATGAAAAAATCCACTTTTCTGAAGAAGCGATTTTCTGATCGACACGTATTTTTCCCGTTGCCGACCAATTTACACCATAGTAATGTTGATAGACGATGATTAAGTTAGAAAGGAACTTATGGCTTGAATCTACATAAAAGTCGAGAGTATCCAGGGTACAAAATTCTCTAAAATTAGTCAAAAATCGTGAGATGCGGTCTGGTGCGATGTAGGTTTCAGAAAAACATTTTCTTTAACGTGCCAACGTTTCGATCTTTATTGAGATCATCTTCAGGGCTGAAAGTGTTTGTCTTCTGTGTAATTGTGACATTCTTGCGTGTCGTGTTGAGAGTGCCAGTCATGACACGCAAGAATGGCACAATTACACAGAAGACAAACACTTTGAGCCCTGAAGATGATCTCAATAAAGATCGAAACGTTGGCACGACAAAGAAAATGTTTTTCTGAAACCTACAACACACCAGACTGCATCTCACGATTTTTGAATAATTATCGATTAACGGTCACTGATCACTACACATTCTTCAAAATACTTGATTCCCAACATTCAAAAAATTATTTAAAGTACTTTTAACGCTCGGAATCTCATGGTCCAAGTCTTATTCAATGCAAAAAAGATTTAAGTTGAATATATACATTAAAATAGTTTGAAAATGGAATTTTTTGTCCGAAATACAGTGGCTACCCTCTTAAGACCTAATCTACAGAAGGTGTAAAACGCCTCTTCTTTTTCATGGGTCGACCGCAGTAAATACAATATGGGATGGACTCACAACTGCATTACCAACTACAAATATATTACATCTGAATCCATACGACTATACTTTACTATTTTCCAACCTAGTCTAAAATAAAAAACATGGAGGATATTCTTCCATTATTTTCTTTTTGACAAATACCTTTAATTTTCGTAATTATAAGGGGTATTGCATGTATATGACATTTTTCTTCTATTTATATTTAGATTTATTCTTGTGTCAGTTGCGATTTAGTAGTAATTTAATTGAAATTATTTTTTTCTGCATACACAATCTTTATTATTGTCTCACTTTAATTCTACAGATGGTTCACTATATAGAACTAGCCAGATTACATGACCCAAATCTTCAATTTTTCTTTGTTTTGTACAATTAAATCATTGAAAATAATATAGTTTTATCATACATTTATTATTATAAAATCAATGACCAGCCAATTGGAAATAAAATTATTTAGAGAAGTGTTATATCAAAATATTTTGCAATATTAGCCATATCCTTTTTATGAAGAATATGCGAATAATATGACAAGTTTACGTTTACAAAAAAGAAGGGCTATTTTTCATCAGGGCTATGTAAAAAAACGCACGTTATTATCCTGCCATTCCTGCTGTAGCCTGTATATCTTCAGATGTATCGATTTCATCACGGTTCGGAATGAGACCTTCCAACCTGCGGAAATTTCCCAATACGGAAAAACAACGCGAGAGGGGAAAATATTGTCACGGACGGGATGAAGACAAACAGAGGCTTGGATCGACAGGGAACTGTGCTTTTTCCCATGATGTTTTATGTCGACATGATTGATGTACTCGGCCCAGCATTGTTCCCGTCCGCAAATCGCCATGTACAAACCAACCAACACCGCTCACCACCTTGATTCAACTTTTTCAACGAAATATTATGATCATAATGGTACCGTTAGTAAATTGGATCATTTATTGTTTTGTATGGCCTTTTGCAATCATATTTCTAAAACATTTAACCAACCATCTTGCACATTTTTATTTTTAATAGCATAAATACATAAATAAAATACCTACGAGGTGTTAGTAATACTGCGTGGTTAATTGCTAAAATGCTTAACTGGTGAACAAAATACAAGAATTCGCTAAAATGACAGTTTTTACTCTAAGCCAAGTTAAAATATTTAGTATGAAAACTAAGCTCTTTCAATTTACATTAACGCCTAAAAGAAGTTTACAGAATATTTATTTATATAAGCTCAAATCTGCACCCGCGTGTACAAAGTTGAGCCTATCCCAGTTCATGTGCAATTACAGCTTTTGTAATTTAGAATAAATTACCGGCAGGCCTCGATAAGCAGTACCTCACGTGTTGGCAGTCGGGGGTCACCTCGGACTTATAGTCTAGCCACCGAGGTTGATCTCCAGTGGCACCATTATAAACTAACCTAATGAGGGTCGTTGTGGTATTTAATACTCCGCCAGCGGCAATAGTCTCACAGTACACATTCACGCAAATAAATACATTCACTTTCAACACTCGCTAGGTACACAAAACTATCAGTGTTATATACAATAAAACAACTCTGTTTCCTCCAATTCCTCCTTCCTATTCTTAATCGGGTGGAATGAACCACTTCTATGAGTAAGATCCTTCGAGGTATAACTTTGGACATTGTCGTTGATACGTGAGAGCTTCTCTGCTGATTCGGCTCACCTTGACTGCCATTTTCTTTTCTTTTTAATTTTTAAATTCCTCAGGTGAGTTAACGCAATGGTTAAAACAGTGGTCGTCTATCATTAATATTTTATAACAGTTTATTTAAAAAAAAGAGCCAGTGTGGTACATATTTAAGTCTTTTAGACTCCGAGCTTCATTTTTAACTTCAGACGGCTGGATCGCGGTCCTTAAATCCGATGGTGGGTTCCAGCCTTAGATACCTCGTCCACTTTTTTGTTACCCTCGAGACGTATATGTCTGGGCACCCAAACATCAACCACCGTTTTGCCTGATTGCAAGGTTAGCAGTGAGTCCAGATGGAAGCCAAGGGAGTGGACACAGTTTATTGTTAGGATATGAGGAGTTTTACTTCGAAGGATGAATGTGATACATATGTACTTTTGCTTTCATTAAGCTTTATACGCCCGTGTTCCATTCGGCTATTTGCAGAACATGTGCCTGGATCGCCTCCGAAGCAATTGTGGGATCAGGAGAGAGGACAGCTCAGATGTGCAGTCGGCAAAGGATGCAAGGATAGTGGGGGTGAATTTTGGATATTTGCGGTGTAGAGGATGTAAAGGACTGACCCAAGCAGACTGCCCTAAGGTACTCCTGCACCCAGAAGACAATAGTCGGCTCAGGCAGATCCATGGCGTACTCTGAAGAATCATTCGGTTAGGTAGGAACGAAGGATTAGGTAGAGGGTATTGACTGGAAGCACTTTTGGTTGTACAAGAGGACTTCATTCCGCTCAAACGCTTGCGACACATCAAGAAAGACCCCTACACAATATTCTTTGGGCTTGAGGGATGAGATATGCGGTCCGCGACGCGGAACAGTTGCTGGGTAGTGGAGTGTTGGGATCGGAAGCCAAAATGATGGTCTGGGAGAAGAATGGAGGTTTAAGTGTTGGGATTAATCGTTTGAGAAGGATATTCTCAAATACTATAGAAAACAGTGGGAGTAGACGCATCATGTTCTTCAAGAGTTTGTAGGGAGATGCTTAGGTCTATGGAGTTTTCAATTTGGAAACGGAAGGCATGCAGTGATTAAGAATTCTAGTTTTAGTTTAAATATTGGAATGAGGGATATGTTAAGGAGAATAGGGCTATGATGTGAGGAGAGATGAATGTGAATATTGAGCAGTCAAGATGATCGATGTTTTTTAGATGAAGAAATCTATAAGGTCCGGGAGGCGACCATCAGTTGTTCAATCTGTAGGAGTATCAGCACAGATATTGGACAGTTGGAGGAAATTAAGTGTTGAGTGCAGAGAGCGAGGGAGTTAGTCACTCTAGAGCCCCACTGCAAGTGTTTCCGCATTTAGTCGCTGCTGGTGAGTTATCTTTGCCCTAGAGATCCAATGAATTCTTTAAATCGGGAGGGTGCAATCGATTGATTGAAAGGAGAGTGTACGGGGGGCGATGGGAATAGGCGGACTGAAAGGATACCGAAACGTCTGTGCTTTGTAGGAAATTGGTGGTTTTGTGGGGTGATAGGGTGTTGTGGATTAAGACTCCAGTACTTCCATAGGCCCAACATGGGTAAAGCTGGGCGCACACTAGGCCGGTGGGGCGGCGCGACGCGGCACGTAATTGTGAAGGTCCGCACATTATGTAGGAACTGCTCTCTGCCGCGTTGCTCGAATTTTCCCCATCCATCTGACTAGCGTTGTGATTTAGTGTTGATTTTGCATTTCCAGGAGTCCCCATGTCACAAGCGTTGGCTTCGCCTTTACAAATATGGCGTACGAGGGCAGCCGAATAGACCCAAATTCAACGATTTCCGACCGCCTTGGCGCATACTAAGGCCAGTAGTGCGGCGCGGTGCGGAACCGGGTTCCAGAAGTGTGGCAACTTCCTCCGGCTCCGAACCGCGCCGCGCCACCGACCTAGTGTTCGCCCAGCTTTACTGGTTGCGTTTTGTTTGTCTTGTTTCTGTTATAAGTGCAATGAAAGAATAATTAAAAGTAGAAAATGCAATCTAATCTAATGCATTTTGCATAACAAATGCAATATATTAAATTTGATTAAACACAGATGTACTTTTCTACTGAAATCATATTTAAAAAAAAAAAACTAATAATAAATGACCCCAAAAAAAGTGTGAATACGAAAGTCCCTGTTTTTTATTAGTTACAATGTCCAGTTGTTATTTCGTACAAAGTAAATAGGAACAGGGGGTGATTTAAATGAAACGGGCCTATTGAAATTGATAGATGTCGTTTTGTTTATTGGCAAATACGGTCCATGTGTAAGACTAAGAATTCCCATGGAGAGGAACATTTTTTTAAATCATTTTTCCGGAATAAACGACATACTTTTTTTCAATTACCTCCCCTTCACCATCGGTGTTTTTCCCGTTTTTGAACAAGGAGCGATGAGGGCGGAGCAATTCCCCAAACGCCCGGCCCGGAATTAAAACACGGCTGAGGAAAGAACATGTGGCGAACGGGAAACAACGATAACAAAACAGGGGAAAAAATTAAACTTCGGATCAGAATGAGATCAATAATATAAAAAGAGGGTGGACGGACCCTCATTCATTTTTTTTACACAAGCGGGGGTTGCAAAAGATAGAGCCGATCCGTATTTCAGACATCAATGACTTTTTTAAATTGCACAACACACAACAATTGCATTATTTCATTATATTTGTTGCCTGGACTATACATTTTTCAACAGCACATTTTTTTAGTTAACTAACATTCGATCATAGAAAACAGCGAAATGTTAAATAATAATATTGTCATAATATGCATTGTACAAGTCTAATAAAACAAAGGTATGAGCTTGATATTGATTTTACTCTGAAGATTCATTTTTTTCTCTATTTGAAAAGTATTTTCTTTGCCTAGACTTACTAGAATTACCGGCAAAGAGATAATTGCGTCTGAAATTGCCTGGTCTACACAGTGGCTAAGTCTTTTTTCCAGCAATTATTTTCGAATATGTCAAATGAACATTACATTAAACAATTATGCTTATTGTCAGGGGGAATTGTATAAATTACTCTCTACAATTTTTCTTCGAGTTCGGAAGGTGTGCTTGCAAGAGAGCCTAAGGTTATAACGATTTGAAAATACCCGCCTGCCGGTAGCAGGCGTAAGAAAAGAATGGTAGGGAGAAGCGAGAGAAGAGATGGACAGATCGGATCGTGCCCTCGAAAAGGGCAGTTAGGACGCAACCCAAAGATTAAAAAAAGAAAACAGGAAGAATAAGAAGAGTCATCAATATTGACTACCTTCTTAGCCAAAAAAGGTTTTTCGTTGTTTTCTTTCAATATGATACATGTGTTTATGTATTCCAGACCTTATATTTGTTAAATTAGATTAATATTGGCGCTAGCGTAGTTCTCATTTAAAAAATACTATTTTTATTTTAGATAAGTTTTATTGACAAAAGATTTAATTTTATTGCATCTTTTCCGTTAATGTATCACTGCCCTCCTCGCGCTCGCTGACAGGGATCGAGATAAAGGTCAAGTCTCTGGGCTTCCGCTCTTATCCTGTTATCTTACGTTTTGAGTCAATATGTATGGTTGTATATCATTGTATTGTATGTACTGTACTGTAAGTGTATGTATTGGTGTACTGTGTTGTATACCAGATGCCAAAGAGGTCGGTGTTAAATAAAAATTGAACTTTCTGTCACTATACGACGCCGTCAAAACCAAGGAATCGACAGTTCATTTCCTTCAGGCCTTCTTCCGCTAGCTGTGCAATGTTCAGGAAGACACGACGCGAGGCTGAATTTGACAGGATGGACAAGTGACAATTGGAGGTGCTACAAACGTGGGTGCGTAGCGGAAATGGCGTTAAGAAGTAACACATTTCTAACTGGCTAAAGAGTGCCATATTCGACCATCGTGCTGTTCATATACGCTTGGGCATACGAAATAGTAAGCGATAAATTTTGTAGTGGCGGAAACTAGAATCCTGAGACAATGTTTCATATGCTTTCTACTGATCTGAGATGATGACAGACCCAGCAGCGATCCGATCCCGAATAATGGGGATGAGAGTGGTATAAGGAGGTATATATGAAGAGTACAAAGCATAACAACTACATTCACGAAGTCTGTTCGACCTCTATTTTGCCAGACATTCGAGCATTGGTGGCCCCAATTGCAGTGGAAATTGATGAAGCGCTGTTTTTGCCGGAAAACCAACACCGGGAGAATCTTACCATAGCAGTGGTTTTTTGGTCGCATTTGCCGCGAAACGAGAGAAAGTTTTCTAGTCGCCGTTACGGACAGAACAGTCGCCACTCTCATCCCCATAATTCAGTATCGGATCACTACTAGGTCTGTCATCCTCTCCGATCAGTGGAAGGCATATGAAGCATTGTCCCAGGATTCTAGTTTCCGCCATATGACAATGAACCACTCTCTCAATTTTGCCGACCTGCTTACTCAGTTCATTGAGAGTGTATGGGGAAAACTCTCTATGCGAATTTATGTGGTGCCAGTCATGTTCGGCAAGAAATGTGGATGTTTTCGAAGACAAGCTTAGTGGAATATCTGAATTTTGGCCCGCAGGGACTCAAATGTGATTTCCTTTATTACCAATTTATATCCTTAACTATTATTACACGAATTACCTAAAATAAAATGTTTCTGTATTTATGATTACCTTTATAGGAGCATTTCCTTAAGTGACCGGAGAGAGATCTTAGCGGTCGAGTGGGGCGGAGGCACATTTACGGAAAATGTCCATTTTATTCTTCCCTTTCCAATAAATTGTTAGTTTTTCTCTCAATCTTTGTTGTTATCAATTTAATCACCACTTTAGTCCAAAAATATTTCTTTTAGTTGGTTTTTTTTTTCAATTTCTACATTGAGGGATACATAGAATATTAGCGTGCTATAAGGTTTATATAAGTTGTTATATTTTGAAATTAATTACTCCTCACTGATATTCAGCTTGTGAATTACAGCCTTAACTGAGCGAGGTTTTCGGACTTGCGTTAACTCTTAAAATTGAGATGAGTTGCTCTCTTACTGAATTCTCCTCCGTGGAACGCGAAGGTCGATATTATCTCTGCAACTCCGATTACAGGTAAGTTTTTTCATTACTATCTTGGGGAAAATTCGCCGATTACATCTTGGAAAATTAGTTTTGGACATGGGGTTTAAAAAGATTTTATGTGGCATTTATGTAAAAAATATTGTCTTTTGCTCGCAGTGCTTGGAGCAACAGGTCTACAGCCGGGAACACACTTATCCGATGCTACGCTACCCGACGCAAATCCAAAGTCCAATTTTCCATAAGAATGTATTACCCCCTTGCCCATCTGTCCGATGCTATGCTACGCTATCCTACTCTACGCTCTGCGATCCCCACTGTCCAGATTTCCTGTCGAGTAGCGTCGAGTACAGTCGAAGACAAAAGAACCGACCATTTATATTTTTATTCAAACTACATGTATTATTGTCTTTATATTAATTACAACATACTTATTTTAATACAAACCAAATTAACCGAGATCAAAAATTCATTGGTTTTTATTTAAAAAAATTAATTTTAATCGTTAGGTAGAAAATTGAACAAAACACCGGAGTACCATTTTTAATATAATGAATTTAACTAACAATTTATTACACGTTTTGCTCATACAATTACACCATTTTCGTCGAGTAGCGTTACAACAGGACACTCATACTTTTTGTAGTTTATTTCAAACTATGTATATGTAATTTTGTCGTTATATTAATTGCAACATTCTTATTTTAATGTAAACCAAATTAAACGAGATCAATGCATGAGTTTTTATAAAAATTATTTAATTATGATGGTTAGGCAGAAAATTTATCAAAACACCGGAATAACTTATGTCAAACAATTAAGTTTAACAATTTATTACATGGTTGTCCTCATAAAATTTAACTAACAATTTATTACATGGTTTTGCTTAAAATAAGGCATTAAGAACAAAAGAGAGGGTGCGATTGTGATAGTGATTATTGGGTTACACGCTGAGTGACTGTACGTGACGTGCGCTTGACGTCGCATAGATGTCTAAACCCTACCAAAGTGTGACAAGGCGTCGAGTAAGTGTGTTCCCTGCTTACAGGTCTCTGTTAGCCCGAGAGCAAATGTCTGAACCCACAAATGAACAGAAGTCTATCACCGTACTGTTAAAACCAGAGGTGATTTTTATCAGTTGGTGATGATGTTAGTTGCATATTCTTAATTTAACATTTAATAAATTAGAACGGTTATTGACAATTTACATCCCAGTTAATTAGGCGGCTGTTTATTGAACGTAAGGGGGAAAAAATCCACGTAACATTGATGCCTACACTATTTACATTTCACTTGACTTCAGTCCGAAGCAGCGCGGGTTGTAAAAACGCAAAAAACCCGCCATGATCACAAGCTTCCCAGTGCGTAGTAATTTAATATTACGATCGAACCCACTCAGCCAGTGTGTCGTCTACAAACCGGGAATCACTTTTGAAAAAGAGGACTTGCACAGCGGGTCGAGCTTACCCAATAAAAGGCATAAAAAAACAGAGGGCGGAAAAGAATTGCGGACAATAAAGCTTACGGTCATTCGGCTTCAGCACTCGCGGCTTCGCCCTTTTGACCTCTCGTGCGATTAGTAATTCTATTTTTTTTCCCTCATCCTCTCTCACTTTCCTTTCAACGTCGACCTAAACGCGCTTCTTTTATCAGCGATAGCATTTCACCGTGTGGTTACGGCAGGGGTAAAAACCCTCTCCCATGCCTGTGGCTATCACAGGTCAAAGGAAAAGTAAAAATTATCAACTGGAAATGAAAACTAAATGAGTCTACAGACTACGCCTCGGTGGGAAAAAGTTCCTATTGAAGAAGGTTCCTTGTTTTAAACGAATAAAGGTTTTTTAAAACAGATTTTAACTTATTGTTCTCTTTGTAATCACCGAACTTCCCTTGCCACCTGTGCTTGACAGAATAATTCTTGATTTTTTGAGCAATATGTATATTTTAATATTCTATATAAACTACATACCTCCTCTGCTCATGCCAGCCATTATCTCAAAATTGTATAGAGACATCCTAACATGTGCTATATTACAAAAACCCTAATTAGGAAAGCATGAAATTTAAAAAAAATTAAAAACATGGAAATGTATAATCAACTCTGAAACTGATTACCTACATCTACAAACCATCAAAACATACGAAAACTCAAACGTGATTTTTACTCTCCATCGATCTCTCAATTTTTCACAACGTGTCGTGTTCGTACTGAACTGGTAAACTGTTCTGAAATAGAGATTCAATCCGTACTAGAATGCCAAGGCGTAGTAAAAGTCGAAAGACTGAAGAAAAGCACGAATGGACACTGCCCCAACCCAACTTTATTTATCACCTTCCAACGACCTGATATTCCGGAAAAAGTAAATCTCGATTTATCCCCTTCACACCTAATCCAATGCTACTCCTTCTATAGATACCGACACATGAACAAATACTGCAAAACAAAAAACTGTGGAAACTATGGTGAAATGAGCCACGAAACATCTAATTGCTCAAATCCACCACATTTCATAAACTGCTCTGGTTCTCATCTGGCCTTCACTAGACAGTGTTCGGTATACAATGCTGAAAAGAAAACAGAAAGTATAAGAAAAAGTGTTTTTCAAACAAGCTGAAACTCTGTACAAACGGCGTATCTCTCCCCAGAAAAGTCTAAATATGCCATTTTATTCTCCATTTCCATACCAAATCCACCGTTGTCACCCCATCAAACTACCAATCGTCCATTTTCGACCAATCCTACATCCCCACTGCCCTCACCTATCCATTCCTCCACCCTCACATCACAAAATCATAAATTTGAGCCCCTTACAGAAAAGATCGAAAAGCTTACAAAACTTGTTCATTTCCTTGCAGGAATGTGCCTCACATGTTCACCATCACAATTTCAACCTACTCCCCCACAAAATGAACTCATGATATCTATCCCCTCCAGTTCAAATACACCACCTACTAATTTACCCTCCCAAAATATAATTCTTGTAATTACTGACAGTAATAAGAACATCGCAAAAACAACGCCCACACTCACAAATAAATCCAAATCATCTCTAAACATAGACAAAATTAGCTCCAAACGTCCTATTTCTCAAGGCTCAAACACATGGAAATGTATAAACACCATCACAAAGAAACAACAAACCATTTTTATTGAAAACAATATACACCATTCAATACTACGCAAAGAACCTAGGATTACAGTAACCAACAGGAACAAGCAACAAAAGACATATAATCGTCAAAAACGCCGAATATGTCTCATGTATACGTATCCAGCAAGTATAATTGTTGATATTTTCTAGAAATAAAACATTAAATTTGTGCTTTTTGGCCAAATCTAATGGTGCTAATAGGCGAACTCGCTGTTAAGAACAGGGTTTACTCTGCGATGTTGAAACAAGACGCCGGTCGTCTTGGGTTACTTCCTGTTAATGACTACTTGCTACTAATGATCCGGATCTGTAAATTGCAATTATAAGACGTTTGGGAGAGGTTCAGTCGGTTCTCAAGAACCAGTTGTTGCCACCTTCGCCAACTAACCACTATGGATTCTATATAAATTTCCCCAACAAATACTAGTGAATTACAATTACAACAGTTATATTTGAAGAAATATATATTGGCAAAAAAAAAGGAACACCAAAGGGAAAATATATTTGTGCCAACGACTGGTATGAAGGAATATCAACGCATGAAACAGTTATACTATGTAACATGCGATTCGGAATAAATTGTAGCAATTTTGAAAGTTTTAACACCATTTAAAACAACTTCTTTTAAACGTCTTAATCATTATGATTATTTTTTCCGCAATCTTTAACTATCTTGACCTTTTTCAGCATCTCTTTACCTTCTTTCTCTCACAGCATTTTGAAAGCACGATATTTTGATTATTTTCATCTACTTTTCGAGTGGTGGATATATTTCTGTCATTACGCAATCATTTTGTTTCGTGTTAAATTGTAAGATGCCAGAAGTTAATAAAAAAGGAAAATTAATCAACTCTTTCATTCACAATGCTATATATGCACTCGAAAAGTACTACAAGTGACACGGTTCACTTCTTGCCGACACCTAACCTGTATTCCAACGTTTAACTGCCTACAACTTTGTAGGATAGGGGATGCATCTATAATGAATGAGCGCATAAGGACAGGACAGAAATTAACAAAAGAAATGTATTGGTCTGATTTAATTAATGCCTATTTAAGAATAAACGTGTAAACAAAAAACATCTGTTAAATTCTTGGCTGCTATGTTGGTTGCCTATGCCCTGACGGATAGCAATGTGACTACATTTTCGACCTAACATCTAACATTGTCCCTGGCCTGTTAGATCGAGCAATGTACACTAGCCGATTACGTCATCTTCTTCTTTCTACGTCATCATTTTTCTCGATCTAACAGGACCTAACAGAGTTAAAGGTTAATACAAAGATCGTGAACACCCCTATTATTATTTTTAACTAAGGCCTTGGTTGGTTTGAAAAAGCTAGTCTCACAAGCGGGATTCGAACCCACGACATTTGGCTCAATACGCCACTGCTCTAACCACTTGAACTGCCGTGACTTTCCGTAATTCCTTGAATAACCCAACAATAATAGTCAGACCAAAATGCTCGGTAATGGCAAAATTTTAAATGAATACTTTTGAATTTTAATTCAGACAATTTACGGGTGTTTTAATTGAGACAATTTTAATTGAGATTTAACTCTCGTTTATATCCTACAGGTATTTTTAAAAGTTCTTTAATGAATATAATGTAAAAGTTGATATTAGCCATATGTGACAAATTGCAATATTGAGAATTAACGTAAATTAAAATCAAGCCGATCCGTTCCAACTGAAAATAAAATAAAATTGAAAATGCAGTCAGACGATTGACATTAGCTCAACGACGGCATAATAAATTTATAGAAAAGAAAGAATTTATTTTCTTAATGAACGCTTCTTTGCCTCAGCCCATAAATAATAAATTTCGAGACTTTTTATAATGAACATTCATAAATATAAATTGGTTATCTTAAACCGGTCGGGATGCACTTGATCGTGGAACTTGTGGACCCCATTCAAATCAGAACGTCGTCGTTCTCCGTAGCAAATTTCATAGGTGGTCCTGCAGAATTAACTCCTCTTGAAAATAAAACATTTATCTGATTTTCACCCATCCTCATGAGGTATTAGTAAATCTTAAAACATTAAGGCATAATTACCTGCAGCACCTGTCCCGGGTCATAGTTCAGAGAATGCATGTCATCAATGTTTTCGCCTTTCATGAGCGCTGAAGTTAATTTTTTAACTTTAATGATGTTAACAAATATGAATTTTTCTAAACGCTAGCATTACAATATTTTACATTTAGATTTTAAATACCCTAACATTTTAATTAAACATTTTCATGCCGTAAATTAACTTGTTTTTTATTATATATCGATAGATTAGCATTTAATTGACTCGGTTATATTAAACCTAAAAAAGTGGTAATTATTTGTAGAGACCTGCACCATGATAACGTTAATTCGATCTGAAAAATTTTCTTTAACGATGGAAAGATAACCATCAGAGTAAGGTGTCAGCCAGCGTAACTTAATTCAAATATAAATTAAAGATACTTTATTACTTAATTTTATCTGTGGATTTATATCAATGCTCTTACTCTTTGTTTTCTTCATTATTTTTCTGTACGTACCAATTTTTTTATCTACCTTTTTTAAATCTCTCTTTATTCATCTTTCAAATTCTCTCTCTCTCTCTCTCTCACTCTCTCTCTCTCTCTCTCTCTCGCTCTCTCTCTCTCTCTCTCTCTCTCTCACACACACACACACACACACACACACACACATACATACATACATACATACACACCCACTCTATCTCTTTACTTTTTTTCTTTATTTTTTCTCATATATTTTTATCTTTGTCTTCTTCCTCTTCTTCTTTCATCATCAATTTTTTATTTCTCGCACGGTTACTTTAGGCTTGGTGGAGAAGTGTTTTTTGAATTTGAGATAAAATATGTAATTCGTTCGGTACACTAATTTCCTGGATGAACCTTTGAAAACATACTTTATGCTCGTAATGTTGCAAATGAAAAAGACTGAATATAAATAAGAAAATAAGATAAAATAAAATTAAACTGTATTAAACAAGTTGAAAATAGAAGCGGTACTTATTTTTCTAAAAAATATCCAGCTCGCCAACTCTGTAATGAAATTTACGAAACCAAATAAAATACTCTTATATTTATATATATATATATATATATATATATATATATCTTATATATATTATATATATATATTTTTTTTTTTTTTTAAGCAAAAAAAGAAAAATCAAGTGTGTGGTGTTTAGTGACCGTTAGCCAATGATTATTCCAAGATCGTGAGATGCGGTCTGGTGTGACGTAGGTTTTAGACAAATATTTTCTTTATCGTGCCAACGTTTCGATCTTTATTGAGATCATCTTCAGGGCTCAAAGTGTTTGTTTTCTGCGTAATTGTGCCATTCTTGTATGTCGTGGGCACTCTCAACAAGACACACAAGAATGGCTCAATTAGGCAGAAAACAAATACTTTGAGCCCTGAAGATGGTCTCAATAATGATGGAAACGTTGTCACGATAAAGGTGCCCGAATAATCATTCTTATTTTTCTTTTAAGAGAAATTCGGCGTAAGAGTGCGAAATATATAGATAACTCGGGAATAGGGGAACAGAAGTGATTAAAAAATAAATAGGTCAATTGAGTGAAGAACGCTCTTTGAAAAGTGAAGTAAGGAAGGTCAGGAATGACAATCCAGAGAGCCGAATTTACTTACCTGGCTCCCCATTCATCCTTCAAAATAAATCTCCCAACCTCAGAAATTGGAGCCGGTTGCCGGGGGTGGTAATAGAGAGCCGCTCCGCTGTAAAAATTATTAAATTAACCGCCCCCACCAGCAGCACGCAGTCAGCGGCCATACCCTCTTTAACGACCCCTCGGCGGTTTTTACTGCCCCGAATTTTTTTCCCGACAATTTTTACCCATTTCCATTTGCAAAGCAAGGTCCTTTGGAACTTTATATGTGACCTCATCGTGTCGGAGAGCAATGAATACTCACAGCATAACGGAATCAGAACTTGCTTTCTGCACCGATATCAAAAGTTCCGCTCAAAAAAAAGATTTAGCTACACCGGCGGCAATGGCCTTTTTTTATGGAATATTCATAACTGTATTCTTTGAACAATGCCTGGTATCGTTTCTTGGTGAAAGTGAATACAAATTTTTGGAAAATACGAACCGATGTATGTTTTATTCAATGCACATAGTAAGGGAGAAAAATGTTTATGAAAGTAATAACCGACTTTTTCCGATAATATCGCATGTCATTCCAATTTATGCTTGAAATTCAATTACGCTTGAACATCTAACAATATAAAACATTAATTGTCTATTTTCCCTACCAAGTCAATTTTTTAAATAAAATTTTTAATTTGACGTGGATTTGATGTGGCTGAATTTAGACATAAAGCATATTTTTCTTATGGTATGGATATAGTCGGAATAGTAAAGTAAATAAAGATATTTTTACAAAAATTGAAAGTTAAATATAATTACATAGAAATCTACGAAATTGATTTAACCCCTTTTATTGCTGGTAGCGGTATAAAAGGATCGATGCGTTAAAAAAGCCACATATCGGCTCAGAGATGGCCAAATTAAATTATAATGTATATTGTTTTTAGGCTAATGTGGTATTTGTAATACTGCATTCACCCTAACCCCCGACTTCAGGGGGATGGAAGAGATAGGAAATTGAAACCCCAATCAGGGTTAATGAGTGAACCATCCGTAAAACAATCCAGAGTATGAGGGTAATTGTTTTCCGTGTGATCCTCCGGGAATTTCAACCTTACGGTGAGAATAGAGAGGAACGAGGTCAGTAGACCATGAACTATAAACTATTAAACTAGTATACTGCAGTTGCATGCACGTGTAATATTCAAACCGTATAAAATGGTTAGATCAGACATTTCAAAGGTGCTTGTGTCGTTGTTGAACAGAAACTGTGATATTTCTACATAAGGGCTGGGTGGTGAACTTGTAGTATGGTTCGTTCTTGCATGTCTGACCATCCTAGATATTCTGTCTGTCAGAAGAGTTTCGTGTGATATTATTTAACTGGGTCTTTTTTTAAATTAAATTTACTCAAACTTAATTGATGGAGAATATATAATTTCCGAATGGAAGTTAAGCACCCCTTAAGCCGGGAACACACCTACCCGATGCTACCCGACGCCTTGCCACGTTTTGGCAGGGTGTGCACATCTATCCGACGTCAAGCGCACGCCACGTACAGTCCACAGCGTGCATCACAATAATCAGTAATAAATAATAGATCATTATCACAATCGCAACGCCTCTTTTGTTCTAATGCATTATTTATGACAACGCCTTGTCACACTTTGGTAGAACAAAATAAGCGCACGCCGCTTACGGCGTCTATCACAAATCAGTATCACAATCTTTTGTTCTTAATGCCTTATTTTAAACAAAACTATGAAATAAATTGTTAGTTAAATTTTATGAGCACAACCAAGTAATAAATTGTTAGTTAAATGTAATTGTATTAAATAAAGTTATTCTGCTGTTTTGATAAATTTTCTTCCTAACCATCATAATTAAATAATTTTTATAAAAACTCGTGAATTTTTGATCCCGTTTAATTTGGTTTACATTAATATAATAATGTTGTAATTAATACTTAATGCACTATTTGGAACAAAACCATGTAATAAATTGTTAGTTAAATTTTATGAGCACAACACGTAATAAATTGTTAATTAAATTTAATTGTTTCAAATAAAGTTATTCCGGTGTTTAGATAAATTTTCTGCCTAACCATTATAATTAAATAATTTTTATAAAAACTCGTGAATTTTTGATATCGTTTAATTTGGTTTACATTAAAATAAGAATGTTGTAATTAATACTTAATGCACAATTTTGAGCAAAACCATGTAATAAATTGTTAGTTAAATTTTATGAGCACAACACGTAATAAATTGTTAATTAAATTTGTTTCAAATAAAGTTATTCCGGTGTTTTGATAAATTTTCTGCCTAACCATTATAATTAAATAATTTTTATAAAAACTCGTGAATTTTTGATATCATTTAATTTGGTTTACATTAAAATAATAATGTTGTAATTAATACTTAATGCACTATTTGGAGCAAAACCATGTAACAAATTGTTAGTTAAATTTTATGAGCACAACCATGTAATAAATTGTTTGTTAAACCTAATTGTTTGACATAAAGTTATTCCTGTGTTGTGATAAATTTTCTTCGTAACCATCATAATCAAATAATTTTTATAAAAACTCATGAATTTTTGATCTCGTGTAATTTGTTTTTTATTGGAATAAGTTTGTTTTAATTAATATAAGGACAAAATTACATATACATAGTTTGAAATAAACTACAAAAAAATATGAGTGTCCTGTTCTGACGCTACTCGACGAAAATGGGGTTATTATATGAGCCAAATCATGTAATAAATTGTTAGTTAAATTCATTATATCAAAAAATAGTATTCCAGTGTTTTGATTAATTTTCTACCAAACCATTAAAATTAATTATTTTTTTAAGTAAAAACTAATGTGTGGTGATTAGTGACCGTTAATCGATATTTATTTAGAAATCGTGAGATGCGGTCTGGTGTGACGTAGGTTTCAGAAAAACATTTTCTTTATCGTGCCAACGTTTCGATCTTTATTGAGATCATCTTCAGGGCTGATAAGGTCTTCGTTTTTTCGTCGGTTTAGTTTTTGCGACAATTCTCCGCACATACATACATACAAGCACACGCATTTGCGCGCGCGCACACACACACACACACCCATACTTAATTTTTTTTATCTGTACAAAATCTTATGCTTTGTTAGTGATTGTTATGCTTCCATAACCACTATATCTCGATTATGTTTAATAGTGTTATTTTATATACTCCATGTACAATTTGAATGAATTTAGTAATTAAATGAATTATGGTTCCTCATTTATATTTTTTATCTGTACAGACCTACAAATATAGAGAATGTCGAACGTTGTGAAATATTGAAACTGGTCAGACCGATTATATTAATGTACTAGTGATGCTGGCAGTTAATAATATGGAAATATAAACTTTGATTTTGTCAGAAAAAAACAGGCCTCCCACTGAAGCAAGCGTTTTTAATAAAGAAAGTTTTGCTACTGAAAGGTGCGCGATTATAAAAATGGTCGTTGAAATTCTGTTCAAGGGCCACTTTTTCAAACAAATCTCCCCATTTTCCTCCCACCAAAGAATAAATTATACAGGGTTGTGTTTAGAACAACCGGACGGGGCCAAGTTTCGACGTCGAACAAACACATACGCACGTGCGGATAGGAACTTCAGAATAATGTCCTGCCTTTTCACGTAGGGGGAGATGTTTATTCATGAAAAGGTCAAATTCGGATTTCAATTTCGTCAGCTGCCTATGCCCGACGGTTAAGTAGGGTAAAATCTCTCTCACACACACACACACTCACTCTCTCTCACCTCTTACACTTTTGCATAAACGAATCGGAACGTGTCTTGACTAATTCGAATTTATGGGCCCTTTCCAGTAAGTAGGGAAAAAGGGTTGGATTAGAAATGGGAGCATCCCCGTCCGGAGTCTCCACGAATCTATTAACTTCCCCTAAAGGTAGTCGCGAAATCTCCCCCTGGAGACACCCCTTGTTCCATCACTGGAATTGCTGACGTAAATGCGGCGATGGGTTAGTGGTCATATTCTGTTAGTTTCACAGGAGAAAAATGTATAGACAAAACGTCGGATCGTATGTGGTTGAAATTTGGTGGATTGTTATTAGCGCAATTAGTTCGAAGTGGTTTAGGCATTGACACGGCACTCATCACTTTAAAAAAATCATTTTTCTCTCCTTAATACGGAGTATTACAAACTCTGGCACAAATCCCATCAGTTAACCGCCTTTGCATTCTCTGGAAAAGATTTCTGATAACATCGTGAGGAATTCTTTCCCATTCATTTCTTCTTACAGCCCTGGTGGAAATCGAAATTTTTCGGACATGTCTTATCAGATTTCTTATCACATTTCCCGTATTGCTGCGGTTTCACGGAACGTAAGGCACCCGCCGCCCATTCCGACCCTAGGCCGACACGAGTACAGCTTGTGCTTTAGAGAGGTTGCCACGCCCTCTGGGCTACACCTTTATTTTGTGCCCGGATACTCCCCTTGCAACCAAGGGTTGGGAGGGGTGACAGGATAGAATGAAGGAACCCGGATTGAGAAAAGGACCGTGGATGAGAACCCGAGGTGAGCCGTTTCAGGGTCTCGAGCCTCAAACCACACTATACCACCCGTCGTCGCCGCAGTTCCACACATATAGGCTACGACTCCCAGGGTGGGTGAGGTTAGGGGCACCGGAATTCTTGGCTGAAGGGAACGTAGTGGTCAAACGCGATGTATGACGGTTAGAGACGATCGTGCCTTAGCAGAGTCACACGAGGGCCAGTGCACCAGATCCGGTATGCACAGACGGGGGAGGGTGTATGGCCATCTGTACCACGGGGTAACTGAAAAGTTCCAAATTCAGCCCTAGTTACACTGGGAATGGATTCGTGGTGGTACGTAGTGACGCCCCTGGCGGGAACTTAGACAGAGGCTGTCTTTTATTTGTGACATTCGTGAAGCTTGCGTATGGCCAGCGTTCTTACGCCCGGCTTCAAGGGAGACGGTGGACCGGAAGAGAGCGTATAGGCTTTGAGGACGCGATGATTATGCTGAATAGTCCCTCGAATGCGTGAGTAATGAACAGAAACGGGTAGTGAATCGGTTGCTCTGACACGAGTATGCTTTGCATTGTTGTGCGTATGACCGGCGTGGTGCCCTTGGCGAAGCAAAGGATGGGACCACCTAGGCTAAGCCTGTGGCGTCCCTCGAATGCGCATAGCAGGTGTAGGCTGAGCTCGATAAGAGATTTTACCGTAGGCGGTGCTCATCTAGGGTGTGGTTAGCAATTCCACTTTCAACAAAACCGCGGCCGGGGCGTTCCCGGAAGTTTCTACGCTGAGGAGGCCCCAATACTCTGGGAGATAGAGACGCCTTCTCTATCTAGAGAGTACGCGGAGAACACGCTGATTTATTTCCGTTTGTTAGCCCTTTGCGGCATACGACCCGATGCACAATGCGGGCCCGACCATTCGGCGTGTTCAAGCGGAGAGCGAGGTTGTCTTGGCCCTTAGGGGCTGGGGCGCCTCTACACCAATGCTGCGACGGTAACACCATTCCGTCGTATGCGAAGGTGCGTCAGCTCTCATCTTAAGAATCAAAACTTCCGATAAGGCCGATTAGGCCAGGTGCGGACGTTAAAGATCCTCTTGTCTTGTGACGAAGAGTTCTCGGGAACCTCATGCCCGTAAACCACTGTAGACATCGTGGTTGGTAGAGCGCGGCACATAATGGACTTGGGATATTTCACGAAGCTACGTCTGTCGTTAGCCAAAACATCTCAAAGAAAACCATTTAAAAACCAATTAGCCCACTCGAGAAGTTCTAACAGTGTATAAATATAATTTTTCACATTTTTTACGCCGGTTTTAATAAATAATAACTTAAAACCGTAAATAGTTCCACCATACAGTATGAAGAATTTCATTAATATAATAATTAATCTTTCTGTCATTAGTCAAATTAATTTAACTATGTAGTATGACCTTGTTTCATAGTGAATGAACCCTTGAACCTTGATTACAAGAGACTTTTACATGACACTTTATAATTATTATTCAAAATTATTGATTGTTTAAAAACCGATAAAATAAAAAGTATAAAATTATTTTAATTATAATTAAATTTATAAGGAGTTGTGTTTAAAACTTATTTTGACTGAATGATTCAATTATAAAAGCTCAGCTCTGCAATTATATGAAGATTCATTAGGGTTCGTCCGAGTTGGTCCGATTGGCCAAATAACTTCTTTTCAATTAATTATTCTTTATGAAAGGTATTGGTTGAGATAACGAAGTCACCAGCGGGATTCGAACCCACGACGTTCGGCTAAATACGCCGCTGCTCTACCGCTAGAGCTATCGTGACTTGGATCCTCTCGGACACCAACTTTCCATCTCAACATCACCTTTTGAATTTTCCCTCCTTTTTGCCATTTTTGAATTACATCAAGAATTGACCTCACTGAAGTTATTGCAAAAGCAAAGCTTCAGCTTCCAACATCTGCTGAGTTTGGAGATAGATACTCATACTCTTATAAATTCTGAAATATTTAAAATTATTCCTATACACATTCTATTCACTCAATTAAGGTTTTGGAGGGCCCATCATTATTCCTCCATCGACCTTTAAACATAATATATAACTAATTTAATTTATGGTCAATGTGGTAATCGAATTCCGCTATCATCCCTTTTACACTACTCACGCTAATAAATAAATTCTCAATAACAACAAAATGAAAACACAAAGCAATGTACCTATCATTCTATATAAAATAAAACAGCACTGATCTATCTGAAAATCAGTACACGGGAATCAAAAAATCGCTGCCTTACTCGAGCACAATTCCCACAACGGGTAGTTCAACTAAGTTGGTTACATCTCTAGACGTACTCTTTGTCCTAAAAGTAAGTGTCCGTGGGTCAACCTCCTATGGGCTATTCTTAATCGGGTGAGGATGATAACTTCTGCAGTTCAGATCCTCCGATGCTATCAGCCATGCTCTAGTAGGACCTAGAATCTCCACAGCTGGCCCGATCCACCGACGCGTGTGTACGTTTGTTTAATAGTTGTTGTTTACTGTCAAATTATTAATTATTCAACATTAGTCCAAATTCATAAATATCACATCGCGACACAATTACCAAACACTCAGCTTTTTGCTTATAGGAGAAACCATTTTTTTATTAAATTGCACCGAATCGTATTTCTTCTGGCTGCTTTGATGATTGGGAAAGAATATCATTCCCGCTTGGCCCCGCTTCCGTCCCTTTCTCACTGAACCTCGTTTCAAAGAATAATTTTGAAACGGTGAATACATTTGCAACTGGCTCCAATCAACGTCTAACCACGACCGGTAAGATTTATTAAACGGATTCCTTCGCCGTGTTTTAATATTTATAACCTGTTTATAATAGCATTAGCCTTGTTCTAATATTATCGATTCCGGGAGGAGAATTATGGTCAGTATTGTATAAGAGACGGACCAATCACTTTTTTTAATTTTTAACAATTCTTTCACTTTTCTCTCCTCAAACGTTATAAAAATGTTCAATGAATAAATTAAAACTGAGCTTTTTAGGAAATTCAATTATCGGTTAAATTGGATATTTCATGATTACATTATTTGCGAAACATATAATTAACATGTCCGTACGTTTTTTTCTAAAATTGAGTTCATGTGTTTGGAACACTCCAGTTCATTTTATTTAACTCGACTTGAAAACATTTCTTTTTCCTTAACACTATTGATTTTTATATACAAAAAGTAAAATAAAAATTTTAAAAAATAATTGTAAAAAGCAATTAAAAGAAAAATCTGGCAATATGTCACCCAGTTGAGCCATTTCTGGACTCACTGCAAAACAGGTCGCAAGGCCATTACCGCTTTAACCTCCTGGAAGGATTATTAAGGAATATAACATCATGTTAAACTTAAAATGAAAGAAGTGGGTTGTGATGAAAGGGGTTTGTCCAATTTTTTGAATCGAGATTTTATGAAAGTCACAAAAGGAATGTTGAGGAACATGATTATTCGGAGATAGTGAGATGCGATCTGGTGTGACGTAGGTTTCAGAAAAACATTTTCTTTATCGTGCCAACGTTTCGATCTTTATTGAGATCATCTTCAGAGCCTGGGATTTATAAACATCGTTTAAATTTTACAAATATATGTAGGAAAAAAGAATTTATACAATGCTAGAAAAAAAATTATTTAAAAAAATAATATGAATTTATACAACGAAAAAAAATTTTTATATTCAATCTAAATATTTGTACTCAAAGTGTTTGTTTCTTTCGTAATTGTGTCATTCTTATGTGTCGTGTTGAGAGTGCCAATGTGATATTGCTGTTTTATGTTTATATACGTTGGATTTTGAATGGGTGGGGAAGGAATTCGGGATAGAAAGACATTTTTATGTGAAGAGTCGGACAATGGGAAAAAACGTGGATAATGGTTCGGCCTGATTTCAGGATTATATAGGCGGACATAATTAGGTAAAGGAAAGCCAAATTGTTGAAGAGTTAGACTGTGTAGAAATGTTTGATGTGTGGAATGTGATGATTGTTTTATATGTTGTAATTTATGTGTTGAAATTGATTAATGATATTAGCTGCGACTGAGTCTGTTCTGCTGTGTTTATGTCTGTTGATGTAAACCATTTCTAAAAAGTTACGTTTATGTTTGTTTTGTTCTGTGTGTAATATTTTTGGATTGAAGTCGAAATTATGTTGGTGTTCAAAGTGGTGGGTTAGCCAGTGCTGTAGGATTTTTTTTTTTGGTTTTTTGCAATCATAGATATGTTGCTTTTCTCTCTTATCCAGATGTTGGGATGTACTACCGATGTAAGCTGCAGCACAATTTAAACAATTGATTTTATAAATTACGTCAGATTTGTTTGTTACTGGTGGTTTAAAAAAAAATTCTAGCATTGTATAAATTCGTTTTTTTCACATCCTACATGTATTTGTAAAATTTAAACAATGTTTATAAATCCCAGGCCCTGAAGATGATATCAATAAAGATCGAAACGTTGGCACGATAAAGAAAATGTTTTAATAAAACCTACTTCACATAGACCGTATCTCACGATCTCCCAATTGACGAACGGTCACTAAACACCACAAGTTATGGAAAATGTAGATTGTGTGATTGGATACGTAAAAGAGGTTTACTATTTTCGGAGGATTTTGGATTGGGAAACCCGGATGCGATGATAGAAGTTTGGTCGAACCCTACAATTATGTCTAAATTTTCTTTACTATTTTTTATATCGTTAGTTTTGTTATGAAGCAACAGATTTGATTGTCTGTGAGAGTGTTTCGTAAGGTCTGGTGGATTCCATTTTTCGATGTATAGCTCAAATAGCGGACCTGATACATAGGAAGGGTTGCAGTAGAGCATTATTCCACGTCAAAGTATTGACTTATATATGTACGTATGCAATGTTGGGTTTTATTTTTATTCGCCCCTTTTTCAGCCAGATTCTGTGTTGATAAAGTGAGCCTGTAGGGAGCGATGTGAGAGGCGGGATCTTGATTTGATTTTACGATAGCAGTATTTTCTTAAAAGTGTGAATGGTTGTATCACGATGGGAAGGGAGATCAGCCTGGTACTTTGAATACACGATGGGACCAACGATACCACCTTGTGAGATTCCAGCATAACTAGGGTAGTAGTGGCTGACTCGAAACAAGTTATCAAGCTTGATCGGAAGATGGGGAAGTATGTGAAGGGAAGGTTCTTAGGGTTACACATCACACCAGAATGCCAAACCCTCTCAGTCTTGAGCTTGAACCAAAACCTTCGAAACTTTGAAATCGAAAAAGAAAACAGAATCCGCCAGCAAAGGATGCCTCCATCCTGAATACCTTTAAACGCTTATCTTCGCCATATGGGATTCAACGATTCATCCCTTTACCAACGATACCAAATAGCTAGTCGATGATTCAAACCATATTTTTTGAAGTGCCCCAACTAAGATTTGGACGTTGGGCATATTGAAATTCTATAGCGCCACCTGCCGACTTTAGTACCCCTCTACTTATCAAAACATCGATAGATATACAGATAAAAAATAATAAATAAAAAATAATTATAAATAAAAATAACTAAAATAGAAATAGAAATTTATTATAAATATGTTAAAGTATGTATGCTAATGTGTGATAATATGCTAACGAATGCTCATCTGCCACGTTGATTTCCTTTGTCGCTGTAATATCGTGGTTAATGTGTAATATATGGCCTTCAATGCTCTAAGCATGATAAAAATTTTAACGATACAAAATTAAATCGTTTGTAACTAGGTTGATAGGAAAATTCCATCAACAAGGGAACAATACATTTCCACTTTCTAAATTTGAATTGATACTTTGGTATATGATACATTGTCAAGATTAGTGTCATGTGTTTTATTTAAATTAAATAATCTCGTAATAAAACAACCACACGGCACAATAATCACAGATTGGTATAAAAAACCAAGAAACACAGATCGCTACCTCAACTTTACATCACACTATACTCTTCATGCAATAATAAACACGGCTAAAGGGCTACTTCACAGAATTATTACCCTAAGCCATGAATCATTTCACCGCAAGAACATAGAGTTATAAAAACAGATCCTCCATAAAAATCACTACCCTAAACATATAATCAACAGAATAATCAACAACTACAACACACTAACACCATCCACTATTACTAATAATACTACATCAAATCTATCAAATACAGACAAACCAACATACATTTCTATGCCATTCACACAATTCTCTCTTCGGAAAACTTTAAAATAGCTTTCAAAAACTATAAAACAATTCACCCACTTTTTTCCGAAATTAAAGATCCCACATCAGTAACAAATAAATCTGACGTAACTTACAAAATCAATTGTTTAAACTGTCCGGCAACTTACATCGGTATTACATCCCAATATCCTGGGATGTAATCCCCATCTATATAAGAGAATAAATCAACATATCTATGATTGCAAAACAGCCAAACAAAATCCTACAGCACTGGCTACCCCTCAATTTAAACACAAACAATTTCGAATTCAACAATCCGAAAATGCTACACACAGAACAAAACAAAAATAAACGTAACTTTTTAAAAATGGTTTATATCAACAGGGATCTCGCAGCTACTCTAATATCATTAATCAAATTCAATATCAATAACATACATATATCATCGCATCAGACAATACATACAATACAACATATAGAACAATCGTCACATTCCACATATCAAACATTTCTACATAGTCTAACTCTTCAACAATTTGGCTTTCCTCTCTCTAATTATCCCCATCTACATAATCCTAAATGAAGGTCAAGTCGAACCATTACCCACGTTTTTTCCCATTGCCGGCTTCTTTCACCTCAAAGAAGCTGACTCCTCATATAAAAATGTCTTTCTATACCGACTTCCTTCCTCACCCCTTCAAAATCCAACGTATATAAACATAAAACAGCACTCTCAACACGACACACAAGTATGACACAATTACGCAAAAAACAAACACTTTGAGTGAGTACAAATACTTTGATTAAATATAAAAATAATTTTGTTGCGTAGTATAAATTAATTTTTGTTCCGCATCCTAAATGTATTTGTTAAATTTAAACAATGTTTGTAAAGCCCATGCCCTGGAGATGATCTCAATAAAGATCGAAACGTTGGCGCGATAAAGGAAATGTTTTTCTAAAACCTACGTCACTCCAGACCGCATCTCACGATCTCCGAATAATCATTGACTAACGGTCACTAAACACCACACATTTAAATTAAAGTTTAAGTCTTTGCAAAATCGACCATTTGTTTGTTTGACAGCCCTTTACTGTATAAATAAAGCCTACTCTATGTAATATCTATAATTATAAAATCTATGTAATCTCTTATATAAATATTGGTATACATTCCTCAGATCAAAATCCCTCATGAAATCTTTGTTCTACGGCAAAACGCAAAGTTGAATATATTAGCTTAAAATTATATTTATGCGATTTTAAGACGATATGGAACTAGTAATAATAAAATTCTTATTACTTAAAAACGCGTAAAATGTATGGAAAAACATTTAGTATAATTTCTGAACTAGTCGTTAATTAAATTGCTTCTAGATCAACTTGTGGGTGAGCAAATAAGAGGCTATTTCTTCTACTAAGAATTACACGGATCTCGTAGCACGTCTCCTACTCAAATTTATGGCCGGAGAGTTGAGGAATGCGTTCCGCAGCGGCCACAATTAATGACGAGATTTAGAGAGAGAGAGAGAGAGAGAGCAAGTGCTTTAATGAGGGACCCATTAATGAACTCTTGAATGTACCATTATGAGGTCGTATAATCTGAAAAGTGCCGCCAGTTGTTTGGGAGTTACAACTTGGCCGATGTATGTATCATACCGTGTAGATGTGGGTGGCGACTTAACATTCATTAAACTTTGTCCAGGAGCAACCTTGTATAACCGAGGCCTGCCTTGGATCCAGCCCGTATAAAACCGTGGAGAGGCATTGTCATGTAAATGCCGTTTCACCGTTTGTTCTTGCAATATGGCTTAGTTAAAACGGCAGAATTATGCCGTTTTGGACTTAATAAATGTCATTCAGTCGTCTTTGCGCTTTGCGCATCCAGTTCAAGAAAGGAGTTTTCTTAAATCAAAACCATTTCAGATTAGGCTTGATCGTCAGACCCTGCTCCATTGTCAAGATTAGTCATGGTCCCTAGAATTGCACCATTTGAATACCCATAATCATCATAAATCTAATAAACCCCTTGTTTTGTAAAAGTTATAATATATATGATGTTATAACTATAGGCCAAAGAAAAAAAGGCAAAGAATGCAGCCAACAGTTTTCGATCATTTAAAACGTTTTCCTCCAAGGCAAGTTTGATTACATTATCGCAACTGTAGAAAGAAAAAGATCAGTGAAACATTGTGGGTCAATAACTTAATATCATATAATATCCGCTACATGTGAAACATATCATAAACCTAAATAAGTAAATAATAAAAGTTTATCTACAATATTTTATGTGCAAGTGTAAAATTAAATTTCAATTAATCTTATTGTTTTTGTTTTTTATTTGGTTGAAATAAAAAAGCTAATGCCACGAGCGGGATTCGAACCCACGATCTTCGGCAAGATACGCCGCTGCTCTAAAATTTGAACTGTCGTGATCTCGATCCAATCGGACACCAACTCCCCATCTCAACCTACAACCTTTCGAATTTTCCTTCTTTTTGCCATTTTTCAATGACGTATTGAATATGATATTTATGATGATGTAACTACAATATTTGGCACCTGTGACTCCCAGGACAAATCCATGTTTTCACCCTTAAAATTGTTACGTATAATTGTATTATATTTTATTGGAACAGCTGTTGAAGTTTTGGTAGATCCTACTTGCCTTCGTTAATCCTTTAAATAAATTAAACAACCAACGATGACATTAACTTTTAATTTTCTCGATTCTAAATAAGATTTCAAAGATGGTTCTGGAAAATGTTTTTACATATTATTACAACAAAACTGGAAGAAACATGTAAAATTTACTACATAAAAATACTCGATGATATCAACATACCAACTTAATTTGTATCCTTTCACATTTAACATAAGGTGCTTCCTTTCACACAATAGGATATTCAAAAATGGTATATAATTTACAAATTTAAAACATAAATCAAAATGTATATTCTCCCTTTAAATGTTTTTATTTTATGTACTAATTATAATTTTTTTTTTTTATAAATCATACCAAAATATAGTTGTGTAGAGATGAGTGACCGTTAATCGATAGTTATTCAAAAATCGTGAGATGCGGTCGAGTGCGATTTAGGTTTCAGAAAAACATTTTCTTTATCGTGCCAACGTTTCGATCTTTTATTGAGATCATCTTCAGGGCTCAAAGTGTTTGTCTTCTGTGTAATTGTGCCATCCTTGCGTGTCGTGTTGAGAGTGCCACGACAAGCAAGGATGGATTAATTTCACTAATTTCGTGGTCCGCTTGACCAATTAATATAACCATCACAATTAATTAAGGTTTTTAGTTGAGATAAAAAAGTCAATGGCACGAGCGGGATTCGAACCCACGATCTTCGGCAAGATACGCCACTGCTCTACCACTTGAGCTATCGTGACCTCGATCCACTCGGACACCAACTTCCCATCTCAACCCCACCTTTTAGGAAAAGGAGCAATGGCAAAAAGGAGGGAAAATTCAAAAGGTGGGGTTGAGATGGGAAGTTGGTGTCCGAGTGGATCGAGGTCACGATAGCTCAAGTGGTACAGCAGCGGCGTATCTAGCCGAACATCGTGGGTTCGAATCCCGCTCGTGCCATTGACTTTTTTATCCCAATTAAAAACCTTAATTAATTGTGATTTTTCTTAATGTCTATCTATTTGTCTATGGACGTCTGACGATGTTCGCTAGAGTCTTTCCGGTCGTAACTTTTCGAGTACTGGCACACTGCTCTCTTCATCAAGGTTGCTTCGTCCACAAGCGATTCCCTGTTTCCGGCTTTTCCTCTCCTGTTTGCAAGAATTTGCACTACATAGACCCTCACAAAAACATAAAACGTGTTCTACGGTCTCCTCTTCTTTCTGACAGTATTTGCAGTGTTTCTTTGTCGGTACTTCTTTTCAGTGCATGTACATTCTTAGGCAGCAGTGCCCTGTCAGGTCCAACCAAAATCCTGGTTCTGTTTCGGTTACCCTACAGTAAATTCCTTTCTTCTTCGCCCTTCTGTTAATCTCTTCGCATGCCTAGTGCATGTGACATTGTTCCGCCAGGTTTTGGTCTCATTAAGGATACATTTTTGGATGTGTATTTTTTTTGTGTCAAGATGCTAGGTCACAATAGGGTTTGGGACCTCAAGAATTTTGAATAACATGATCACTTTCTCATTGCCTCTGACCCGAATGCCCAGGAACCTATGCCAGGGTCAGGTGACTGAATTTTGCCAGGGCTTCCATACAATTCCATAAGCATGAGCGTATTTACCTAAGTTTAAGGTCAGTTCGATATTCAGATTTATCCCCAGCCCCCGTGCCTTTATTTGTTTTTGAGCCTTCATTGCACCAGTAGGAATTGGTGTTAAGAATATTCCTTTGGCCTACTCTTCCTCTGGTGTAAGTACGTTGTACTTGTTGGTGGAGTTGTATTTTGTAATAGTGGCATTGATAGACATGACTAGAACAGCATCTGCCTATATTGTTCGTTGTCATGGCCTATCCTTGTAGATAGTTGTCCATTTATTAGCCTGTGAGCCGCTCCTCTGATTTCTCCTTGGATTAAAATGTGGAGCGTCGAAAGGTTAAACGGTAAATCGAGGTAAATTTCATTTATATTTTATTTTCTTTGTTTAAAATTTCATCTCAGTTGTTTTATTGCATTTATTTTTCTTGCCTCCCAAATACGTAGGCTAGTCCTCCTGCTGTATAATCCTACAAATAGAGTAAACCGTTGGGTGTTTGACTTAACAATCTAAAAAGTTTGTATAAGACGCAGATGTAGGTGTATAATATACTGTGCTCTTTAAGAGATGTTGTATCTCCCGTTCTGTGCTTATAGCACACCTGTGAGTCCTAGTTCATCTAGGAATTTTTATTAGTAAGCCTTGTCTCAGTACTTGGATAAAGTTAGATAATTGTAAACATGTAATAAGCTATGATGGCACTATTCGAAGCCAACTGTAAGAATTATTGCATGCAATAAATTAGTGGGTTTGGATTTGTGATACCTTTTCAAGAAATTTGAACATGCAATCTGATGAAAACAAAAGGACAAGAGTCATACAATTAACAATTGAAAAAACAGAACAATCCGAGGGCTAAGGTTTTGGGACTGACCGTCATTTGAAAGCTGGAAGATGCCCTCTTTTGGGGCACATTTTGGCATAATTCATTTCGCGGAGGAGGGCGTTTACACCATCCGCACATTCCTTTTGTCTTGTTTTTTATGTTAATACAGCCGAGGTGGGTCCGAGGGAGTAATACAACACAAAAGCGGGCATTATGACCGGGGCAATCTAACCGGTCGCCCCGCACGTACGGCTGTTGGGAAATGGAAAAAATAAATTAAACCGATATAGAGGGAGAGAGCGTGAGGGTGCGGGGCTCCCCTGGAAATTATAGTGCCTCTCATACCCGGTATCCCGACTCTGGGTTTCCTGCAAAAAAAATGCATCAAGGGGTTATTGCTGATAAGAGTGAAGGATCCTGCTGATAAGCCTTCTGACCCGTTGGGGCTTAATGAGATCCGCGCTGGACCATTGTCTCCCAGTGCTTTTAAATCGCACAGTCGCACCTCGTTTCAAATTGTTCGGTAACAGACAAAAAAGTGGAGCACAAAAGAGTTTTATTTATTTGATTTATATATAACTTAAAAATACAAAAAAAAGTTTATTAAGATTGCCAGCGTTTGGACAAAATTGCAATTGTTTTGCCTGTCTGCCTATTTCCCGAGGTGTTTTTTTATATATGTAGAAGTGTTTTTCAAAAGGGGTGGAAATGAACCCCGGCGGAAAGTCCCACCTGGACGAGCTGGAAATTGAAAAGTCGACCGACCGACTAGCCTAGTTCTGCCCTCGAGGTCCTTCGACAATAATCATAGGTTGGCGCGGGAAATAATAACAAAAAAAATGAAAAAACGCCCTGCGGGTGTCGGAAAATACATGGAACGGACTTTTTTCTAAAAGGATCCCGCAATATAAATATGGCCGGGAAAACTCATTACATTCCGCGTTCTCGACGTATTTGCAAATGCGGATCCAACTATCAGGCACTCTCCTCTGCGGCGGCTATTTTTCCAGGGGTTTTCAGTTTTCCTTTTTTTCCCAACCCCATTGCCATCTCCCTTTCAGTATTTAAATGACAGGGACAAAGCAGCCCTCGCGAAATCAAACACACATGGGCATGGACTTTGTGTTAAATATTTATTCTTTTCGGAGTGGAAATTTTTTAACTGATGGCCCGGTCCGGTCCGCCTGGACGTTACTCTCGGTGAATGCTAAGTCACGACGACTTGTTTAATTTGCAATTTTTCAAACCACACCCAACCGAATTGAAGCCAGTCTATAAACAGCGTAAAGTGCCATTTTCAAATTGGAAAAAGAATTCAAACTAAAAAGTAAATTTACAAAAAAAAATGACAATTTACTGTTTCTGTAATTTACTGTTTTAATCTACCTCACAATGTGTGGTGTTTAGTGACCGTTAATGAATGATGATTTGGAGATCGTGAGGTGCGTTCTGGTGTGACGTAGGTTTAGAAAAACATTTTCTTTATCGAGCCAACGTTTCTATCTGTATTGAGATGATCTTCAGGGCCTGGGATTTATAAACATTGTTTAAATTTACTATTAAGTTTCATGGTCCGCTTGACCAAATAAATTCTTTTCAATTAATTAAGGTTTTGGTTGAAATAAAACAGTCAGTGTCACACGCGTGATTCGAACCTTCGGTTAGCAGCGTATTTAGTAGAAGGTCGTGGGTTCGAATCCCGCTTGTGACACTGACTTTTTTATCTCAACCAAAATCTTAATTGGTTGTTTAAATTATGCAAATACATGTAAGATGTGAAAAAATTAATTTCTATTATTGCATAAATTAATTTTTCACACCAGATCGCATCTCACGATCCACCTCACAACGTCCCCTCCTCAGACGTACAATACATTACATACAATCATATATTTCAGTGATAAATAATCATAACATTTGAATCCTGCTGTGTATAAAACTTGCATTCGACAAATCATTTTCCTCACCATATTTGCCAGAAAACCAAATTCACGAATATCTAGGATTGTTTAAAAAAAAAAAATTAATGGTTGAATTATTTCTTGTGTTGAAGCTTATAAGTTAAGGCTATTCTTGACATGCCCTTTTGCCCTGAGGCCATGGTCTCATTTTTTGCTCTTATTTCTTACTTTTCTTTTTGTTATACTTCTTCTGTACCATTTTAGTGTAAGTTTTAGATTATGAAGCCAATTAGAACCTGGAGATTTTTTATTTTTAATAATGTTACTAATGTGCAAGTCTCCATAGTTATACACCTGTAATTTGGTCATTACCAATCATTTTGGTAAATCCCTACCATGGCTGGGCTGGTCTGTCAGTTTTGGCATTTCGACAATTTGAGTTTGTTTCTGTGTACACCAAATTGGGTTGGTTCGAATCTTTTATCGCTCTTCTAAAAGACGATTTAATGCTAATTAATGAGATTTTCAGACATTGTATTTATATAAACCAAACGGATTTCTACCATTCGGTTTTAAATTCTAAATACGCTTTTCCTTAAATGTTTTTTTAAGTGGTATCTGCAGAAGGTCCTCATAATAATTAAATGGAAATAAAGAAATAGCTTTTTGAGTCAACATTTGATTCTTTCAACGTGATTTTTCTTAACTCAATCAAAATTGAATATAAACAATTAGAAACATTTTAATACGAATAATTGTGGTTTTCAACGCGACCGACATTCGGTGAAAGTTGTTAAATGACGTAAATCGTTGTGTATCTGTTTAGCGAATACTCACGATTCCAGAGAGATAGGCGTATTTAGGATCTGCCATGTTTTCACTTAAATCGAGGATTCAAAATTGAACGGAATTTAAATTAATCGTTGAGTGAAATTATTTGCTAATGAGATCGTTGAGTCTTGAGTGAAACCTTCACAGAAGGCAACTTGTTATCTTATTTACTTCAAGCATTTGGCGTCTGAAGCGCTTATACAAACTCATTTCAAAACATTTTTTTTTATTTTCTATGAAATAACAATATACATAAACAAATGTGTGGTGTTTATTGACCGTTACTTTATGATTATTTGGAGGTCGTGAGATGCGGTCTGGTGTGAAGTACGTTTAAGAAAAACATTTACCTTATTGTGCCAACGTTTCGATCTTTATTGAGATCATCTTCAGGGCCTGTGATATATAAACATTGTTTAAATTTTACAAATACATGTAGGATGTGAAAAAATTAATTTATACAATGCTAGAAATTTTAAATTCAATCAAATTATTTATACTCACTCATAGTATGATTCTTGTTATGTAATTTGTTGTGGTAAATAATGTGTAATAATAGTATGGATTCGGTCAGGAATGAGTTATTTTCAAAAAGATCTTTTATTTTTTCTCGGGGTCATCGTCACTTTCAGTGTCTGGGTGAATTACAAAACATTTGTAAATCGGAAAAAATACAATACAGATGTAAATAATATTAATTTTGAACCAAGTATTTCGTGCTCTCATAAAGTGAGGTGCTATTCTTCAAGTGTCATATTTGTTTCCTGTGAAATTGTTGTGAAACCTGAATTAGTATTAAGTTGTTATTAAAAAAAGCATCTAAACAAAGAGAATCTTAAACAATTATAACTCAACACTTCATAAAAGAACATCATCCACTGACCACAGTACGCAACGCATGGTCAACCAAATCACACAAAGACAAACCAATGTACATGTCCATTCCATTCGTCCTCACATTGTCACACAAATCTCACCCCTCTCCCTGTCTCTCTCTCTCTCTCTCTCTCTCTCTCTCTCTCTCTCTCTCTCTCTCNACTCTATCTATCTATCTATCTATCTATCTATCTATCTATCTATCTATCTATCTATCTATCTATCTATCTATCTATCTATCTATCTATCTATCTATATCTCTCTCTCTCTCACACACACACACACACACACACACACTCTTTTACTCTTGAATCAGAACATGTGTCTTGGCTAATTCGAATTCATGGGTCCTTTCCAGTAAGTAGGGAAAAAGGGATGAAGGGATGATAAGGGTTGGAAGTGTTTAGAAATGGGAGCATCTCTGTCTGGAATCTCCACGGCTCTATTAACTTCCCCTAAAGGTAGTCGCGAAATCACCCCCAGGAGACCACCCCTATTCCACCCCTGGAATTGCTGCCCTCTCGTTTTAGCTAAATGCAGCGATGGGTTAGTGGTCCATATTCTTTTAGTTTCACACGATCAGAAGTGTATAGGAAAAACGTCGGATCGTAGGTGGTTGAAGGTTGGTGGATTGTTATTAGCACAATTAGTCCGCAACGGTTTAGGCATTGACACGGCGCTCATCACTGAAAACACATTTTATGTCCCATTTATACCGAGTATTTCCACCTCTGGCACGAATCACGTCAGTTTTACATTCTTTGTAAAAAAAATTCTGATAAAATCTTGAGGTATTCTTTCCCATTCATCAAGAACAGCCGTTTCCAACAATTCTAAGTTGTTAAGACCTGGGCTTCGCTTAAGTTGGTCCCAAATGAGTTCGGTTGGGTTCATATCTGGACTTTGAACTGGCCACACCAAGCACTCAATTCCAACCTCATTCAACGTAGTCATCCACAATACGTGCTCAAAGAATATCTCACCGATGTGGGGAAATTACGCCCATCTGAAAATTTGGAGGCCAGTTCTCACCTCATTTGTAAAGATGACTCACCCCAAATCTTCAATTCACATGTTCCCGTGTGAAATGAAGTTTGGAAATTTTCCGACGAGTGGTAAGAGAGGACATCTGAAGTTATTTTCATTGAGCTTCTTCTTACAGTCCTGGTAGAAATCGAAACAATTCGTTATTGTCTTATCAGATTTCTTATCTTATATCCCGTTATGACGGTTTCGTAGGGCCTGAGGACGAATAAATTATCCTCTCTTTCGTCCGTAGACCTAGGTCAACTGACCTTCTTTCTAGTGTGAAGCCATATTTCTCTTAAGCGCCGAAGAACGCTCCTGTTGTAGTGATTTACACTTACTCTCCTGGTGACTTCGCCCTGCCTGTATCCTTCCTCTAATAATTGTATGACCCTGACACTGTCATCCTCACTCAAATGCCTGGTGCCATAGAAAAAGTTATAAGGATAAGGATTATTTGGAGATCATGAGATGCGGATCGAGATGCAACACGACACATCGCGTATTTAGGATCTGCCATGTTTTCACTTAAATCGAGGATTCAAAATTGAACGGAATTTAAATTAATCGTTGAGTGAAATTATTTGCTAATGAGATCGTTGAGTCTTGAGTGAAACCTTCACAGAAGGCAACTTGTTATCTTATTTACTTCAAGCATTTGGCGTCTGAAGCGCTTATACAAACTCATTTCAAAACATTTTTTTTTATTTTCTATGAAATAACAATATACATAAACAAATGTGTGGTGTTTATTGACCGTTACTTTATGATTATTTGGAGGTCGTGAGATGCGGTCTGGTGTGAAGTACGTTTAAGAAAAACATTTACCTTATTGTGCCAACGTTTCGATCTTTATTGAGATCATCTTCAGGGCCTGNGCCCTGAAGATGATCTCAATAAAGATCGAAACGTTGGCACGATAAAGAAAATGTTTTTCTAAAACCTACGTCACACCAGACCGCATCTCACGATCTCCAAATAAACCTTAACTAACGGTCACAAAACACCACACGTTTCTCCACAGTAAGAATAATATCAAATCAAATCAGCAAAGGAAAAAAGATTAACCGAAAGTGATCTTTAGTCATAGCAGAATGGAAGGGCGTAACGCTACTTTTTGTGTACTTGGGATTAATCAGTACAAAAGTAAACAAAGTAAATAAAACTTTATTTGCAGTTTATTTTGACTATGATAGTTCCTAATAATTACTTGTAACTAATGTAGAAAGATAATGGATTTAATTTTAGACTTTATAAACTGAGTGGTGCGCTAAATTTTTTCCATCAGTGTATATTTTATATGTAAAGTTAAGCATAAACATAAACATTTTTCCCAGTTTTAAATTACGAAATAATTTGGGCTGTTTTTAAGAAGACCAAATAATTTCTAATTTAATTTGTTTTTGACGTTAGAGTTCTCCCTTGCGCAATAACAAATTCTCCTTCTTTCTAGGGTGAAGACTTGTTTCTCTTAAATGCCAAAGAACCCTCCTTTTGTAGTAATTTACACTCACTCTCCTGGCAACTTCACCTTGCCTGTACCTCTCCTCAAATAATGATATGACCCTGCCAATGTCATACTCACTCAAAAGCCTTACTGGGGCCATTGAAAAAGGTTTAAGAATAAAAATATTATCAAATCAAATCAGCAAAGGAAAAAGATTAAATGAAAATGATCTTTTGGAGTAACAGAAAAGAACGGTACAATGCTACTTTTTCTACAAGTGGGATCATCTGTCAAAAGTAAATTTAAGAAGTAAACAAAGCATTATTTACTGTTTATTTTGACCATGATAGCTCCTAATTACGTATAACTAATTTTTAATTTTGCAGATAAATTTAAATAGTATTACTGGTCAGTTATTGAGGCCTTGCCCACTCCAAAATGTACAGTTTATTCCTATTCAAACCGCAAAAACTCATAAACAAAGAAAGATAAAAAATAGACAACCAAGGGCACCTACAAGTAAAGAAAAACATACTTTCATCCTGATAAAAGAGACTTAGCTTAATAGAATCATATGTCACACTTCTTATTAATTCGCCTTCTCCTCTTGAAGGTTCCACAGACCATTCAAACCACTTTTTTTTTTTTTTGTGGTTAAGTGAGCAGAAGTTCCCTGGTTTGGCCCATTCTGCAAAGCCCTTCTTTATTTGTAATCTTCTGTATCCACTGTATGCGTACTATGTGCCAGTATAAATGGGCTCAAGGGACAAAAAAAGGCCTCATTCTTCTTCTTGCTGCTTGGATCAAGCATCCAGCATTTACAAACATTTAACAGGCTGAGAATAGCATCTTAACATTCTCATTCTAATCATTAAACGATGAGTAGAATGACTAAAAAGGCTTTTCTTTTGAAAGAAAGTAGCTCTAGCCATCTCTATTCAGGCCCTTATAGCCTTTTACGATATAAAAAGATTGATACATACATAATGTCAATTGATAAAGCTCATATTAAAATTTATAAGAATGAGGTTCACTCATCACTCAGCATGATTATCAGCAGTCCTGAAAAAAACCCAAAGAATTTTCAAATGGGCTCTAAGGAAAAAAAGAAATCCAGAGCCCCGAGGCCAAGTTTTATTATAACTTCTGGCATTGCAAACCACAGTTTAAAAAAGTGATAAATTTAAAAAAAAATTAAGGAAGCAAAATCATGTATTATATGAAAGCAGAGAAATTAATAAAACAAAATAAACAATACCAAAATGGACTATATAAAAATCCTGAATAATTTTCTTAAAGTAGATTATATAATATTAAACTATAAAGCAATAATCACTAAAACTGAATTTATCACAGTGCCAGTAAATAAATTAATTATTAATTCAAGTTAATAAATGAGACATCTTAAATTTCAATGACAAACTCCAAAAGGCAGTTACATGTTACAATAATTATGTATAAAGCAGTAAGTTATGTTTGACAGGATTATCAATTGCACACAAATAAATAAACTTATCCGTCTATGTACACTTTTTAATGAAGTTTGAAATCACTCCAGGACAAGTGATAAAAACTGAGAATTATTTCTTCTTTTTGGCTTCTGACAACGTTTTTATCCTTTTGTCCATATCTTCAAGCGACTGTTTCAAGTTTTTAACAGATACTGTGAAGTGCTCTTCCATTTTTTTCAAAGCCTCTTTGGTCGTCTCGCAACTGTTGACGAGCGTCTGCTGCATTGATTCAACTTCACTTAATGATTTGATGAAACCATTTCCCTGCTGGTGAAGTGCTTCGAGGGCCACCATACGGTCTAAAGCACGTGGTAACACTTGAGCCATTTCTTCAGTCGTTTTCGTAAGTTCATACAACTCAGCAATCTAAAGGTTAGGGATGATCATTTTATAACAACCTTTAAACTTAAAAAAAAAGTTTATATACCTTATTGTCTGCCTCAATATCAGAAGAACCCGTAATAGCAGATGATCTTTCAGCAAGTTGGTCCAATTTTGTCAGAAGTGCTGACATGCGAACATCAATAGCTTCCAACTGTGAAGTATCAAGCAATGCAACTTTTCCAGCAACCCAATGGGACGTTTCAGTTAGGCTTTTTTCTCCTCCCCCTACAAGCCTCCTCTAAAAGTGATTTCAAATAAGAAAAGCTCACAAGCCAACTAATAAATATATTACCAAAGTATCTGGTGTATTAGCGACGATGGCATTGAGTTTTTTTACCCGTGCCTCTAGATCTGCGATTCGGGCTGATGAGCCTAAGTGCACTTGGTGAGGCCTTGTGCTGACTTTGTACTTAACTTCACAAGATGGCCCTTCGCCTGGAACCACCCTGGAGTCGCCCTTGCCCTTTGATGAATCGACAGAACCAAGCTGGTCCAGTTCAGAGAGCATTTTCCTTGTAAAAACACCCTTGTAAATAAACTAAAATTATGCTGACATATATTTTTTTGTAAGTACTTATCGCTCATTTAGCCGAGTTTCAGGAACTAAATGTCGTTACAGCACTCATTTTTATTTATGGCTAAAATTATATTTTGGGTATTCAACTATTAAAAACTCAAAATTCATATTTTGCCAAATGCATGTATATCTTGTTCAAACCTCTGTGATTTTCACTAAGGAAATTGAAATACCTTAGAGAAATTCAAATGGGAATATTTAGCACAATTGTGAGGATTATGAGTATGTATATAAAATAACCTCTCTATATTTATCACACAAAAATCAACACTCTTCTCTGAGATATTTAAGATATAATTTATTAACAACAAAAAATGTGGCCATATAAACAAGTAGAAATACAGTGAGTAAATTAGGATGGAAATTTAAAAGGAGGTATTGGGTCCCAGCCATAGGTCCATTGACACCTTTTTCAAAACTTACCCTTCCGCCTTTATTCCTGATAAAAGAGACTTAGCTTAATAGAATCATATGGGCCCTCTCACTAAATACAATCCTCAAATATAACTATAAGCGTTAATTATAAAAAATGACTATTTATTATTATTATATTTAACTTATATACTTATAATTATATTTGACTATTATATTTAACTAATTAATTAATTAAGTTTCAAATTAATAATATATTTTAAAAAAATGTTTTAATGAAAATGAGGTTTTGGTTATCTTTGTCAATTAAATATTATTTTATTATTTATTTGTTTATAAATAATAAGAAAAAGTTATAAAATAAACAACCTATTGAAGAAAAAATAATAGTAATGAAAACAAGCCATGTATGTTCATATAAAATATATTTTACATTTCAGTCCACTTCATCAGTCCAAAAAGAAATATTTGAAGGCCTAAAAGATGAATAAAGAGATGCCAAACCTCTCTTACAAACAGGCCCAAAACAGCAGAGGGCGTGTGCCATGTATAAGGAGGGAGAAATCAAAAAGTTGCTGCTCCATCCCACTACAAGCATGTACTTGGTGGAACTAAGTGCAATATTGCTCATGCTGAATAAAAAGTAAAAACCGTAATTCTTTTTTGCTATGTGCCGACTCGTTCAGTGTGGTTCAGAAACACAGGAGAAAAAAAGCAATATTTTGTCATATCGTTGGACATGTGCATAATCTTGGGGCATGGTGGCTGGCACAGATTGCTGCTCTGGTACTTCAGAGCTATAGGGATTTTTAAACGTATGTAGTGTTTGTGTTGTTTTGGTTAATTTATTAGAATAAATGAAATTTATTAGTGTGAAAGAAAGGGGTTGTTTAACCCTGTTTGGAGGAATATCAAGTACTCATGTGGGCTTGTGTGACAACTGGAGAGAAAAGTTAAGTTATTAACGTGGATGGAGTGGGTTCAATCCTGCCCCAAAGAATATTGAATTGGGGGAGTGAATGTGACCAGTCTTCTATGTTTGTGGTGATGTATATTATTTAATGTGTGCTTTATTTTGGGACCCTCAACCTAGCTGCAGGTTGAAAAATACACGAGAAAAAACAAACAAAGAAGTAAAAACAAGTGCAGGACCAGTGATGTTTTTCAGCCCTTAAACCTCCCACATTATTATTATATTTCCAGCCACTATTGTGTAATTTTTATTTGACAGAGAAGTGATTTTTTATACCGTAATGCACGAGATGTTAGCACAGTAACCCCAGGACAAGTTCCTTTTTTGGTTCTTGTGATCATCAGACCTTCAGTCCTTTATCTTGATGAATTGATACTTAATTTATTTTTCTGTCATTGTCCCTTATTTTTCATCCTATATGTCTGATGTATTTGTCCTCCGTATTCCAACATCATGGCATATATGCCATTTTTGTTAAGTTGTTTCGTTTTGTCAATGTTTTCTCATAGCATTTTCCAATTTTGTTTGTGGTCTGCAGTGCTTTTAAATTCCTTTTCCCATATATGTGAATACTGTCCATTTAGTGGCTGCTTTCTATTTTGTGAAATATTTTCGTCCTCATCCACAATTTGGTGATGGTTTGCACTTAGGTTTAGTTTCATTTTATAAAAAATTACTAGTCTATACATTTTTTTGTATGTATTTATAACCTAAAGCAATATATTACCATATATCCTTTCATTCGTACTACAAGCTAAACTGTGCATCCCTTGCCAATGATTGATTACCTGATTAGAGCTTTAAATTTAACTAAGCTTAAGTTTTTTGTAATATTTGTCACAGGAATCTGGTCTTAATCGACTTACTTGATTTGAGCACCTTCAGGATCTGCCAGGTTGGTCACAAGTTCAGTCCCAAAAGTTTTATCCAGAGCTAGCTCCTCCAGCTGTTTGCTCATCACCTCTAGATTTGTGATGACAGCACCATCAATATTTTCATTGGTCTCCTTCTCACTTTCCTTGTAAATGAATTGAAATAAAGCTAAGAATGTCTGAGACCCTTGCAAATTAAATTTTACCTTTACTTGAGCGACTTCCTCCAGAAGTTCTTTCATCTCACATTTCAGCCTTTGGTACTTTTGAAGTGGGGTCTCTATTTCACCAGGAGGGACCAACTGCCATTCACCACTGAAATAATTATAACACAGGTTCACTTATTGTCATTTCAATTTTTTTTAGTTCATTCATAGAAAATTAGATAGAATAATAGACAGAATAGAAATAGAAGCATGACAGAGATTTACTTGTAAAGGTATAAATTGTGTATACGATAAATATACCTAATTCCATAACCAGTCTTAAACGTCTTGCTTAGCCTGTCTGAGAAATCCACTTTCTTCGCATTCAAATGTTTGCCTTTGAATTTTGAGAAAGCATCACTAGCATTGATCTTCACATGTTCAATCGATTCAGACTCCTGAATTCAGAAAATCTGTAAAAAACATACATACAAAAGTCAAAGTACAATTCAAACCTCTTCTGGCTCCTCTTTCGTCTGATCGGCCTCAGGTAGATCAGTCGTCTCGTAGACATCAGGCTGGTCATACGCCTATAACAATACATTTTAATTTAAAAAAACCTTGTTTCACTTTATTGTAAAAGGAATTAGTTGCAAGGAAAAATTAAGACCTTCATAATGAAAGGGATCAATGCACTGATCCACATATCCATGTCTTCCTTCCGTACTATTAAAGGTTCTAAGTTGCAGGGAAACATTTAACTGATTTGTTTAAGCAGATGTTTTATATGTGAAAAAATCAATCAGGTGGCACACCTTACTTCCTTGTAAGGAATATTATTAAGTTTTTTTTATGACAGTCTTTGAATATCATGAACTTTCAAAAATAATTTTTATAGGCTTTTATAGCACAATATTTTAAATGAACATATAAAAGTTCATAAATATTTTAGTTATGCAATGAGGATAGTCATCTCTATGATGAAGTATTGAACTTGATGAAATTTGTCCATTCTTTCAAAATGACTGACTGTTTCATGCACAGAAATTGTTAATATTAATTCATAATTTTTTGTTTGTTAATAAACTTGTTATAATAATTTATTTATACACACTGATGGACAAACTTAACACACCACTCAATTTATTTAGCTTAAAATTATATCCGTTATTTTTCTACATTAGTAATAGATAATTAAGAGCTATCATAGTCAAAATAAACTGCAAATAAAGTTTTATTTACTTTGTTTACTTTTGTACTGATTAAACACAATTACACAAAAAGTAGAGTTACGCCCTTCCATTCTGTTACGACTAAAGATTGCTTTCAGTTAATCATTTTTCCTTTGTTGATTCCGTTTGATATTCTTATTTCTTTTTCTGTGGCTCCAGTCAGGCATTTGAGTGAAGATGACAGTGTCAGGGTCATATTAGAGGAAAGATACAGGCAGGGCAAAGTATGAGAGTAAGTGTAAATCACTACAATAGGAGGGTTCTTCGGCGCTTAAGAGAAACAGGGCTTCACACTAGAAAGAAGGAGATTTGTTGTTGTGCAAGAAAGAACTCTAATGTCATAGAGGTACTCACAAGATATAATTGAAGAACATGCCATTTGCCCCCTACATCAGTGAGAGATTCTTGCTAATGCAGGATAATGCGCTGTGGTAAGAGATCCCCCAGTGCCAGGTGTTGGGCCCTGAAGTTATTTTTATCGAGCTTTCTTGTTGCAGTCCTGGAGGAAATCGAAACATTTTGGGCTTGTCGTAACAGATTTCTCATTTCATTTCCCGTAAGGCTGCGGTTTCATAGGGCTTGATGACAGATGAATCTATCGTCTCTTTCTCCTCTTTCAGGTCAACTCTGTCCTAGCCTTCTATTGTGGAACCCAGTTTCTCTTAAGCGACAAAGAACTCTCCTATTGTAAAATGATTTACACTCAGTCTCCTGGCGACTTCGCACTGGCTGTATCCTTCCTCTAATAATGTTATGACCGTGATAGTGTATATATAATATATAGATAATAAGTGTAAGAATACTATTGACTGAAATCAACAAAAGGAAATAAAATTAATTAGGGTTTTTAGTTGAGATAAAAAAGTCAATGGCACAAGCGGGATTTGAACCCACAGTGTGGTTGAGATGGGAAGTTGGTGAGCTATCGTGAGTCCGAAAGTCGGTGTCCGAGTGGATCGAGGTCACGATAGCTCAAGTGGTAGAGCAGCGGCGTATCAAGCTGAAGATCGTAGGTTCGAATCCCGCTCGTGCCATTGACTTTTTTATCTCAACTAAAAACCTTAATTACTTGTATAATATTAATTGGTCAAGCGGACCACGAAACTAGTGACTTTAAAAGGAAATAGATTTAATGAGAGGGATCTTTATGTGTAGCAGAATGAAATGGAATATACTACTTTTTTGTGCAAATTTGTACAGTAGTAAACGAACTATTAGTTAGTGTTTATTTTTACTACAGTTGTTCCAAATTAACTGGAACTAATGTGGAAAGATAATGGATTTAATTTTTCACTTAATAAATTGAGTGGTGTCAAAATTTGTCCATATTTGTGTGTATTTCATCACTGACCACAATGTTAGATACATTTTTGCAATATTTTCATTAATTGTGTGTTTCATCAGTTTAATCACTAGGTTTAACGATTGGGTTGGTTCGAATCTTTTATCGCTCTTCTAAGGAAGATTTAATGCTAATTAATGAATTTTCATTCGTTGTATTTATATAAACCAAACAGATTTCTACCATTCGGTTTTAAATTCTAAATACACTTGTTCTTAAATTTTTTTTTTAAGCGGTATCTGCAGAAGGTCCTCATTGTAATTAAATGGAAATAAAGAAATAGCTTTTTGAGTCAACATTTGATTGTTTCAATGTGATTTTGTCTTAACTCAATCAAAATTGAATATAAACAATTAGAAACATTTTAATACGTATAATTGTGATTTTCAACGCGACCGACATTCGGTGAAAGTTGTTAAATGACGTAAATCGTTGTGTATCTGTTTAGCGAATACTCACGATTCCAGAGAGATGTGCGTATTTAGGATCTGCCATGTTTTCACTTAAATCGAGGATTTAAAACTGAACACAATTTAAATTAATCGTTGAGTGATATTCGGCAATGAGATCGTTGAATCTTGAGTGAAACCTCCACAGAAGGCAACTTGTTTGCTCATTTACTTCAACCATTTGCCGTCTGAGGCGCTTATGCAAACTCATCTCAAAACATTTCCTTTCTTTTCTCTGAAATAACAATCTACTTAAACAAATCTTTAAAATAAAACAAGATAGTGAAATACTAATACAATGTAAACCATTCTATATAAGAGTAATTACGTAATATACCTGTTTTAAATATAAAAATTTTAGTAAAATTTTTGACTTCTCGCTGTTTTATACTTATCCGAGAATCTTTATTAGGTCAAATTTTCTTTTGTAAAATCATAAAAAGGGTGTTTGCCACTTGCATGGCATGCGGACCCCAATTGGGGCTTCGTAGGGTATGGCCATCAAGACATACTCAGCACATAATTTTTTTCTTAGCGGGGCTGCTGGCTGTAAATAAGCACCGGCGCCTCCATTAATTATGATCTAGTATGATTTCTTGTTATGTAATTTGTTTCGGTAAGTAATTTGAGTTAGTAAGATCGGTCAGGAAGGGATTATTTTCGAAAAAGACAGTTTTCATTTTTTTGCTGAGCGGTCAACTTTCAGAGTCTGGGTGAATTACAGACAATAAAGATGTAACTAATAAACGTTTTTAACGAAGTATTTCATGTTCTCATAACGTGAGGGTGCTATTCTTGAGATGTCATATTTGTTTCGTGTGAACTTGTTATGAAACCTGAATTAGTACTCAAAACAAAGAGAATCTTAAACTATAACTCTTGAATCTTGAATTATAACTCAACACTACATAAAACAATATCATCCACAGAGCAGTACACAACAAATCATCGTCCCAATCACACAAAGACAAAACGATGTACATGTCCATTCCATTCGTCCACCCAAATTAACTACATTTCTCTCCTCAGCCCACATTAAAATAGCCTTCGAAAACACAGTAGTTATAGTACATTTATATATTTTTGTACAAGGATTATATACGTATATAAACAAATAAATATGTATATGGAAAGACGGACGAAACAACACATCTATAACTCACGTAAAACTAAAACTATAGCATTGGCCACATACTACTTTGAAAAACAGCACAATTTTCATTTCGACAAAATACAAATACCAAGCACTGGAAAAAAATAAAGTGCAACTTTCTAAACATAGCTTACATTATCAGAGAAGCAGCATTAATTAAAGAATAGATACATGCACACTCAACCGTAGCTATGCCAATATCATAAAGCATATAAACTATTGAACTTTATTTTTATATTTCCCTTTCCGTAATTATCATCCAAAATAATTAACTTCCTTTCTAATATTAGTAACTGTGCACATTGAATAAACCCCAAATCACAATGCCAATCCGGAAAAATCCTCATTTTCAATTTTCTTTGAGTCATGATCAAAGAAAATTTCCCATATTTACCGTGTCCCCCACCATGTCACAATCATAAAGAACAGCAGAATACAATTTCATGTTTTACAATAATTTCACACGAAACAAACGTGAATAGCACCACACTTTATGCGAATATGAAATTCTTGGTTCAAATTTATATTATTTACGTTTGTATTGTATTATTTTTTCCAATCAACCTAAGTATTGTAATTCACCCAGGCTCTGAAGATGGCCCGAATAAAGGTCGAAACGCGGTAAAAACATGAAAAATGTGTTTTTCTAAAATACTTAATACCTGACCGCTCTCACCATTTAAACAAATTATTGAACAACCGGTCCCTAAAAATACATATTATTTTTTAAACTGTTTTTAAGGCATAGATTCTTCAAATCTTCAGTCTTAGTCTGTATAGTTATAATTGACGATACTTGAGAGTTGTGTTTTCATAATACAAAATTTCATGCAGGGTGTATTGGTACAATACAATCATTTTGGATTTTTTCAAATTTAATTCATTTGTGTGTTTCTTAATGACCTGTGGTTTCGTAATGTGTTGAAGTCGTGAGGAGCGGTCAAGAATGAGGCAGTTTAGAACAACACCTCTTTCATTTTTTTTTGCCGATGTTTCGTCTTTTATTCGGGCATCTTCAGAGCCTGGGTAAATTGCAAAACATTTGTGATTGAAAAAAATACAATGGAAGATGTAAATATAAATTTTTAACCAAGTATTTCATATTCACATAAAGAGTGGTGTTATTCTTGTGGTGTCATAATCGGTGGGTGAACGTGTTGTGAAATTGTATGCTGCTGTTTTTATAAGATTGTGACAAGGTGGGGGACGCGCTAAATCTGGGAAAATTTCTTTGATCATAGGCAGTTTTATTTAACTCAAAGGAATTCGAGAATGGGGATTTTCTGGATTGGATTTGTGATTCGGCATTCAGTATTGGAAAGGAAGTTAATTATTAAGGACGATAACGAAGGAAAGGGAAAAATAAAATTAAGGTTTAATAGTTTATTTGCTTTATGATGTTTGAGTAGGTACGGCTGTTTGCATGTATCTGTTCTATAATTAATGCCCTGTGTATCTCTGTTAATGTAAATTCATTAAAATCTGTACTTTATTTACATTATGTAATAAGATGGATTTACAATCCTACATCAGCCATAACAAATGTCTTATAACATGTGCCGCAACTGGAAAAGTCTGTGCTCTTTGGTTTCCGACAAACAACTAAGTTTGTTTGCAGAAGAAAATGCAGAGGAGAAAGAAGTGAAAAAACATGACTGAGAGCCGACTATAAAGGTCGATTCACACATATCAGTGAAGTGACAGTGATCGTCACAGGTCATTCTTTCTTCCGTGCCTTGTAGTGGTGGATTGGCAAATGAAATGCCAATGTTTTCAGATGATGAACTTTTGATTATCGCCCTCATTTTGGATGAAGAGTGGAACGACAAGCGAGCAAACGGAAGTGGATTCATCAAGCATGAAACAAGAATTTGCCTCAACTTATAATGAATTATTGTAGCAATTTTTACTTGCTGCATAACTTAAGACTTTAACTTCTTAATACATTAAGAAATACGATATACTTACGTGTAATTACGTTACTTCCCAAGCGGAATCAAGGAGTGAAACACTCCAAAATTTACATTTATAGGGAGGAAACACAAGGAAAATGCATTTCGTTTATGAGAAATATTCCCTGATTATTTAGTTCTGATACTGGATCTCTCCCGTAGTTATCTAAAACCAATACCCTTAAAACAAGTTCTAATCTAAGTTGATCATAATTTATTATTCACAGAAAGCAAACATTTTAAGTGAGTACAAATATATTTGTATATTTAAACAATGTTTATAAATCCCAGGCCCTGAAGATGATTTCAATAAAGATTGAAACATTCGCACGATAAAGAAAATGTTTTTCTAAACCTACGTCACACCAGACCGCATAGTAATGTAATCATAATGTAAACACTACTGAAATATAGAGGTACCTTACTCCCCATTTGTTTTCATTTCTTCTCCAATTTTTCTCCAGAGAATATTATTGAAATCTGAGTCCATACATTAACCTGATCAAACAACTGAGGATTATTTCGCACCAACTTAATGAGTTTATCTTCATTCATGTTATACGGCCGTGAAAACGGTAAAATATCGTCAACAAGAAATCCGACGATCGTCCGGTGACAACGGCAGCACAAGTTGGCAGGCCGCGGTCGTGCGCCAGGCGTGTGAACAAAGCCATTCAATTTCTAAGAAGAATATTTTCAAACCCGCCGGTAGAACAAAATGCCGGTCATGACACTGTCACTTCACTGATGTGAATCAATCTTTACTTTCCTGTTTCTTAAATTTTTAATTTTACAGTTGCTCCCTTTAAGATTACATGTTTTTACAGTTATAAATAGTACAATATGATTTTTAAATTACAATCCTATAATTTTTTCCATCTACTTTCACTCTGGTCACTTAGGTGGTAATTATTATTTGAATTTATAATTTTTTTCTTAATTAATTTTTTTTAATATATATAGACTGTAAAAATTCAATGATTTATAATAAAATAAATAAATAAATAAATTGCAATTTCAGCACTCTTTGCACTTTGCTTACTCCTTGAGATTCTAGCTCTGATAAAATCTGAGATTCCGGGCAATGTACCAACCAGGAGCGCACCTGACACTTAAAGAAAACAAAATAAAATAAAATAAAACAGGTATTGAAGTTTTGGAAGTGGAAATAATCTGTTTCACGGTTTATGTCGAGAAGGACGGATCTTTTCTTTAAAAATTCATATTTATTGTCAGGGCATAAAATTTGACAAACCGACAGAACTTAGTAGGTCTTAAGTTGAAAACATAAGTGTATCCTTAATCATACTCTAAGGACATGAAATCGAATTATCCACAGCATTTCATTTTGGTTTTTATAAATGTAACTTTGTTCGGGGGATCGGTTTTTAAGATGGATTCGTTTATTTCCATCACAATAGTAATAATAAAACAAAGTTTGAAAATATAAAATAAAACACTTTTAATTAAATGAAAAATAACTATAAAAAGAAAATTGTTTAAATAGTACAACATGATTTTTAAATTATAACACTATTGCCCGTCATTCACTTTGCTTACTTTGGTGGCAATTATTATTAAAATTTATCTGTTTACTTATTTTATTACATTTCCTAATTTATTGAATTTTTTAAAAATAATATAGACTTTGGAGAAATCAATAAATTAGGAAAAAATTATAACAATAAAATTAATAAAAAGATAAACTGAAAAAATAATTGCTGCCTAAGTGACCAAAGTGAAGTGAAAAAAAATGATTATTTGGACATCTGGAGATAATTCATTCATTTATTAATTAACGGTCACTAAATACTACACATTGTACATATTGTAAAGTGTTATAATTCAAAAATCACTGTAATGTTTATAATTCTAAAAGCCTGTAATGTTAAAGGGGACAGTCTCCGGCTACGACAAACCAAGTGAAATGCAGCCTTCAGATGAAGCACCTCAGCCGAATCCAGCATATGTCGTAACTCACGACTATTTTAAAACATTTGGTAAATAAATATTTAATACATTAATATTTTAATTAACATATAAAATTAATGTATTATTCTAATTTTAGGAAGGGTCAAATGTGTTTAAGAGGCTCGATGTGTCATAGTTCATCGTAATTAACATACCAGTTGCATAGATGAATATAAACAGTTGTTTCAGGAGAGTTTGGGTTAAAATGTATTAATTACAAACCAACGGGGTCACTGGATTAGCTAGTTTCCTAATTGTAACTTTGGAGTGGTTAAACCACAGGTTAAACCACAAAAGCTTCAGTGAAATTGATCCTTTTTGAATATTTAAATTTCACGTAATACGTACAAAGCACATAGTTGTCAGATATTGAATATATAATGGTCGCGTCGGATATAAATAAAATTGTATCGTCAAATAATTACCTATTTACTGTTCTTCAAAGACATACGAATTTTTAAATGAATATTTGTTAAGTACGTAAATGTATTATTGATTATTACCAATATGGTCTATTTGATACATAACATTGCCACAATTTTACTTTTAAACCAATTTTAAAACTTTTTTTAGGATTGATAAGATAATATGATATATTGCTCAAGCTCAAACCTCTCTCGCGAGTGCATTACCCATTTATGTCATTTTCAGTGATCAGTTATTGACTCCAATATGGATCGGTGGCTGAAGAAATGATCTGGAGGAAGCATACAGTTTCTCCATGACCTTCACAGCCAGACAAGCGCCGAATTGGAATTGATGAGGTGTGAGGACAACCTTTCGATGAACACATTACTGACGCCATGTCAAGTAAAGTACAACCTTCGGATGAAGCACCTCAGCTGAATCCAGCAAATTCAAATTCTACAAGTCCCCGAATAGGTGCAGGTCAAACAGCCATTAGAAGTGGAATATAAACGTACGTACCACGACAGTTTCTTAAATTTGGGATTTATAGAGGCTGGCGAAGGAAAATCTCAGTGTGTCATTTTCGCGAAAGTCCTTCCAAACAGTTCTTTGGTTCTAGTTAAATTGCTTCAACATTTTGTGGTCCACACGTAGAACTGGGAGAAATAGGCATAGAACTTGAAAAGTTATCGAGTGGCACGGGCAGATAAAGGTCTCACCATCGCTGAAACCCTCATAAAACCGTGTGTTAACTATATAGTACCTTACATGCTTGACGTAAAAGCAGTAAAACTTATATGTTCGATGTCATTATCACACAATACTGCAAAAAAACGNTATATATATTTCGCAAAGCATCTTCTGCCAATGCACTAGGTGCCGAAATATTCCGTTTGTTGGACGACGTTTTTACATCTAACGAAATTTCTTGGCATTGAAGTGTGCACAGACAGCGCAAAAAAATCGACGATCGGAGTGATTATTAAAAAAAAGATAAATCGAAGAATTGCAGCAGCAGTCATTGCGTTATCCACAGGCATGATTTATGTATGTAACAAATGCGAGCCTCTTTTAAGAAAGAGCCTCTTTTTGAATGAGTCTGTTCAAATTATTGATTGGCAATATTTTATATGAATTACCTTTATCAAGTTGCGGCCATTGAAGTGAAGACTTTTCACAATACTATGTAGCGATCCACTGCTTCTGACTTTCACGTTAAAGGAATTACGTTCTGAAGTGTTATTATTTAAATCCAGTTTTGGGTTGAATCTGTTGAGAAGGAAGAGGTGGAATTTTTTCATGTGTCAAAGGATTTTTTAAAAGAAAACAAACTGCAGCTGTACAACGTCACGTTGATTGATGAAATATATGAACACCTTCGATGTTTGGAGATATCCTTTTTCCCACGTCTCGAAATACAATGCTGCAAGACGCAGCATCAAAAGTTTCGACAAAGCCGACCAGTCCATCTTCAAGTAAATACGAATGTTTGACAGACTTTACTTGAAATTCCAATTTGAAATCTAATTTCAAGTTCGATACTTAACCCCATTTTTGGCCCGTTAATGTTCAAATTATTACTTTCGAATTTGGCTCGAGTTTTACCTGCCTGTAAACGGTAACTGAACGGAACGGAATATTTAATTGAATTTAGTTTTGAAAATAGAATAAGAAATGTTATCGGCAAAAGGAGAGCCTAGGTGTTGTGTCAGCACTCCTGCATCGGGCGGGACGAACGGAAATGAAAAGAGTCAGTAGACGTTGGGCGGTCGGTGGGAGCAGATTACTGTGAGATTTGTGTCATGTGAAAGGTCGTCTTAGGAGACGGAGAACGGGAGAAAGATGAAGGATCGTCACGGTGCTGAATGTAACGAAAAGCGAGGAGGTGACTACACTGCATGACGAGTTCAGGACCGACTTACGGCGACGCCCGGCATAACGGCCCAATTTATGTTTTACCTTGGTGAACTGGTTCAACTGAACGGGATGATGGAAGAAATGCAGGCTGAGAGCCACTTTTTGAAAGGCTTCCTGCCCTTAACGCGAATGAGGAGAGGTTTTATTGATGGGAGGTAAAGTGATTAAGGTATTATTCGGAAACCACGACTTAGCACAGACTCAATAAACACTACAAGAGTTAGACCGCCAGAATCTACATCAGCCACTATCATATCTCCCTGACCCGACAATTAAGTGTGAGAGCGGAACAGACGGGCGCTCAACTGAACAAGATGATGTCGATATGGTCACAGGCCATGGGTGTGTTCGTAACGAAGTTAGCAAAATTGAAAGACCTGATTGCGATTCAATATCAAATCCTGTTCTTGTACATGTCTCCAGTAATTAATGCTTTTGAATTAGGGCGAAATTAGAATTACGGTCGCTCCATCAAGTGGTATTGTCCCTGGCACGAGGAAGATTGGATAGCACCGTACTGTCCCCTTTAGAGTTTAGCAAAATTTGGTCTAAAGTAGCGACTATGTTGCCGCCGCAGCTCCGATTGATAACAGGTACTTCCTCTGCCGAGATGTATCCTTACTATGATGCCGCCGAGGTCAATGCCACCTCCACTCGGGAGTGCTTGCAGGTGTGATAGTGGCCTCAAGGGAACGAAGGCTCAGGCTGCTGCGTGTGACAACCCTGACAGTTCGGGGTCCTTCTAATGGTGTGACACTCTTGCTATAACCGGAGAACAAGTACTTCGTTTAGATCCATGGAGAAGAACCCCGCTTCTTAGAGGAAATGAACAGCTCGTGTGCCCTGCCCGATGGCCGCTGGTATCTCGGCAAAGGCCATCCTGCGTAACATTGCTTTTCTTAGGAGAGGTTCGCCAAGCTTGCCCGCTGTGTTCGTGGACCGTACTCGGACCGTACCATCCTGTCTTGGCCTGGGGTGAGAAACGTTTACAGCGTCCCGGCGCCGACGAGTCTGATCTTCGAATGTGACTACAAGGGAATGATTACCGTAACGGAGATGGAAATGCAGAACACGGGCAAAGTGGCAGCTGCAGGAGGATGTATGCTACGCACGTAATACAGAGGACAACCGTACCACTAATGCATTACGCTACTCTAGCTCAGAAGTGAGCGCCAACGGATGGAAGGAGGCGGAAGAAACGCTCTTGCGGGTCGGCGAAGTATCAAAGGGACGATACGAGCCTGGGAAGAAGGGCTGAAAGCACTAGGAGCAAAAAGAAGATAAGTTGGACGAGGAGGCGTGCACTGGTAACGGGAATCGGCGCGAGTTCCATCAGCGTACTGCTGCTATTGATCGAAGACAGAACCTGGAGGTGGAGGCGTCGAGGGCGTGCGGTAAGAGCTTCACCAAAAGAGAAGAGTGCCGCACCCAGCGCTACGCCAACCTTGAAAGAGGTTATCGATGGGAACAGTGGTGAGGTTAAGTAGTGAAGGGTAACAGACTGTTGAATAGTGTCAGAGTGGTTGTTCCAGAGGGTAGAAACCACTTCAAACGGAGGGGAGTGAATTGCAATCGGTGAAGGGAATGTTTAATTGAATCTAATTTTGTAAATATAATAAGAAATGTTTTTGGCAAAAGGAGGGCCTAAGTTCTGTGACAACAACTCTGCCTCAGGCTGGGACGAACAGAAATGAAAGGAATCAGTAGACGTTGAGCTGTCGGTGGGAGCAGATTACTGTAAGATTCGTGCCACGTGGAAGGTCGCCTTGTTGGCAGTAACGATCGGTGACTGGCTGTCTTAATCAGAGTTGGGGCGAAATTACATGCAAAATTTTATTGTGAAGGCTATCCAACCTACCCTATTTTGCCGAGATCTAAGAATAGATAGTTGCTAAGCAGGGAACTTGATTATAACTAGGATAAATATTGTGGAATAAAATCGACTTAGGGAATCGAAGAGTTTTCATTTAGACCCATGTCTCCGGTGCTACATACTTATTAATTCGATTCTGCCCATTTAATTTTTGTGTTCCTGATTTTGTAAAACAAAGTTATGTTATATCACTCTCCACCATTTAGTTATGAACGGACTGGGTAATTTATAAAAATTTAATTTACCATTTGTATACTATAAGTATTTAATTTTAAATACTTGAATGAGAGGGGTCCGCCCTAGATTTTGTCCCGCGAAAGGGGTCCTCTGGCTAAAAGGTTTGGGAGCTCTGATGTACACTGACTTATCTCTTGATCGCCTTGTTGGATTGAAACTCAAGAAAAGTTAAACTTACTTAATAAATATTAACGTTTTAACTATTAATACCAAAATATTATTTACTAGGTATTCACTAGATCTGAACACTGTTGAAAAAATCGAATTTTTTTTTATTATTATAAAATATTTTCTTTGGAGGAAAAAGTGTTACATGCTATGGCACAGGTCGCTTGGAGGAAAAAAAACAATTGATTAATTAGAAAAATAATATTTATAAACATAAATTGATAAAATTGAGTGGTTCATTACAACCGAAATATGAAAAGTGAGACAAAGTGTGACAAAAACATAATAACCTAACTAAACCTTAAAATAAGAGAGATGACATTCACCAGAATTTCACGGAGTATCGAAAATTGATATTACACATGAGGCAAAGCAAAAATTAGTTACAAAGCACTATCAAAGGACGACTCAAATCAAATTCTCCAAGCGTATCGTATAATTAATAAATGGCGAGGGTGAATCTGACCTGTCAGGTGTGCCATAATTTTACCCCTTGAAAGGTTTCTGATTCGAAAATAGTTGAACTTGATTTTAGCAAAAGGACTTTGACCCAGCAAATGAGTTCTATCTTCACGAACATTATAATTACAAAGCCAATATCTATCAGCCGTGGAATCTTTTTGAAGGCGTAGTTTGTAGTTTAAAACATAATATATATTTATTTGCAAATGAATAAATAAAAAATATCAAACCACATAAGACCTAAATATGTTTTATTGAATCTGTGTATAGGGTCATGAGCATTGACCAATAAAGTAAAGTATAGAGATGTTTATAATTACAAACATACATACTAAAAATATAAAGAAAACCAAATTCGTTTTATTTAAAATATTAAAGATACTTAATATAACCATCAAATGTAGGGTATTAGTATAGAGTGAATAAGTTGGGAAAATGTGGGAAAATGTATGAGGAAAGGGATAAAGAAGGGGTAGGGTTAAGGAATGGGAGAATGGAGGGTTATATCTGCATAATTCCATGACTGCAGCCCTTAAGAGCACAAAGAGGGCCCCCAGTGCACCGCAGAAAGAAAATTCCAGGTCCTTGCGCAGCAATGCATACTGATGTGTCTTTAAATGGACATAGTGATATGTCTTTGTTGTTGCGCCAAAAATCTATTACATGAGCTAAATTTTACAAATAGGAAACTACAACGAATGTATTGCTATATATCAATTTAAAAAATAGTTTTCAAGTGAGGAAATTTTAAGTATTAGAGTATGTCACACCAACTACCAAGGATGCTAAATCGGAAACATGGCTAAACGTTTCATATTGAAAAAATACTGTACATTGTTAAATTCACTAGTTTCGTGGTCGACATTGATCGAGGTCACGATAGCTTAAGTAATAGAGCAGCGGCAAATCTAGCCGAAGATCGTGGGTTCGAATCCCGTTCGTGACGCTGACTTTTTTATCTAAACTAAAAACCTTAATTAACTGTACATAGTTATTAGAGGACGCTCTCAGACGTTGAAGGGATAAATAGAGAGAAAAACGAAAAAAAAGGAATCCATAAATAAAAAATTGAATAATCTGGGATTTTACAAATAAAATCAACAAATGAAGTAACTAATTGCCTAAAAGAGATGTGCCAAAAGGCACCGGAGAAAGTCCTTAGTCTTATAAGAAAAATTGCACATTCCAGTGAATTCTTATTATTTTGTGGGGGTTCCACAATAGATCTAAATGGGTTGCAGATGAGAAAATAATTTTTAAAATCCTTGTTCCACCCCCCCACACACACAAAAATATTAATTATTATTAGCCATTAGTAGTATATTAGTAACATTGTTTAACCATCAACCCCATAAAAATTCATAATTTGTCAGGTCTACTAGCTAAGCACTTGTGCACATTAGTAGTATAAGGGATACCACCAGCACCCCCCTCCACTTTCCTTCTCGTGGTATCCCACGGTGTTTTTCCGCCCAAATTTAAAAACATGGGATCTGATTGGTTCTGTTTTACCGCCGGCATTTAAATCATGGGGTCTGGTGGTGTCCCAATGGAAGTCCCCCGTGTGCCCCCGCCATCATCGCTTGCCGCGATAATTCGAACCGTGTAATCTCAAGGTCTCTCGTA